>NC_141879.1:437757390-438060420 GCF_056163025.1 Triticum urartu | reverse complement strand
AGCCATTGGAAATCTCATACAGTCCAGTCATATTCTTCAGTGACAGAGACGAAGTTCTTCTGGTCTCTGAGGAATTTGTTCTGACTGAGGAGTTAGCAATTCGCCAGTGCGGATTACCTACACATTGAGGAACATGATAGCCCTGAGGATTTTGCTACTCAAAATTCCGACCGTTGTTGTGCTATGCGCCAGCTGTCCCAAAATATCTATCCACCTAACGGTCATATCATTGAAGGGCATTTATGTCTTATCATGTCGGGCTGCTGTAACGCCCTCGATGCGGCTATATCTCCCACGTGTCGAAGCACGACTTAGAGGCATAACCGCATTGAAAGCAATGTCGCAAGTGAGGTAATCTTCACACAACCCATGTAATACATAAGGGAAAGAGATACATAGTTGGCTTACAATCGCCACTTCACACAATTACATGAATAAAGCATTACATCATCCAGATCCAATCAAGGTCCGACTACAGAACCAAAATAAAAGAAGACCACCCAAAATGCTACACAGATCCCCGATCGACCCCAACTGGGCTCCACTATTGATCAACTAGAACGAAACAACACAAAGGACAAGATCTTCAACGAACTCCACCTTGAGCTTGGTTGCGTCACCTGCTCGGTAACATCGGCACCTGAAAACTGGTTTTTGGAAGTATCTGTGAGCCACGGGGACTCAGCAATCTCACACCCTCGCGATCAAGACTATTTAAGCTTATGAGCAAGGTAAAAGGTATGAGGTGAAGCTGCAGCAAGCGACTAGCATGTATGGTGGCTAACATACGCAAATGAGAGCGAGAAGAGAGAGAAAAGGCATGGTCGAACAACTATGATCAAGAAGTGATCCTAAAACAACCTACGTCAAGCATTACTCCAACACCGTGTTCACTTCCCGGACTCCGCCGAGAAGAGACCATCACGGTTACAGACGCGGTTGATGCATTTTAATTAAGTTAAGTTTTAGGTTTTCTACAACCGGACATTAACAAATTCCCATCTGCCCATAACCGCGGGCACGGCTTTCGGAAGTTCAAAACCATGCAGGGGTGTCCCAACTTAGCCCATCACAAGCTCTCACGGTCAACGAAGGATATTCCTTCTCCCAAGACAATCCGATCAGACTCGGCATCCTGGTTACAAGACATCCTCGACAATGGTAAAACAAGTCCAGCAACACCACCCGAATGTGCCGACAAATCCCGATAGGAGCTGCACATATCTCGTTCTCAGGGCACACCGGATTGTCCAAACTTCCGGTAGGCCAGCCCAGAGTTGCCCCTGGTGGCCACCGGCGGCTGACAAGGTGGACCAACACTCAGAGGAGCACTGGCCCGGGGGTTTAAATAAAGATGACCCTTGAGCCGGCCGACCCAAGGGAAAGAAAAGGCTAGGTGGCGAATGGTAAAACCAATGTTGGGCATTGCTGGAGGAGTTTTATTCAAGGCGAACTGTCAAGGGGTTCCCATTATAACCCAACCGTGTAAGGAACGCAAAATCCGGGAACATAACACCGATATAACGGAAACTAAGGCGGCAAGAGTGGAACAAAACACCAGGCATAAGGCCGAGCCTTCCACCCTTTACCAAGTATATAGATGCATTAATTAAATAGGAGATATTGTGATATCCCAACAATAATATCCATGTTCCAACAAGGAACAAACTCCAATCTTCACCTGCAACTAGCAACGCTATAAGAGGCGCTGAGCAAAGCGGTAACATAGCCAAACAATGGTTTGCTAGGACATGGTGGGTTAGAGGTTTGACATGGCAATATGGGAGGCATGATAAGCAAGTGGTAGGTATCGTAGCATAAGCATAGAAAAAGAGCGAGCATCTAGCAAGCAAAGATAGAAGTGATTTCGAGGGTATGGTCATCTTGCCTGAGATCCTGCAAGGAAGAAGAACGAGTCCATGAGGAAGACAAACAGACGTAGTCGAACGGATCCTCACAAACGCGACGTTATCAGAACTAACCCGAAGAAGCAACACTGGAAGAAGCAAACAACATGGTAAACAACCACCACATAACATGGCATGATGCTCAACCGAGTATGATGCATGTCCGGTTTAAATATGCATGACATGGCAAAGTGCAACAACCAAAACTACAAATTAAGTGGAGCTCAATATGCAACAGGTTGCATATTGATAGAACACCACATCAATTATTTAGTTCTCTCTCGGTTAGGTACTCAACAATATTAAATGTTGGTTAGCATGGCAAGAGGTGAAGCATAACAAAACTACACCATCTAAACAATTTAAATGGGGCCGGATATAACAAATAACGAATCCAGTAAATCCCCATATGCCTTAGTAATTTATTGCAACAACAATCTAAACATTTTAATTGTTGTTATCATGATGCGGATGACATGTGCAAGTTTATGCAAGTTTTAAGGAAAAGTAGACAAGAGCATTATGAAACATTTGTCACCGTGGTGGAAAGAAGAGGGGTGCCACGGCAACGATAACGGTAACAGTGCCACGGCAACGTTTCGGTTCCGGTAACTCGATTGAGATACCGAGGCAAAGGAGAAGTGTGCGGTTGCATGCAAAAGCTGGTGGGGCGCTCCCGGATACCGGGTGTCCCACGAGTTGGCGACAAGGAAACGAGTGACAAATTGGACACGGTGCAAACACGAGCATCTCAAACATCGCAAGCATTCATTCACGGACGTCGCCTCGAGGTTATACCTTCGAAGCGTGCGTTATCGGAGGGGTTCAAGTTCGATGCGGTGTAGGGGAAGTAGACGTTCTCGGGACGCCGAGGGAACTAGTGGTTCATGTCCGTAGATGTTCGGGGTCATGACATGGAACTTGACGTCCACGGGGTCCTCAACGATGGTCGTGGTACATGTTCCGTAGATGTTAGGGCGGCGTAGTGGTACACGTTCACGGAGTAGGTCATACACGTCGTCGGTAGATGTTCACTTGACGGCCTTCAATGGCGGTAGTTGTTCTCATTTCGTCATGGAAGTAGTTGCACATCTCATAGTGGTACTTGACGATCTCAGAGACGGCGGAAGACGAACTTGGCGGTCCCGTTACACGGTTCTTCGGAGACGGTAGTTGTACATGACCGTATATGTTCAGGGTCGTCGGGGTACTTGTCGGTCGGGTCTTGATGGTCTTGTTTTTGCGACGGTAGTCGTGCTAGTTGGCGGTAGTGGAACTTGACGAATCTGAGGTCTTCGAGGTCGACGGTAGTTGTACATCTCATAATGGAACTTGACGGATCCGAGGACTCCAGGCGTCGTGGTACTTGTCACGTTCTGGAACCGAAGTGGTACTTGGCAATATTTGGGGCGCTCTTGGCGATTCCGGAGACACGGTATAGGTACTTGACGCAACACCGCGTAGTCGTCCTAGGGGCATCGGAGCTAGTTGGACTTGCCGGTCTTTACGATCTGAAGGGCACTTGGAGTCTTCGGTCACAAGTGCTTGGCAGGTCGTCGAGGTTCAGTGTGAGTTCATCGGAGCAGGGACTCCGGCGAAGGGAAAGGGAGGCGGCGACCTGCTGTTGACGGTGCTCCAGCGAGATGGCGACGGACTTGGGGTGCAGGGGCGCCGAGGCGCTGAGCTGCTCCTGTTCGATGCAGAGAAAGGCAGCCAGGGGACGCGGAGGAGGCCGGGAAGACGGGGAGGCAGCATGGCTCGGCGATGCTGATGACCTCGCGGCCATGCCGGGCAACGGGCGCGGCTTGGGGAGGCACAGGTGACAACGGCGGCAGGGCACCAGCAGGGCGAGGAAGAGGTCGGGCGTCGGGGAGGCAGTCACTCCGGTGATGCGGTGATCTCCTTGCAAGGCGGCAGCGCGCCTGCTGGCCCCTGGAGAGGCGAAGCGACGGGGAGGAGAGCTTGGGGTCGAGCGTGGTGCAGGGATCCGGCGGCAGGAGCAGGGAGCTTGGTGCGGCGACGGCAGAGGCGCGGCGCTTCGGTTGAGACTTGGCGCGCAGCAGCGGCGGGCGAAGCAGGACGCAGCAGTGGGGCGATGAACGGGCGGCGTAAGGCGGTGGCTCGGTGGCCATGGAGGTGGGTCGGCACAAAGGAGGAGGACAAGGGGGACCGAGCGGGACTCCTCCCTGGTGGCGGGTCGAGGAGGGGGGTAGCAGGCCAGGGTGGTGGAGGAAGGCCATGGAGGAGGTGCATGGTGCGCGCTAGGAGACGAGAGGGAGAGGGTCGACGGGAGGAGGAAAGGGATCGGGCACGGGGCTCTCCTGGCGGCGTAGCGAGGGGAAACGGGAGAGAGAGGTAGCGATCGGCTAGGGTTAGAGCAATGGGCTGCGGGAGATGGTCCTAGGAGGTCGGCCTAGTGGAGAGGCGAAAAGGCCACGGCCTTAGAGAGCGATTAGGAGGGGGTCGGCTGGACCTGCAGATGGGCCGGCCAGTTGCCGCTTCGGATCAAAAGCCAACCTTTTGCTATTTCCTATTTACAGAGAAGTAGACAGGAGGAAAAAGGAACGAAAGAAAAAGCTAGGGGTTTTAGAAAATGTTGAAACTTCTCCTACTCGGTCTAAGAATTATACTTAGTCCAAGAAAAGAAGTTTCACGCGAAATAGAAGAGTTTAAAACAAACTCGTTTAAATTTAATACAAAAGATTTTAACTAGGACGAGGTTTTAGGAGTATCCAAAAATGTTCGGATTTTTGGAGGAACCTCGGTATATGATGGAAGAATAAATAGCAAAGTTAGAGGCCAAGAGTTGTGATAACAAAGGCATTGAGATTTATTTTGCAAGTGTGTTCCGGTGAATTCCAACAAATGGAATATTTAATATAGCTCCCTACTATCGGGATGGTATGTTATAAAGAGAAGTCACCAGGTGAATTCCCTCGGTTTAAATGGATCAAAGATCCATGCCATTTATTTAGTTGAGTTGCAAAAGACTTATGACATGATGACATGATGCAAAGCACATGATACAACGAACCAAAACGAAACACCCGACAACACTCGGAAACATGGAAGGCATCTGAAGCTCCGGTCTAGGGGCGTCACAGCTGCTCCCTAGGCTATAAATAGCCGCCTCCTACAACCACTAGCTGGTTGGCTGCTCCGAGAGAAACTGACACTTGTCATTTGAGAGCAACCCATCCTCCGAGGACTTTGAGCGAAAATCATCAAGTGAGGAAAAACCCAAACCCAAACACCTACAAACCCCAAGTGATTGAGCATCACTGAAGAGATAGATCCTGCGTGGATCCGACGCTTGTTACCTTTGAAGACTATGCTTCTTCCAGACGGTTAGGCGTCATGGTCTAGAGCATCCAAGAGAAATTGTGGATCGCCGAGTGACCAAGTTTGTGAAGGTTCGGAAGTCACCTGAAGACTTACCACGAGTGATTGGGCGAGGTCTGTGTGACCTTAGCTCAAGGAGAATACGGTGAGGACTTGGTGTCCTGAGCTGCGTGTTCAGGACTGGGTGTCCGGGACTGTGTGTCCTCGAGTTTAAATACCCAGCCGCTCCAACCAGACGTACAACTGAGACAGCAGTTGGAACTGGTCTACCAAATCATTGTCTTCACCAAGCTTACTGGTTCTATTTCCTCAACTCTTTCATTTCCTCATAACTGTGTTGTGTGTTTGTTCATATCTGTGTTTGAAGACTTTGACTGAAGACTTTCTCAATTTCCTCAGTTCAATTTCTTCAGTCTGTTTGTCTTCATCCTGTGTTATCATGTGCTTACGCTTCATGTACTCTGTGCCTCTCTTCATTTCATCATGATGACTATGCTTGTGTTCTGTTATGTTTACTTTTGAGTACTTATTCCGCTACTAGTAGTTCTTCGCTAAGGAATTTCCTCACCGGCAAATTCCTCAGTGAAGAATTTCATAAAAATCGCCTATTCACCCCCCCCCCTCTAGTCGATATAACGCACTTTCAATTGGTATCAGAGCAAGGTACTTCCTTGTTCTGTGTGATTTTGGTTTAACCGCCTGGAGTTTTAGTTATGTCGACCGCGGGTATGATCAAGGTCTCTGCTGGGTGTCCTACCTTCAACGGGACGGACTACCCCTATTGGAAGAATAAGATGCGAATGCATCTTGAGGCAATTGATAACGATCTCTGGTATGTTGTGGAAAATGGTGTTCCCTCAGTCACACCTTCTCTGAATACTGCTGATGTGAAGAGATTCAAGCAACTCGATTCTCAAGCGAAGAATATCATATGTGGCCATCTGAGCAGAGGACAGTATGGAAGAGTGAGTGCTTTGGAAACTGCTAAGCTTATCTGGGATAGACTGTCCAAAGTGAATGAAGGAGTCTCAACACAGCGTGACTCTCGAGTTGATGTTCTTCGCAATCTCTTCAACCGCTTCAAAATACTCGACAATGAAAATGTTCAACAAACCTTCGATTGCCTCACTGACATCTCAAATGAGCTTCAAGCACTTGGTGCCACTGACATCACCGACCATGAGGTGGTGAAGAATTGTTGAGATCGCTTGATTCCTCATTTGACACTCTGGCATTGATGATACAAGAACGTGCTGATTACAAGTCACTTGATCCCGCTGATATTCTCGAGAGGCTAAATACTCATGAGTTCCAACTTGTTGAAAAAAGAGATCTCTATGGTTCGAGCTATGGCAGATCATGTGCACTGAAGGCCAAGGCAGTATCTGAGTCCGAAGATGAAGACTCTGGTAGCAGCCTTGGTGACCTGAAGAACTAAGCCATGATCTAACTCTGCTCGTGAAGAAGTTCCAAAAGTTCTCAAGACGTGGTCGCCTTGGAAGACCCTCAAGGAGCAATTATTCCTCATCCGATGACTACAAGAGGAGGCTCTGTCACAAGTGCAAGAAACCTGGACATTACATTCAAGATTGTCCTCAGTGGGAAAAGGAATCAAAGAAGAAGAAATACAAGGATTACAGTTCTGATGATGCGAAGAAAAAGAAGAAATCCACAAAATCTTCATCATCAAAATCCTCAAAGTCTTCATATCACAAGAAGAGCAGCTCCAAGAAGTCTAGGGCATTCATTGGCAAGGAAATGGACTCTGAGGCTGAATCTGAAGAAAATGAGGAAGAGGAGACATCTGAGGAGTCTGAATCCGGAGTGGCGAGCCTAGCTCTCGCTACTGCATTCGTCAGCAAGTCTATCTTCAACACTGAAGAAAATGACCTCACCAACAAGGCTGATGAAGGCGATGATGACTACGCTCCCACCTATTGCTTCATGGCAAAGGGTGCCAAGGTACTCAAATATACCTCCTCTGAATCAAGTGAGAATGAATCTGATGAAAACCTTAAGCCCAGCTATTCTAAACTTGCTTCCCTTGCCACTAAACAACAAAGAGCTTTGGAAAAAGTTCATTACATGCTAAATAAGAGCGATGATATGTTGGGTGAAGAAATGGATCGCACTAAAGCCTTGACTGAAAATCTTCAGAGACTTTAGACTAGGTTTGAAAATCTTCAAGATCATCATAACACTCTATTATCTGATCATGAGAACCTTTCTTATGAATTTCTTCAAAGAAAGCAAGACCTTGAGAAGCTAATAGTGAGTTATGAAGATCTTCAGAAGGAGCGCGATTCATTACTTGCTCAACAAATCAGCGCTTCTCAGGAAGAATTTGTCCCTCCATGTTTGAAATGCACTGAACGTGAATCTGCTAATTCTTCACCTGAATGTTCAAATGATGCTAATGTTTCAAATTCTTCACATGCCTCTGCTATCACTAATTCCTCATCTGAGGACATTGCTAGTATCACTGACGATGCAGGGCTGAAGGAATTGTACATGATATGCATGTACAAAAGCCTCAAAGGGCATCAGACTCTTTGTGATGTGCTTAAAAAGCAGATCCTCAACAGGAACCCTAGGAAAGAGGGTATTGCCTTTGAGAGGAAACTCAATGCTGATGGTACATATTGGAAGCCTGAGTAGTACCCCAAAACTACATGGGTTGCTGCAAAGGGACCTCCAGTTGATCCATCTAACTTATCTGGATTTGCATGTGAATCTCCTTGTTCTAATGATGAATCATTTGACTCCAACTATAAACTGTTCAAAAATCAGAATGGTGAAGTATTTGCTAGATATGTTGGCACTAACTGCAGGAACGGTCCCCCTATGAAGAAAATCTGGGTTCCCAAAAGATGCCTTGAAAATCTTCAAGTGAATGTCATCATGACGCCACTTGTGAAGAATAGGAACCCCAGATCAAATTCTTCATATGGACCAAATTCTTCATATGGATCCAAGTCCTCATACGGACCAAACTCCTCACATGGATCATATTCCTCAAAAGGATCAAAGTCCTCATATGAACATCATCGTGTTAACCCTCTGTTTCGCAGGGAAGATCTAAGGATTATGGATATGTGCATTATTCTTCAAATCATTATGTCCATAAGTCCTCGAAGAATTTCTCTGCTTACTCTTATGCTTACTATAACCCCTCTTATGTGAAACGAAATGGACTGGCATCTATGCCACCTTTCTCTTATGGAGCTCGCAGAATGATGAACTCTTTGCCACCCCTTCAGATGTGGGTGGTGAAGAATAAGAACTAATCTCTTCTGCAGGGTCAGGTCTCCAGACGTACGTAATCGTCTGAAGAATTTGCTGGAGACCTGAGTATGCCTGAAAGGACGCAGGCTAATCATGAAGAAATGAACTTTCATTTCTCACGTCCTCATACTTCTTTATCTGTTCTTTTGCTTGATGAAATTGATCTGATGAATTGATGTCATATTCTTCACTAATGAAGTATATGAGTTCGTAAGTTGCACTAATTCATCTGCAGGATGATCAACCCAAAGCCACTGAGTGGGTCCTCGATGGTGGATGTACAAATCACATGACTGGTGACAAGAATCTATTGATGGATGCTCCATTATCTCCGTCGCATCTGAAGCATATCATCTTTGCCGACAAAGGCAAAAGTCAGGTATTGGGTCTAGGTAAGGTTGCGATCACAAAGGATCGACACATGGACAAATTCATGCTTGTTGAGTCCTTAGGATACAACCTTATGTCTGTCTCAATGCTTTGTGATCTTGATATGGTTGTTGTCTTTGGCAAGTACCGTTGTGTTGTGGTTATGGAAGCTGACAATTCCAAAGTCTTCGAAGGCTTTAGGAGAGGAGACTTGTATATTGTTGATTTCTCTACAGGACCACAACCAGCCGTGTGCCTACTTGCAAAAGCTTCAAAAGGCTGGCTCTGGCATCGACGACTTGGTCATGCAGGCATGAGGAATTTGCACACGCTTGCAGAGAAGAAGCATGTCATCGGCATCGAGAATGTCAAATTCCTCAAGGATCACCTATGTGGAGCCTGTGAAGCTGGGAAAATGACAAAGGCTAAGCATCCAGCGAAGACTATCATGACCACCACTCGTCCATTTGAATTGCTTCACATGGATCTCTTCGGTCCTAATCATTATTATGTTGTTTCAAATGATGCATCTCAATATGGCTTTGTTATTGTTGATGATTACTCTCGATACACATGGGTACACATTGTTACTTACAAACATGAAGTGCAGGAAGTCTTCAAACGATTTTCCTTGAGGGCTTCAACCAACTTTGGTGTGAAGATCAAGAACATCAGAAGTGACAGTGGAACTGAGTTCAAGAATTCTGGTCTAGATGACTATCTTGATGAACTTGGTATTACTCATGAGTTATCTGCTCCTTACACTCCTCAGCAGAACGGCGTCGTGGAGCGCAAGAACAGGACTCTTGCTGAGATGGCTCGCACTATGCTTGATGAATATAAAACGCCTCGTCAGTTCTGGATCGAGGCAATTGATACTGCATGCCACATCATCAACAGAGTATATCTTCACAAATTCTTCAAGAAGACTGCCTATGAACTCCTCACTGATAAGAAACCCAATGTAAGTTATTTCAAAGTCTTCGATGCTAAATGTTGGATTAGAGATCCTCATCACAACTCAATTTGCACCGAAAGCACATGAAGGTTTTATGCTTGGTTACAGAAAGGACTCGCACACCTATAGAGTCTTCAATAACGTTCTTCACAAGGTTGTTGAAACTGTAGATGTGCGGTTCGATGAAACTAATGGCTCGCAAAGAGAGCACCTACCTACTGTGATAGATGAACCAGCACCTGAGAAAACTATCAAGTTCAAGGCTACTGAGGATGTCATTCCTACTGAAGAATCAGCTGAAGAATTCATTCCAGAACATGAAGAACGTCGAGCTAATGCACCTGAAGAAAATATTGAAGAAAATGGTGCTGAGAAGATTGCTGATCAAATTCCTCAATGACAACCAGCTCATCCTCGCATTGCAAAAGAAGTGCAAGTTGAAAAGATCATCAATGACATCAAAGCGCCAGGTCCTCTCACACGCTCAAAAGCTTCACATTTATCTAACTTTTGTGGGCACTATGCTTTTGTCTCTATCACAGAGCCCACTAAGGTAGATGAAGCATTTCTGGAGCCTGAGTGGATTCAGGCCATGCAAGAAGAATTACATCAGTTGGAGCTCAACAATGTCTGGGAACTGGTCAAACGTCCAGATCCTCGCAAGCACAATATCATTTGCACAAAGTGGATCTACCGCAACAAGCAAGATGGAAATGGCCTTGTGGTGAGGAATAAGGCACGGCTCGTAGCTCAAGGCTACACACAGGTTGAAGGAATTGATTTCGATGAAACTTTTGCACCTGTTGCTAGACTTGAGGCTATTCGCATGTTACTTGCTTATGCTAACCATCATGATATCACTTTATATCAAATGGATGTGAAAAGTGCATTCCTCAATGGTAAGCTTGAGGAAGAAGTATATGTTGCTCAACCCCCAGGTTTTGAAGATCCAAAGAATCCTGACAAAGTCTTCAGACTCAACAAGGCCCTCTATGGCCTCAAGCAGGCCCCACGGGCGTGGTATGATACCTTGAAGGAATTCTTCATGAAGAAAGGCTTCAAACCCGGTTCACTCGACCCTACTCTTTTCACTAAATCTTATGATGGTGAATTGTTTGTGTGCCGAGTATATGTTGATGATATTATCTTTGGTTGTACTGACCAACGTTATAGTGATGAATTTGCCTACATGATGAGTGAAGAATATCAAATGTCTATGATGGGAGAGTTGAAATTCTTCTTAGGTCTTCAAATTCGTCAACAACGCAATGGCATATTCATATCTCAGGAGAAATATCTCAAGGATGTACTGAGGAAATTCAGCATGCAAGATTGCAAAGGCGTCAAAATTCCTATGCCCACAAATGGCCATCTATGCACTGATAAAAATGGTATCGACTTCGATCATAAGGTATACCGCTCCATGATTGGTTCTTTATTCTACTTATGTGCATCTAGGCCAGATATAATGCTTAGTGTTTGCATGTGTGCCCGATTTCAAGCTACACCGAAGGAATCACACCATAAGGCTGTGAAGTATATTCTTCGATATCTAGCTCACACACCAACACTTGGATTATGGTACCCCCAAGGGCTCGGCTTTTGATCTCATTGGATATTCTGACTCTGACTATACTGGTGATTGCGTGGACTGCAAGTCAACATCTGGTACATGTCATTTCCTCAGACGATCTTTGGTCTGTTGGTCCTCAAAGAAACAGAACTGCGTATCACTATCTACTGCTGAAGCTGAGTATATTGCCGCTGACCTTGCTGTGCTCAATTGCTATGGATGAAGCAAACTCTCAAGGACTACGGCGTCAACATGAAGAATGTGCCTCTCTTCTGTGACAATGAGAGTGCCATTAAGATTGCTCACAACCCAGTTCAGCACTCGAAGACTAAGCACATTCAGATTCGTCATCATTTTCTTCGTGATCATGTGTTGAAGGGCGACATTTCTATTGAGCATGTGAAGACTGAAGAACAGCTAGCCGATATCTTCACAAAGCCCTTGGATAAGAAGAGATTTAGCAAGTTGCGGTGTGAGCTAAATATTCTAGAATCTTCGAATGTTCTTTGAAAAGGACACTCATCCTAACACTTATGCAAAATTGATGACTTAGACGTGCAACACATGAAGAAACGTTTTTCTTCAATCAATGAAGAATAACACTCTAAGTGTGAAGAAATTAACGAAGAATTGATTCTCAGAAACCTACGATAATTGTATGCGGTGTCTGAAATCATCATTCTTATACGGTGGGTCACGCCACCACCAAAAGTTGAGATTCCTCAGTTATTCATATTCTTGAACTTTGCATTGTCTTTACTGTTTTCGTCGTTTTTCTTCATTGGCTATATATACTGGTGGACCCGTTGCGCCAAATGGCGCAGAGACCTGCTGATTCCATGTTAGCGATGAAAAGAAATCTATGGTTTAGTTGATTTTGGTACAGGCAATCACATATGACAATAAATTAATCTCTCTTAGTTGGGAAAAACAGGGGCTTGTTGTCTACAATAGACGTATATACACATCTAAATTTGGTAGCATAGAGTTCTATTTGAAACAAAATTTATGTAACAAATATAATCCACGGTATTTTGTTGTCTATAATGAGATGCATATACACATTCTAATTTGGTAGCACAAAGTCCCATTCAAAATCATGCCAGATGCGGTAACAAATTTAACCCACTTTAATAAAGAAAAAGTATAGGTTTGTTGTCTACAATAAGATGTACATGCACATTTTACTTTGGTAGTGTAGGGTCTCGTTCAAATCCACATCGCATTCAAAATATATGTATTTTTCAATAAACTTCTGTTTGAGCATGCAAGTACTCACGGTAAGAATTTAGACCCTTTTATATAAAAAAACAATACATATCTTTTTGCCTAAGAACATATATGTATACTTAACACCATGTACGAAATCAGTTGAGGCCTTATACTATTTTAAGAAGACTAGTGTTTCTATCAACTTTGTTTTTGTGTCTTTGAAAAAAAAAGTATTTATGTGCTTCAAAGCAGTCATATGGCAGCCAGTTCGGACCATGAAAGCAGTCGTATGGCAGCCAGTTTGGCCCATGACTCGAGCAACTTATTTATCCCTTCTTCCTTAGCAGCTTCATTCAGTCAGCGACAAAACTCCTTAGTAGTACTTCTATCATCTCAATAATTGGGATGGATATCATCCACTACAATGAAGAACAACAATATTTCTGTATATCTTGAACAATAATAACGTCATTTACAATACATATAGTCAAGAAACCAATTGGCAGAAGAATAATAACATTTCCCTATATCTCAAAAAACACATATGGGATTATTAATATCTTGACTTGTATGGATGGCTTCACTCGTAACAATACATATGACTTCTGTTTATTTGCCTGACAAAATGTCCATCAGAAGAATTACTCATATAGGAGGAAGTGGGGAGTATTTCAAACTGAAACAAAGAATTGATCCAACCTACGTGAAGTGCAATAGCTTTAAAGCCTCTGAATATATTCTGCTGCTACTCCACCAGGAAAGTGCAGGGCTTCAAGAACCAAAAGAGGCCACTCGAGCCCTCTTCGGACTCATAAGCCCTGTTGTTGTTTATATCCTTAACCCCAAAAGGTTGACTCTTAGCATCTCTATTGTTCTCCTGACCCTTATTAGCATAGCTGTTTACCATAATGGTGTTGTTTGGAAAAATCATAGTACAATGCACAACGAAATTAGTGCCACATGTTGATGCCACTAATTAAAAAAAACACCCTTAAGAAACAGAATCAACTAACCTTGAACACAAGTAGGCCTAGAGCTAGAAAACAATACATCATATTACTAAGCAAAATCAAGTAGAAATATGAAATTGAGAGGCAGAACTATTTGAAAACGAAAATGTTGGCAAAGTAAAATAGAAACATCAATGATTTTCTCGACGTCACGCGGGAGACGGCAGTAGGAAACATATAATTGCCCTCTGGGTAAACCTTGAACTCTTTAAGTAGAGCAAACAAAAGATAAGTCTGAACATTGCTTTTATTTAGTCACAGCATAGCACAAGCTTAATATTCTGGGCATAAGCATGACACCAACAACATATAAAGATTTGACAAATGCAAGATACCGCAACCAATTTTAAACTTTGCACAACTTCATGAATATACTGAATCTCTTGGCAGCACTATACCCGTTGTGCCAAATGGCACAGAGGCCCACTGATTCCATGTATGCTTTGAAAAGAAAACCATGTATTAATTGTTTTAGTCATGGGCAAGTACAATAGGTAACAAATGGAATAGCCTTTATATCAAAAAAATGTTTTTTGTTGAATTTATACCTCTCTATATCTATTTATTTTTCCTTTGACCTACAACGTACTTGTACCTAACAACATGTATAATACCAATTGAGGATCCTTCTTTTTTTTGTCAAAATAATGTGCCTTACTAACCGTACGGGCTGAAGATCAAGATAGATAATGAGTTAAGGATCATTTTCAGCAGCAGATCTGTTTGAAGCAGATCACAAAATTCGATCATTGCTCCTTGAACTCCTTACTCCTAAGCTTGAAAACACACAAATGCTTCTATAAAAGCATCAGACCACCAGTAACATCGTAAACCAAGTTAGTCGGTATTACTCAAAAGAAATAGTAGAATAAACAAACAAATCTCAGTTAGGCTGGGATAACTGCAGATCCAGAAGCATATCCGATGTAAGGACCACATATGCAGTCTCAATGGTGGGAACCAGTGCAAGATTAAGAAATTATCCAAGTCCCCGCCAATTGAGTCCTAATAAACCCGGAGATAAATGCCAGTATCCTATCACTTGATTCAAACAGCACGTATAGGATCATGTAGCAGTACATGTGTGTGATTAGAAACCAAGTTCATTATGGTAAGGGACATTTTGTACAAATTTTACAAACAGCTCTTATTTTCATATTTCCGTATCCTTCTTTAAACTATGAATCTAATCTTTTGGAAAATATTGGTCTCTTATCATTATGTGTGTAAATAAAAAATTCATAAGAAGACATTGCAACCACTTGGGATGAGTCAAGTGGGATCTGAAACAATGGTTGTCCTGCTCCAGCCCCTAGTGTACCTCCCTCCTACAGTCCTGCTCCAGCTCCTTGTTTAGCTCGTCAGGTCCTCACGTTAGCCTTCAGGCGCCTGGAGGAAGGAGGCAGGTGCATAGGATCTGCAAAAATGTCCAGAAAACAAAATTTACATACTGTATTTTTCAGAAGACGGACATAGCACAACTATCTCAACAATGAACTGACATCTAAACCCCAGAAACTGAAGAACGCTACAGCAACACAAATCTTCTTCATAATAAGAAAATAAATCTTAAATTAGACAAGGATACTGATATGCAAATTTGAGGTAGAAAAATGATCATTTTCCTAGGTACTAACTCGCAACTGGTATGCAAATACACTGACTAAAAAGATCTGTAGATTAAACATGAGATCCTGCTGACAAACACGAAATGACATTCTGTTCTAGGTTCAAATCAGCAAGTAAATAGTGACCATGTTAATTAGAAGGGTCTCCTCAGCCTGAGGCCATACAAGTAAGGTGGCCCCTGACAAAGAGGATCTCATGCTCCATGGGCCAGTCTGGTATCCTTCATTTGTGCGTACTACTCTGGGCCATGAGTCTCTTTTTAAATCTAAAACAACATATAATTGCATGTAGCCAAGTGTTACATCTCGAAAAGGCCCATGATAGCCGAGTGTTCCAGAATCTAAATCATGATAGCTGAGTGTTCCATCTCGAAAAAGATATAAAACAGGTCATGGTATTCTTGCTTCAAAAACTATGGCTAGATCAGTTCTAAAGTTCAATTTTTAGTTTGTAGAAACAACTTAAGTGGCAAGTTATTAGATATTCTGCATCAGAACAGAATTTTGACTAAATAATAACTTACATAAGCACTAGACCTGTGAACACTCGCTCTCTGGGACAAATGCAGACCAACTAAACTGAATATTCTACATCAGAACAAAATCTTCACTAATTAATAACTGACATAAGCACTGGACTTGTAAACACTCGCTCTCTGGGAGAAATTGACAAGGACAATGCATGAACACTTGCAACTGATCTGTGGCACTTAATTAGCATATATCAATTAGTTCAACAAGGGCGTAGGGGGTGGAGATGGAAAAATCAAGAAACATAACAACATTTAGAAAACACATTTTGCAACAATTTGAATAAACCCAAATTGGGGCCGCAAGCTTCGCTCCTAGGGGGATAATCGTGATTCACCATAGCTAAGACAATTAGTTCATCACTGAATTATAAAGAAAAGAAATATGCCTAGCCTTACAGAATGTCATAGCACACATGTTTGGTAGAAAAAAGACAGAAAATTATATACTGTCAATAACATATGAGGATTTAACAAACACGGGACACCACAGCCCATTTTAAAAATTTACATATAATCGTGCATATACTTAATATCCTGACGGCACTATATCCACATTACTTGAGAAAGTAAATAATAAACGACACTCACGGAAGAGTTGTAGGTTTCTACAGTTTCCACTTTACAATCCCAACATAACTATATAGTTGTTCTGCAAGTACTCACATGACATGACGATGGCTTAAACACATATCCATCTTTTATGGCATGAACATGTATATTTCTAGATTACAATTAGTAATGAGAAGCGATGGGTAGCTCACTCTTTAACATCCTACATACCAGGAAAATATCACACGTGCAGCTGTGAAAGAGAACTATAAAGGGAACGGACTTACATGTAACGATGTGGCATAGGTGCGCATGCCTCACCAAGCGAGATCTTTGTGGGCGATACCTAATGATGCGAGAGTAGTCTCTCTCTAGGCAAGTTCAAAGCTACATGACCACACCAAAGTTCAAGTCAATATTAAATGTACACGATGATTCTATGACTGCCAACCAATTAATCTAGGGAAACAAATCAGATCAATCAGTTCTCACCTTACCTAATTATTTTTGTCTACCAAGCATTTTGCGCCTGCTGCAATCTTCAAATATATTTTGTAATCAACCTATCTGTTCATACTAAGAAGGAAGAACGCCTGAATTATCTGTGCAAAGTAGAAAACATAACCAATTAGTAAAAAAAATCCTAATCCACATCCAAGTTACAAAG
Organism: Triticum urartu; assembly: GCF_056163025.1. Classification (NCBI taxonomy): domain Eukaryota; kingdom Viridiplantae; phylum Streptophyta; class Magnoliopsida; order Poales; family Poaceae; genus Triticum; species Triticum urartu. Next base: position 438,043,387 of record NC_141879.1, on the reverse strand, counting down.
TTCCACTAATGATCTAAATTCATAAATTGGGTACAAATATATGTGCAAGGAAAGTGACATGCCACACCATGAGCTTTCGTTTTACTGAACAATCCAGAAGTAGTAATAGAAAAGTTCATATTAGCCACGACTAAACTGCATATCAACCATAGATTTTGTTCAACCATTAATTCCACAGCCCAGGCGTTGCTTCTGCTATTTTTTCACTGTTAATTCGCTTCATTTTCTGCAATTTCCCGTAGCAAGGACATGAACAGGAATCGCAAGAGGAAAATCAGCCCCAAATCAGATAAGCTAATGGAGAAATCTGCCATTGTTTTGCCAACAAAATCAGATCAAACAAGAGAGGAAATCTACAGGAAAACAAACCACGCAACGCCATCTTCCTCGGCATGGACCAACTCGTCCAGCTCCTGGCGTCCAGTCACCGTCGTTGCTCGCATGCTCCCTGCCGCCGCTGCCATTTTTGTCCCCTGGCTCGGTCGTAGGTAGAGGGGCCGCCGCCGCCACTCTCCCTGGGCGCCATCTCCTCCTCCATCTGGCGGCGCCTACTCCTTGTTTCTTCCACTCCCGGGGCGCCAGATCCGCGGGCTCGCCGCCGCTCGGATGGAGAAGAACGGGGTGGAGCGGATGCTGGCCTGGAGGTGACTCGGCTTGGCCCGAGAGTGGAGTTGGGGTGCTGCCGGAGAGGTCGGAGGCGAGGGTGTCGAGGGGAGGACGGAGGCGAAGAGCAGGGAGAAGGGGAGGCGGCGGCGGCGTAGGAGAGCAGTGGAGGGAGCGAGGAGGAGACGAGGCACAGGGGAGTGGGAGGCTGTGGGGACCGACGGGAAAGGGGCTAGGGTTTCTCTGGCGGCTTGTGTGTGAGTGGGACGAGGCGAGGACAAGATTGGCTGCCAGACTCGCGGAGCGGATAGGCTGAAATCTCCTGCACGCGGGGACAACAAACCCAGCCAACCAGCACGCGGGGACCACAAACCCAGCCAACCAGCACGCGGCGCGAGCCCACCCGCCATTGGCCACTGAAAACAACAGGGAGATGAAAATCGGGTTTGACAATCGTGAAGATCCAGTGGCTCGGACGCGAAGAAAGCCAGATCCAACGGCCAACTAAGGCTTAATTGAGGAAGCACTGTGGAGACAAGTTGGCTAGCAGCCTTATATGTTTAAATATATATGAGTTTATGTCCTCTACAGCATTTACTTATTGTTAATTTTTCAAATTGGTTTTTTGCTAAGTGAATGTGATCGGACCCTTTCCCCCTCTATGCTATACTCAACCCAATCTGTTCACAAATTTTTTATGTGCGTTCTATTTGAAACTCGTTCAAAATCTTCATTGTGTCCTTGTCAGTTGAAGAAATTGCGAACGGAACTTTAAAACCTATCTTATCTAAATTTTCGGCTTTGCCGCTCAAATCGTTCTGCATGCCATGATACACTTATCCTTTCACCTACGATCGTACACGATCTCCACCTCTCAATACGTGGGTGACACATGTCAAGTGAATGAGAAGGGTCAGGGGCATTCGTCCAATTTCTTCGGGCGAACAGTTTTTCACCGTGGCTATAAATACCTCTCTTCCCCTTCCTCACTTCTTTTACTCCGCTCGACCTCTCTCCAGCTCGAGCTTCTCAAACCCTAGCGCCGCCGCTACTTCATCGTCGCCGGTGAGGAAGAGCTTCATTGTCTCGACCTCGTCGCCGCCGTACTCGCGCCGGCCGCGGAAATCTTCACTCCGCCGCCGCCGTAGCCGTCTTCCTCCGCCGAGTTAGGGCGTGGAAAATCTACACAGACAAACTTCACCTCTCCACCTCACTGTTCGTCGTATTCTTCATCCAGGGTAATTAAAAGTTACTTTTACTGCCCTCGTTGATTCGAATGATTATCTACAAAATCTTTAAAGGTGTTTTTCTTCATATCTTCACACACTAAAACACCTCTCATATCATCTGTTCTTGATTCGTTTCTCTAAGCTATGTTTTTTTTCAAGATTCCTCAAATGTGTGGATTTTTGATCTACACATCTCTGAAACCTAAGACAAAGAACGCTTAGTGAAATTCTTCAAGACTCATCTGGTCAAATTCCTCAAACTTATTATTTATAAAACCTTTTGAGAACGCATATGACCTCTCCAAATTCCTCGCAACTATACTATGTTCACGGGTACTCATGTCAGCTGCTGAATCACTAGGTTCTCATCAACTTAACTCATTTGCAACGTTCCTCGAAGAAAAATTGCATACTTCTTCAGAGAATTCAATTGTTCAAATTCCTCGACTGAAGAAAATGGCTGACGGTAAGAAGCCACAGAACGGAGGAAAGAGGGTTGAGGTCAACACAGCGTTTGAGATCCCTGATGATATATATGCTGGGTACTGCACACCTCCTGAGGAAGACAAAAAGCAGCGCAAGGTGCGCATTCAGAAGATAGAGAGGAGATGGGCTAGAGAGTGGAGAGAGAACAGATGTGTCACTGCTTTTGGATCCCAAGTTGATTTTCGAATACATTGATGTTTGGCACAAGTACCCCAACACTCCCATGCCTGATTTCAAGCTGACTCCTGGCCAAAGTCACATGCTGACCCACTTCATTCAAGAAGAAAAATGAAAATTTGGGAAGGCCAGGCAGATCAAGAAAGCGCAGTACAAGAAGGAGTGCTATCTGAAGAAAAACGTTGTCTCTATGACAACTTAAGAACTTGTCACTATTCAAACTGAGATCAAGAAACTCAGTAATGAATTTGATGCATACCGCGCTGATTGGCTTGGAGTCAAGGTTCGTTTTGTGAGACTTGCTGATAACTTCACTTCCAATGTTGCTGCCCCAACGCAACAGGAAATTCCTCAGGCTGAAGTATCTACTCAGCCGATTGAAGAACATGCCAGCACCACTGATGAAAATCAGGATGCTGAAGAAAATGTGAGTTTCAGGGCTAATGACTGCATTTCAGCCGCTGAAAAAATTGCCAGGGCATCCACTAGTGGTGCGCCTGAAGAAACTGAAGAAATCATGGCAACTGCATCAGTTGTGCCTGAAGAAAATCAACCAAATTCCTCTGCTCCTCCTGCGCCAACACCAACTCCGATCCTTCCATCTGCATCAGATGTGAAGAAGACCAAGGCTGCAGAGCGTGCAGCAGTGAAGAAAAGGAAAGCATCAGCTACTTCAGATTCTTCAGCTCCGAAGAAGATGAAGTCTTTGACCAGTTCATTTGCTAATCCCATTGATACTGTTCCGATCTCAACCATGCCATCAAAGGACCTTGTTCTTTTTGGTGAAGAATATGAGGTCCCTAGCGGATCTGATGAAGAAAATCATTCTGCTGCTTCGTCAGAGTAGATTGATGGAGAAATTGAAGTGGATACGATCCCTTCAACATATGTTATCTCCTCGCCTATGCCTCAGTTCACAGCTGAAGAGGCTGGCGTTGAACAAATGGAAGATGAAGATGTGGACGTTGGCTACTCCACACCAGTGATGAGTGATGAATTCTGGGAAAGTCAGCATCCAAACTCTCCAATGTTCACACCGTTGCAGCAAATACCTCAGTCCCCTACACAAACTGTTCAGATGGACTCTGAAGAAACTCACCCCACTTCATCTGTATGTGAGAAAATTCCAGCCACTAGTGCTGAAGAAACTGCTGCTGCTGAACATCTGAAGACGCAGACTGCCACTGAAGAGGAACGAGAAATTCCTCAGCCTAAAGAACCTAAAATTGCGATTCCTGAGGTCATGATGCAACTCACTGACACTCCTCTGCCCAAGCCAAAGGATCCATTCTCACGCAAGCAAAAGTTCAAGGCTAATGATTTCTTCGGCGAGCACGTATTCTTCGAAGACTACAACCCATATGATTCTACTCGTATAAGGAAGAGGCGTTTCTGGACTGCTAGTCAAGCAAATTTCTATTCCTCAGTGCTGTTCAACAAAGAGAAAATCTTCTACCATGAGCATATTCCTCACGTGGATATGGAATCTTTGTCGTGCTTCGTGCCAGTCCTCAGTGTTCTTCACAACTCTGGACTATTAAACTTTTGCTCTGACATCTGTGATTGGAATGAAGAACTGATTCTTCAATTTTATGCGACACTGCACATCACAGGAGATTCTGAAGATGTGAATTCATGGGTGCTGGACTGGATGTCTGAGAACACTCACTACACTGCACCAGCTACTGAATTGCTTCGTGCCTTACCACTCAGTCCTCCCCTTGAAGAAGCTCGTTGCATCTATAGTGAACCTGAGCTTACAAATCACTACATGCAGGTTCTGATGAAACCTTTGAAGCCAGGTCAGGCCCCACGAACCAAATTCCTCGTGAAGGAATTACTTTATGTGCCCAGAATTGTCTATCGTATTCTTACGAGAACAATGAGTCCTATCAAAGGCCACAACTCATCTGATGAGGAAATTGTTGGCATCATGAAGAATCTGGTATTCAATATCGTTCATGGCATTCCTGTCAATTATCACGATTTCTTCATGAGGACTCTGGCAAATGTTGCACTGTCTCTGTTTGAGCTGAAGCCTTATGCACCTTGGATTATGAGATTCCTCAGGACAAGGTCTTCACTCAACTACAAAGCTGATTTTTAGAATCATCTCAACTACTTGCCCCCAATTGAAGTCCTCAAGCGGACCTATTCCTCAGTTGATGAAAAGGGTAAGGCACCAGCTGTTATAGACGAAGGCATTCGTCCATTGGATGGATAGTTTCGCAAAGCTGCCTCTTATTCCACCAATGATGACTCTGCCAATGCACCCAAGTCTACTCCTCAAGCCACTGCTCCTCGTGTGATGACTGATCATGAGCTTCTTCTGAGCCTTCACCAGAAGGTGGATCGAAATCATAAATGGGTTAAGCGTGTAACACCCCGGACACACCCGCCGGTGGTTGTTACTCCTGGCGGGATCTAGACTGGCCCCATAGATTAATACTAGTCTTTTCTGCGCACTTTGGCCTCACTCGTGCGCACCCGGGAGAAACTTCCCGGTCGGTCACCCATCCTGAAACTACTCCAAGCTGAGCACGCTTAACTTTGAAGTTCTGTCCGAATGGGCTTCCGGAAAAGAAGGGATTCCTTATTTATATGAGTAGTCTATCATCCCTAATAAGCCAGGCTATCACATACACCACCACTCAGAGGAACCGACGTCCTCGTCGGGCCACAGGAACGTTCCCTCTTGGCACATACGTCTGTGCATCCAGTCCAGTACATGTACCATGCCGTGTGCCATGACGGGTCACAAACGTCATGAACAACATGACCGTGCACCTGTCTGCAAACATTCGTGTAACCGCAAGGCTCGGCTCTGATACCAACTTGTAACACCCCGGACACACCCGCCGGTGGTTGTTACTCCTGGCGGGATCTAGACTGGCCCCATAGATCAATACTAGTCTTTTCTGCGCACTTTGTCCTCACTCGTGCGCACCCGGAAGAAACTTCTCGGTCGGTCACCCATCCTGAAACTACTCCAAGCTGAGCACGCTTAACTTTGGAGTTCTGTCCGAATGGGCTTCGGGAAAAGAAGGAATTCCTTATTTATATAAGTAGTCTATCATCCCTAATAAGCCAGGCTATCACAAAGCGTTAGTTTGGTTCACTTCTTCACAACATGACTGCTACACACAATGTAGTGAAGAAAAACCATTACTACCTCCATGAAGTCTTCGGTCGCACCTGGGCAATACTGTCATATCTGTATGGTGAAGAAGATCTGAAGAAAATGGGTCTTAAGGAAGATTTTGACTGGTCTGCACCTCCACCAAAGAAATTCAAGAAGGTCAAGGTTCCTTCCTTGGTGGCCAGATCATATTCTTCATCGCGCGACACTGATGAGAATGAATACTTGGACGACACTGCGGCAGGCCCTTCCACAACAAACGACCCCAACAACGCTGGCGCTCCTTCATCAACTTGATATTCTTCAAGGGCATTAGTCCTCATATTTGATCCTTTTGGTCATTTGATGACAAAGGGGGAGAATTTTGAGTTAGTCTTTAAGCGGGTCTTTCTATATGGGCATTTTTTATTAAGTTACAACTCTCATTCTTCTGGGACTTTATTGGATTGAGTTGTAAACTTAAACCCGATGGTGCTTTGATACTTTTGATATGTTTTTCTGCATGCTTATTTCTCATATATGCTAACGCACGCATGCTGAATTACATCAGTCACCATATTTCATCATGCATTTCAAATTCTTCATTACGATATGTCAAATGCGTGTAAGAATTACAAGATATAGGGGAGATCTCCATGATTCTACTCTTGAAGTGTGCAATGCTTCAAAAGCAAATACCTCACCATGCACATATTCAGGGGGAGTTCTTCTATATCTTGCAATCAAATTCCTCAATATAAGTATTTACACTTCATATGTTTATCCCCATTGAAAACTTAACCTATATTGTCATCAATCACCAAAAAGGGGGAGATTATAAGTGCATCTAGTGCCCCTTAGTGATTTTGGTGTATTGAAGACTTCTAGGTTAAGGGACTAATGCGTTTGTGAGTGTACACAGGTCTATAAGTCTATGAGGAGTTTGATATTTACAGAGGAAGTCGATCCCTAAAAATGAAGTTCTTCGACTGAAGACTTTGGATTTCTGAAGACTTTCTGAAGACTTTGAAAGTGAAGAAATTGGTATGACCTTGAAGACTTGGTATTCATTCGAGGAACATGAAGCGTGAAGACTTTTGTTTTGATAGTTTCATTTTCTCTTTCTTGAGTCATAGGAATCACCGTATTGTTAAAGGGGGTCGAGGAAATACTAAGGAAAAATTTCCATGTGATGCTCAACTCAAAATCCTACACCTACCAATCCCTTCGAGTGAAGCCATTGGAAATCTCATACAGTCCAGCCATATTCTTCAGTGACAGAGACATAGTTCTTCTGGTCTCTGAGGAATTTGTTCTGACTGAGGAGTTAGGAATTCGCCAGTGCGGATTGCCTACACAGTGAGGAACATGATAGCCCTGAGGATTTTGCTACTCAAAATTCCGACCGTTGCTGTGCTATGCGCCAGCTGTCCCAAAATATCTATCCACCTAACGGTCATATCATTGAAGGGCATTTATATCTTATCATGTCGGGCTGCTCCCTAGGCTATAAATAGCCGCCCCCTACAACCACTAGCTGGTTGGCTGCTCCGAGAGAAACTGACACTTGTCATATGAGAGCAACCCATCCTCCGAGGACTTTGAGCGAAAATCATCAACTGAGGAAAAACCCAAACCCAAACACCTACAACCCCCAAGTGATTGAGCATCACTGAAGATATTGATCATGCGTGGATCCGACGCTTATTACCTTTGAAGATTGTGCTTCTTCCAGACGGTTAGGCGTCATGGTCTAGAGCATCCAAGAGAAATTGTGGATCGCCGAGTGACCAAGTTTGTGAAGGTTCAGAAGTCACCTGAAGACTTACCACGAGTGATTGGGCGAGGTCTGTGCGACCTTAGCTCAAGGAGAATACGGTGAGGACTTGGTGTCCTGAGCTACGTGTTCAGGACTGGGTGTCCGGGACTGTGTGTCCTCGAGTTTAAATACTCAGCCGCTCCAACCAGACGTACAACTGAGACAGCAGTTGGAACTGGTCTACCAAATCATTGTCTTCACCAAGCTTACTGGTTCTATTTCCTCAACTCTTTCATTTCCTCATAATTGTGTTGTGTGTTTGTTCATATCTGTGTTTGAAGACTTTGACTGAAGACTTTCTCAATTTCCACAGTTCAATTTCTTCAGTCTGTTTGTCTTCATCCTGTGTTATCCTATGCTTACGCTTCCTGTACTCTGTGCCTCTCTTCATTTCATCATGATGAATATGCTTGTGTTCTATTATGTTTACATTTGAGTACTTATTCCACTGCTAGTAGTTCTTCGCTAAGGAATTTCCTCACCGGCAAATTCCTCAGTGAAGAATTTCATAAAAATCGCCTATTCACCCCCCTCTAGTCGATATAACGCACTTTCAAACTTCCTACTACTAGGCATGGTGAAAACTAAGCAGGGACAAAAAGAATCACCAAAAAAAATAATTCTAGCTCAATTTATAGCAGAAAAACTAATCTGACTAAAATTAATATAAAACTATTTTATAAAAAAACATGGCTAAACATATTTTATACAGAAACTACAAGAAATTTGTAAACTAACAAAAAAAGAATCAACTAAAAATGTTAAACAACCTAAAAGATATAGACTTACAAAACAGAAACTATTCTGATAAAAACAGAAACGAAAAAAATAAAACTAAAACAAAAACAACAACACGTGCTACTGGGCCTATCTAACGCTCAAGCGAGACTAACTAAATTGCGCCCACGGCTAAACAGAAATAAACCGCGTGGGCCGGCCTAACCAAACCAGGTAACTAAACCGGAAAAAGAAACCCAAACTAAAACCGATCTAATCAAAAAAACCTAGCCATTCACTATTTCTAATATACGCCATAGATTGCAGATCGAACGATGGAGTGGGGTCCGGCGGCTTACAGTGGCGGTCGACGGCAAGGTGGGCTCGGGCGTTGGTGGTGGTGGTGCTCCGGTGGTCCGGGGCGGCGGCGGGGCGATGCAGCGGAGCGAGGCGGAGACGGTGGTGGAGTCGCTGGGGCTCGGGGACGTCAGAGGAGACTGGGGCGAGCTCGGGTGAGCTCCTACTCCGGTGGGCGGTAGACGAGCTCGGGACGATGGCGTCGGGAGCTCCTGGATAGGGAGATGATGTCAGGGAGGTGTGGCACGAAGAAGAGGTTCGGGTGAAGAAGCTTGGAGGGGCAGAGGGTGCTCACCGGCGTCGGGAGTGGCGGCGAACCGAGGCGACAGCGGCGAGATGCGTTCGGCGAGGGCATGGGCGGTGGTGGGTTTCAAGGTTAGGGTTTCAGGGGTGCGAGAGAGAAGGGGTAGGGCTTTATATAGGGCATGATCTTGCGCAAGGGGGCAACGCGGGATCGTGATCCCGAAAAGATCGTGGCGACGGGCGGTGGCGGTCGCGCTCTGACGCGGCATGCGGGAGGAGGCAGACGGGGTGGGGTCGGCGCTCCAGTGAGAGAGGGAGAGAGGAAAGGGATTGGGCAACCGAAGCGGAGGCGGCTCGGGCGTCGGGCGCTGAGGCAGGCCAACTCAGTCGCAGGTGGGCTACGGCTCGAGCGTCGGCTGGGCCGGTTGGCCTGGCTCGCGCCTGGGTCTTTTTCCTTTTTTTTGAATTACTATATATAGAGAGAAAACTAATTATAGAGAAACCTATAATATTTTTATATAGGACATATATATATATATCAATAAAATCACAAAAAAAATCCTACAACGTGAACATTTTTTCCAGAGGCAAAACAGAAACAACAAAAAAACATTTTCTACAAATTCCAAATAAATTCAAATTTGAATTCAACTTTTTGGCAATATTTTCCTCTGACATTTTTTTTGGAGTGTCATGTTTTCTCCTCTCATACTTTTGCACAAGTATTCGTCATGTATTTTTGAAATAAATTTCAATTGCCAAATTCAAATTCAAATTCCAATAAAACTCAAATGCCTCTGAAATTTCCAAATGCCACTCAAATCAGACAAAATGCATAGATGCTTAGCTAATAATTGTAAAACATTCCAAATTAAAATTTTGGTATGTTACAAACCTACCCACCTTAAGATGAATCTCGCCCTCGAGATTCGGGTTGGCAAGCAAATAGGTGCAGGTGGTCTCGGCGGAGATCTTCTTCTCGCTCCCAGGTGGCTTCTGATAACCCAGAAGTATATGGGATCACAACAGTTTTCGAGGGTAGAGTATTCAATCCAAATTTATTGATTCGACACAAGGGGAGCCAAAGAATATTCTCAAGTATTAGCAGTTGAGTTGTCAATTCAACCACACCTCGAAACTTAGTATCTGCAGCAAAGTGTTTAGTAGCAAAGTAATATGATAGTAGTGGTAACGGTAGCAAAAAGGTAACGATAGCAAAAGTAATGTTTTTGGTATTTTGTAGTGATTGTAACAGTAGCAACGGAAAAGTAAATAAGCGAAGAACAATATATAGAAAGCTCATAGGCAATGGATCAGTGATGGAGAATTACGCCGGATGCGGTTCATCATGTAACATTCATAACCTAGGGTGACACAGAACTAGCTCCAATTCATCAATATAATGTACGCATGTATTCCGAATATAGTCCCACGTGCTTATGGAAAAGAATTTGCATGACATCTTTTGTCCTACCCTCCCGTGGCAGCGGGGTCCTAACGGAAACTAAGGGATATTAAGGCCTCCTTTTAATAGAGTACCAGAACAAAGCATTAGCACATAGTGAATACATGAACTCCTCAAACTACAGTCATCACCGGTAAGTATCCCGATTATTGTCACTTCGGGGTTAACGGAACATAACACATAATAGGTGATTATAGACTTGCAAGATAGGATCAAGAACTCTCATATATTGATGAAAACATAATAGGTTCAGATCTGAAATCATGGCACTCGGGTCCTAGTGACAAGCATTAAGCATAGCAAAGTCATAGCAACATCAATCTCAGAACATAGTGGATACTAGGGATGAAACCCTAACAAAACTAACTCGATTACATGATAAATCTCATCCAACCCATCACCGTCCAGCAAGCCTACGATAGAATTACTCACGCACGGCGGTGAGCATCATGAAATTGGTGATGGGGGAAGGTTGATGATGACGATGGCGACGGATTCCCCTCTCCGGAGCCCTGAACGGACTCCAGATCAGCCCTCCCGAGAGGTTTTAGGGCTTGGCGGCGGCTCCGTATCGTAAAACGCGATGAATCCTTCTCTCTAATTTTTTTCTCTCCGAAACCAAATATATAGAGTTGGAGTTGAGGTCGGAGGAGCTCCAGGGGGGCCCGCGAGGTAGGGGGGCGCGCCCCCCACCCTCATGGCTGGGGTGTGGGCCCCCTGGTCTTCATATTTTGCAATAATTTTTTATTATTTCCGAAAAGATGTTCCGTGAAGTTTCAGGTCATTCCGAGAACTTTTGTTTCTGCACATAAATAACACCATGGCAATTCTGCTGAAAACAGCGTTAGTCCGGGTTAGTTCATTCAAATCATGCAAGTTCGAGTCCAAAACAAGGGCAAAAGTGTTTGGAAAAGTAGATACGACGGAGACGTATCAACTCCCCCAAGCTTAAACCTTTGCTTGTCCTCAAGCAATTCAGTTGACAAACTGAAAGTGATAAAGAAAAACTTTTACAAACTCTGTTTGCTCTTGTTGTTGTAAATATGTAAAGCCAACATTCAAGTTTTCAGCAAAGATTATGAACTAACCAAATTCACAATAACGCATAGGTCTCATGTTTACTCATATCAATGGCATAATCAACTAGCGAGCAATAATAATAAATCTCGGATGACAACACTTTCTCAAAACAATCATAATATGATATAACAAGATGGTATCTCGCTAGCCCTTTCTGAGACCGCAAAACATAAATGCAGAGCACCTTTAAAGATCAAGGACTGACTAGACATTGTAATTCATGGTAAAAGAGATCCAGTCAAGTCATACTCAATGTAAACTAACAGTAATGAATGCAGATAACAGCGGTGCTCTCCAACTGGTGCTTTTTGATAAGAAGATGATGACTCAACATAAAAGTAAATAGATAGGCCCTTTGCAGAGGGAAGCAGTGATTTGTAGAGGTGCCAGAGCTCGGTTTTGAAATAGAGATGAATAATATTTTGAGTGGTATACTTTCATTGTCAACATAACAACCAAGAGATGGTGATATCTTCCATGCTACACACATTATAGGCGGTTCCCAAACAGAATGGTAAAGTTTATACTCCCCCTTCCACCAACAAGCATCAATCCATGGCTTGCTCGAAACAACGAGTGCCTCCAACTAACAAGAGTCCCAGGGGGAGTTTTGTTTACAATTATTTTGATTTAGTTTGCATAAAGCATGGGACTGGGCATCTCGGTGACCAACCATTTTTCTCATGAGTGAGGAGCGGAGTCCACTCCTCTTGAGAATAACCCGCCTAACATGGAAGATACGGACATCCCTAGTTGATACATGAGCTATTCGAGCATACAGAACATGATATTTATTTGAAGGTTTAGAGTTTGGCACATACAAATTTACTTGGAACGGCAGGTAGATACCGTATATAGGTAGGTATGGTGGACTCATATGGAATAACTTTGGGGTTTATGGAGTTGGATGCACAAGCAGTATTCCCGCTTAGTACAGGTGAAGGCTAGAAAAAGACTGGGAAGCGACCAGCTAGAGAGCGACAACAGTCATGAACATGCATTAAAATTAATCAACACCGAATGCAAGCATGAGTAGGATATAATCCACCATGAACATAAATATCGTGAAGGCTATGTTGATTTTGTTTCAACTACATGCGTGAACATGCGCTAAGTCAAGTCACTTAAATCATTCAGAGGAGGATACTACCCTATCATACCACATCACAACCATTTTAATAGCATGTTGGCACCCAAGGCAAACCATTATAAACTCCTAGCTAATCAAGCATGGCACAAGAAACTATGATCTCTAGTTGTCATTGCAAACATGTTTATTCATAATAGGCTGAATCGGGAACGATGTACTAATCATATTTACAAAAACAAGAGAGGTCGATTTCATACCAGCTTTTCTCATCTCAATAAGTTCATCATATATCATCATAATTGCCTTTCACTTGCACGACCGAACGATGTGAATAATAATAACAGTGTACGTGCATTGGACTAAGCTAGAATCTGCAAGCATTCAATAAACAGGAGAAGACAAGGCAATATGGGCTCTTTTGTCAGATCAACAATAATGCATATAAGAGCCACTTCAACAACTTAATCATGGTCTTCTCCTATTGACCCCCAAAGAAAAGAAAAGAAAAGAAAAGAAACTATTTACACGGGAAAGCTCCCAACAAGCAAAAGAAGAATAGGAAATATTTTTGGGTTTTCTTTTTAATTACTACTACAAGCATGGAAATTAAAACTAGCTAAAAGCTACAACTATTTTTTTGGTTTTTCTTAAGGTTTATTAAACACACAAGAAGAAAGCATAAAAAGGAAAATAATCGAATCATGGATGATACAATGAAAAAGTATGAGCACCGACATCTAGCAATGAGTGTGCGAACATAAATGTAACGTCGGTGAGAAATACGTACTCCCCCCAAGCTTAGGCTTTTAGCCTAAGTTGGTCTATGGCCACGGCTGGCCTGACGGATATCCATAATAATAGTTGGGGTCGTACTGCAAAGAAGAAGACTCTGATTGCCACTGGTTGGCAATCATTTCTGGATCCCAATAGAAATTAGACTGTCGTGGAGGATCAACTTGTGCTTCCGACTCTGGCTCTGTGGCTTATGTAGGGTTCCGGTAGGCGTGAATAGCCTCTAACGGAACAAGGTACTTACCTGCAGATAAATCAAACAAGGAAGGAGTAGGCAGGGTAATAGTCTCAGGATGATGTTTATCAAAGAACAATTTGTATTTAAGCTCTCCTTCCCTATTCTTAACAATAAAATCATGTGCCACCATACTCTTATAATCTAAATAAACAGTGGGCAGCAATTTTTCTTCCTTCTCATAATGCCTAATAGGTATGTTGAATTGTGCAGCTAGGCGTGAAGCATAAATGCCTCCAAAGATGGCCCCTTGGTATGGTTCAGACTTAACCGTTTAGCAATAATACCGCCCATACTAATAGAGTTATCACCGAATAAACCATGGAACAAAATAATAATATCAGGAATACTAAGGTTTCCACAGTTTCCGCAACCAATTAAGCAATGACTAGCAAATATTGCAAAGTAGCGTAAAACATGAAAATGTATGCTAGTGATTCGTGCATCGGAAACCTTCCTCGTTTCCCCTACAGTGATGGTATCAATAAACACATCCACATCGTCACGAAGTGGTTCCTCTACGTTGCCCTCGAAAGGGATCAAACAAACCCGACAAAAATCATAAAGTGACATCTCCTTATGCTCATCATATAAATAAAATTCCACCACAGGTGGTGAGCTCCTAGCATGGAAATGAAAGTTTTGCACAAAAATATTGATGAGTAAGAGATATTGTTCGCGTCGATCGTGGAGGAAGGCGGTGAGGCGTGCATTCTCAGCCAATTCATAAAAATCTTCATAAATCCCGGCTGCTCTCAAGAAATCATCGGAAGGCCATTCACACAACCAAACCTCCGCGGTGCGAGGCGGATTATATTTGGGCTTCTGTGCCTTTTCCTTCGAGCTTCGACTCGATGAGCCCCTTAAAAATATCTTCATTATTTTTTGAAAAATTCTGAAATTTTTAGTAACTTCAAAATAAAAGTGAACAAAGCTCAATAATATTGATAGCAACTACTCCTACAAGTGCCTAGAGCCTATATCATGCACCAAAACTACTTGGAACCATATAAATTTGACATGCAAGCTCAAGAATATGGTCACCTAGGCAGCATAAATTTGCAATGAATAAAGCACTAGAACAAAAACTAATTGGACCAATGGAGGAGTCACATACCAAAGAACAATCCCCCAAGCAGTTTCGTGAGAGGTGCTTTGAGCAAGGAGATCGAAAATGGCAGCAAAATGAGCTTGGACTCGGGTATGAACTGGATATTCGTGTTTGTGGGGGGAAGAAGTGTGTGGGTGCAGGAATAAGTGGAGGAGGTCCACCGTGGGCCCACAAGGCAGGGGGCGCACCCAGGGGGTAGGGCGCGCCCTCCACCCTCGTGGCCAGGTGGATGACCCCCCTGCTGTGTTCTCGGTGCCAAATATTCTTAAATATTCTAAAAAAATCATATTTAAATTTTAGGGCATTTGGAGAACTTTTATTTTCGGGGTATTTTCATATTGCACGGATAATCAGATAACAGACAGAAACATACTTATTTTTATTTTATTTAATATAAATAACAGAAAGTAAAAGGAGGGTACAGAGAGTTGTGCCTTCTAGTTTCATCCATCTCATGCTCATCAAAAGGAATCCACTAACAAGGTTGATCAAGTCTTGTTAACGAACTCATTCCGAATAACATGGAACCGGAGAAATTTCGAATAACACTATGTTACCTCAACGGGGATATACACATCCCCAATAATAAGAATATCATATTTCTTCTTGACAGTAGGAAGAGGAAATTCAAAACCTCCAAATATAATCGATGAAAATTTTCCAATAGAGTTGATACTATGAACTTGAGGTTGTTTCCTCGAAAAGTGTACCGTATGATCATTATCATTAACATGAAAAGTGACATTGCCTTTAGTGCAATCAATAACAGCCCCTACAGTATTCAAAAAGGGTCTTCCAAGAATAATAGACATACTATCGTCCTCGGGAATATCAAGAATAACAAAGTCCGTTAAAATAGTAACGTTTGCAACTACAACAGGCACATCCTCACAAATACCGACAGGTATAACAGTTGGTTTATCAGCCATTTGCAAAGATATTTCAGTAGGTGTCAACTTATTCAAATCAAGTCTACGATATAAAGAGAGAGGCATAACACTAACACCGGCTCCAAGATCACATAAAGCAGTTTTAACATAGTTTCTTTTAATGGAGCATGGTATAGTGGGTACTCCTGGATCTCCAAGTTTCTTTGGTATTCCACCCTTAAAAGTATAATTAGCAAGATGGTGGAAATTTCAGCTTCCGGTATCTTTCTTTTGTTAGTAACAATTTCTTTCATATACTTAGCATAAGGATTCATTTTAAGCATACCAGTTAATCGCATACGCAAAAAGATAGGTCTAATCATTTCATCAAAGCACTCAAAATCCTCATCATCCTTTTTCCTGGATGGTTTGGGAGGAAAAGGCATGGGTTTTTGAACCCATGGTTCTCTTTCTTTACCATGTTTCCTAGCAACAAAGTCTTTCTTATCATAACGTTGATTCTTTGATTGTGGGTTATCAAGATCAACAGCAGGTTCAATTTCTATATCATTATCATTACTAGGTTGAGCATCACCATGAACATTATCATTAACATTATCACTAGTTTCAGGTTCATTACCAGATTGTGTTTCAACATCAGAAATAGAAATATCATTTGGATTCTCAGGTGTTTCAGTAATAGGTTCACTAGAAGCATGCAAAGTCCTATCATTTTTCTTTTTCTTCCTTTTAGAAGGACTAGGTGCATCTATATTATTTCTCTGAGAATCTTGCTCAATTCTCTTAGGGTGGCCTTCAGGATACAGAGGTTCCTGAGTCATTCTACCACCTCTAGTCATAACTCTAACAACATTATCATTATTCTTACTATTCAATTCATTGAGCAAATCATTTTGAGCTTTAAGTACTAGTTCTACTTGAGTAGTAACCATAGAAGCATGTTTACTAATAAGTTTAAGTTCACCTTTGACATTAGCCATATAATCACCCAAGTGTTCAAGCATATCAGCACTGCGTTTTAATTCTCTACCAAAATAAGCATTGAAATCTTCTTGCTTAGCCATAAATTTATCAAACTCATCTAAGCATGGGGTACCAAACTTAGTAAATGGGATTTCAGCTTTATCATATCTATAGAGAGAATTTACCTTTACTACCTGTGTCGGGTTATTAAGACCATGTATTTCTTCAATAGGAGATGGATTAAGATCATATGTTTCTTCAACAGGCAGTAAATTAAGACCATGTATTTCTTCAATAGGGGGTAAATTCTTAACATCTTCAGGTTTAATACCTTTTTCTTTCATAGATTTCTTTGCCTCTTTCATATCTCCGGGACTGAGAAATAGGATACCCCTCATCTTCAGAGTTGGTTTAGGAATAGGCTCAAGAGCTGGCTCAGGAAGTGTCCAATTATTTTTATTTGTCAACATATTATTCAATAGAATTTCAGCTTCATCCGGTGTTCTTTCCCTAAAAACAAAACCAACACAACTATCCAGGTAATCTCTGGAAGCATCGGTTAGTCCATTATAAAAGATATCAAGTATTTCATTTTTCTTAAGAGGTTGATCAGACAAAGCATTAAGTAATTGGAGAAGCCTCCCCCAAGCTTGTGGGAGACTGTCTTCTTCAATTTGCAGAAAATTATATATATCCCTTAGGGCAGCTTGTTTCTTATGAGCAGGGAAATATTTAGCAGAGAATTAATAAATCATATCATGGGGACTACGCACACAACCAGGATAAAGAGAATTAAACCATATCTTAGCATCACCCTTTAATGAGAACGCAAATATTTTAAGGATATAAAATTAGCAAGTTCTCTCGTCATTAGTGAACAGGGTGGCTATATCATTTGATTTAGTAAGATGTGCCGCAAAAGTTTCAGATTCATAGCCATGAAAAGGATCAGATTCAACCAAAGTAATTATATCAGGATCAACAGAGAATTCATAATCCTTATCAGTAACAAAGATAGGTGAAGTAGCAAAAGCAGGGTCAGGTTTCATTCTAGCATTAAGAGATTGTTGCTTCCATTTAGCTAATAGCCTCTTGAGCTTGTATCTACCTTTTCAAGCTAAAATAGCTAAAGCAGCTTCTTTTTCAAAAACATAACCCTCATGAATAACAGGTGATTCATTTTCATTAGGGGGAGAGTCTTCATCATCACTTTCATCAATATTATTAGATTCAATATTTTCATTCTCTCTCACCCTAGCAAGTTGTTCATCAAGAAATTCACCAAGTGGCACAGTAGTATCAAGCATAGAAGTAGTTTCATCATAAGTATCATGCATAGCAGAAGTGGCATCATCAATAACATGCGACATATCAGAACGAATAGCAGAAGCAGGTTTAGGTGTCGCAAGCTTACTCAAAACAGAAGGTGAATCAAGTGCAGAGCTAGATGGAAGTTCCTTACCTCCCCTCGTAGTTGAGGGATAAATCTTGGTTTTTGGATCTCTCAAGTTCTTCATAATGATAAGCATATATAAATTCCAAGTGACTCAAAGAATAGAGCTATGCTCCCCAGCAACGACGCCAGAAAATAGTCTTGATAACCCACAAGTATAGGGGATCGCAACAGTTTTCGAGGGTAGAGTATTCAACCCAAATTTATTGATTCGACACAAGGGGAGCCAAAGAATATTCTCAAGTATTAGCAGTTGAGTTGTCAATTCAACCACACCTCGAAACTTAGTATCTGCAGCAAAGTGTTTAGTATCAAAGTAATATGACAGTAGTGGTAATGGTAGCAAAAAGGTAACGATAGCAAAAGTAATGTTTTTGGTATTTTGTAGTGATTGTAACAGTAGCAACGGAAAAGTAAATAAGCGAAGAACAATATATGGAAAGCTCGTAGGCAATGGATCGGTGATAGAGAATTATGCTGGATGCGGTTCATCATGTAACAATCATAACATAGGGTGACACAGAACTAGCTCCAATTCATCAATGCAATGTAGGCATGTATTCCGAATATAGTCATACGTGCTTATGGAAAAGAACTTGCATGAAATCTTTTGTCCTACCCTCCCGTGGCAGCGGGGTCCTAGCGGAAACTAAGGGATATTAAGGCCTCCTTTTAATAGAGTACTAGACCAAAGCATTAACACATAGTGAATACATGAACTCCTCAAACTACGGTCATCACCGGTAAGTATCCCGATTATTGTCACTTCGGGGTTAACGGATCATAACACATAATAGGTGACTATAGACTTGCAAGATAGGATCAAGAACTCTCATATATTGATGAAAACATAATAGGTTCAGATCTGAAATCATGGCACTCGGGCCCTAGTGACAAGCATTAAGCATAGCAAAGTCATAGCAACATCAATCTCAGAACATAGTGGATACTAGGGATGAACCCTAACAAAACTAACTCGATTACATGATAAATCTCATCCAACCCATCACCGTCCAGCAAGCCTACGATGGAGTTACTCACGCACGGCGGTGAGCATCATGAAATTGGTGATGGAGGAAGGTTGATGATGACGATGGCGACGGATTCCCCTCTCCGGAGCCCCGAACGGACTCCAGATCAGCCCTCCCGAGAGGTTTTAGGGCCTGGCGGCAGCTCCGTATCGTAAAACGCGATGAATCCTTCTATTTGATTTTTCTCTCTCTGAAACCAAATATATAGAGTTGGAGTTGAGGTCGGAGGAGCTCCAGGGGGCCCACGAGGTAGGGGGCGCGCCCCCACCCTCATGGCTAGGGTGTGGGCCCCCTAGTCTTCATCTTCTGCAAGATTTTTTATTTTTTCCAAAAATATGTTCCGTGAAGTTTCAGGTCATTCCGAGAACTTTTGTTTCTGCACATAAATAAAACCATGGCAATTCTGCTGAAAACATCGTCAGTCTGGGTTAGTTCCATTCAAATCATGCAAGTTAAAGTCCAAAACAAGGGCGAAAGTGTTTGGAAAAGTAGATACGACGGAGACGTGTCAGCTTCCTCCTCGGAATGGTGACTCCACAAAACCTTGCAAAACTTGATGATCTTGCTGCGGGTCCTGGTATAAGTTTATCACAGGATCTTGGTCATGTATATATTGATCTTAGCGCTGGTATAAGCGATCAACTACCTTGAGCTAACTTAGCGCTGGTATATGTGGTCTTCATAGGATTTTATCACGGGGATGAATGAATCATAACCTAAGCTTACCCACAAAACCCAGATAGAATCATAACCTGAACGGGTCCTGGGTAATCTTGTGATAAAATCCATTCCAAGTTTTTTCCCATTTCCACTCGGGTATCAGCAAAGGTTGAAGTAACCCTGCCGGCTTCTGGTGTTCCGCCTTTACTCGCTGACAAACATCGCATACCGCTACATACTCGGCAATATCCTTCTTCATACCTGTCCACCAGAAACTTTCCTTCAAGTCTAGATACATCTTGGTGTTTCCTGGGTGAATCGAGTACGGTGAATCATGGGCCTCCTGAAGAATTAACTTCCTGACCTCTAGGTCATTGGGCACATCGATGCGATCCTCAAACCATAAAGTTCCGTGTTCATCCTCACGAAAACCTTTAGCCTTTCTGTTACTCATCTTTTCCTTTATCTCTGCAATTTCCTTGCCCGTCTGCTGGGCTTCTCGGATCCTTTCGGTCAAAGTGGATTGAATATCCAAGGTGGCGACAAATCCTCTTGGTACTATCTCCAATCGAAGATCTCTAAGATCGTCGGCTAATTCCTGAGGTAATCCTCCAGCTATGAGGGTGTTCACATAGATTTTACGGCTCAAGGCATCTGCTACACCATTTACCTTCCCTGGGTGATAATGCAATCTCATGTTATAGTCCTTAATCAATTCAAGCCATCTCCTCTACCTGAGGTTCAACTCCTTCTGCGTGAAAATATACTTCAAGCTCTTATGATCCATGTAAACATCACAACTATTTCCGACAAGGAAATGTCTCCAGGTCTTGAGTGCATGCACTACAGCTGCTAACTCCAAATCATGTGTGGCATAATTCATCTCGTGAGGTCGTAACTGTCTGGAGGTATAAGCTACAACTTTTCCTTCCTGCATGAGCACTCCTCCAAGTCCTTGGCGAGAAGCGTCACAATATACCTAGTAATCCTTGTGTATGTCCGGCAAAATGAGCACTGGGGCTGTAACCAGACGTTTCTTCAGTTCCTGAAAACTGGCTTCACAATCCTCGGTCCAAACATACTTAGTTTCCTTCTTCAACAGCTCCGTCATGGGCTTAGCAATCT
This sequence comes from Triticum urartu, assembly GCF_056163025.1. Lineage (NCBI taxonomy): Eukaryota > Viridiplantae > Streptophyta > Magnoliopsida > Poales > Poaceae > Triticum > Triticum urartu. Next base: position 438,022,743 of record NC_141879.1, on the reverse strand, counting down.
TGGAGAAATTCTCAATAAATCTCCGATAATATCCTGCAAGTCCGAGAAAACTGCGGATCTCCTTGACTGAGGTGGGGGACTGCCAGTTGGTGACCGATTCAACCTTGGTGGGGTCGACTGCTATTCCTTCTCCTGAAATAACATGTCCTAGGAATCCAACTTCCTTCAACCAAAATTCACATTTGCTGAACTTGGCATATAACTGATGTTCTCGGAGTTTCTCCAGAACTAGGCGCAGATGTTCCTTGTGCTCTTCCTTGCTCTTGGAGAAAACCAATATGTCATTGATGAACACTACGACAAACTTGTCCAGATATTCTATAAATACCTTGTTCATCATGCTCATGAAATACGCAGGGGCATTAGTCAATCCGAATGACATGACGGTATACTCATATAAACCATACCTGGTGGTGAAAGCTGTTTTGGGTATATCATGTTCACAAATCTTCAGCTGATGATACCCTGATCGAAGATCGATCTTGGAGAATACTTTGGCTCCGACTAGCTAATCAAATAAATCATTAATCATCGGCAGAGGGCACTTATTCTTGATGGTCACGTCGTTCAATGAACGATAATCCACAACCATTCTCAGGGTTCCATCCTTCTTCTCTACAAAAGAACTGGGGCTCCCCAAGGTGACGAACTTGGGCTAATATATCTTTTCTCCAATAATTCCTTGATCTGCTTCTTGATCTCTACCAAATCATTCGGGGGCATCCGATAAGGTCTCTTGGATATTGGGGCTGTGCCAGGTAATAACTCGATCAAAAATTCTATTTCTGTCTGCTGGCATTCCTGTAATTCCTCAGGAAATACATCTGGAAATCTTGTACTACAGGCACTTCCTCCTGAACAACTCCCGTGAGGGAATTCACCTGATTCTTCATCGGTGTGCGTCTGGATACATACTTGATCCTCTTCTGCTCTGGGGTGGTGAGCAAAATCGTCTTGCGGGCACAGTCGATGTTCCCTTCAAACTTCGTCAACCAGTCCATGCCTAGGATCACGTCCAATCCCTGGGATTCCAAGACTATGAGGTCTACGGGAAAATCATGATTTCTGATGCTGAGGGTTCAATGACAGCCTAAGCCTGCCATCATCTCTCCTCCTGGGGAAGTGACCTGAAGCGGGGTTCTAAGGGTCCTAGTGGGCAACCCATACTTTTCCACAACTACCCTTGATATGAATGAATGTGTTGCACCGGAATCAAAGAGTACCAATATTAGACATGAATTTAATAAAAACTTACCAACCAAGTGTCTGGCGGCTTATTTGTTAAGCTTCCATTGCCGTTGTCGTTTCCATTCCTCTGCTTGGCCTCCGGACAATCAGTGGCATAATGTCCTGTCTTCTGGCACTTGAAACAGGTGATATGACTCAGATCCTTCTGAGCCGGAGCAGGATGGTGCTGGTTGCCATTGCCTCAAGTGCCTGACTTGGAGTTGTTATCATGGTTGCGATTGTTCCCATTCCCTCCATGGTTATGTCCTCCATGATTATGTCCTCCATGGGTGTGATGGGTATGTCCTCCCGAGTATGGGGCATAGCGGGGCTTCTGCTGAGCTCTGAAGTTGTACTTTGCCTGGCCATATTTCCGCTTGCGGCTTTCAATCTGCTGCTGCTTGCCTTCAAGTATAGTGGCCTTGTCTACCAGCTCCTGGTAGTTGTTGAAGGTAGCCACCATCAGCTGCATTCCCAGCTCATCATTGAGTCCCTCGAGAAACTTCTCCTGTTTTGCGGCATCTGTGGCCACATCATCTGGGGCATAGCGAGATAATTTGCTGAACTCATCCACATAGTGCCCCACAGTACGGTTCCCCTGGCGTAAGTTGCAGAACTCACGCTTCTTCAGACTCATGGCTCCAGCTGAGACATGAGCGATGCGGAAAGCCTGCTGGAACTGATCCCATGTCATAGTGGTGACCGGATAAGTGGCGGTGTAGTTCTCTACCAAGAGGCTGCAGGTCTATTCAGTTGATGTGCGGCAAAATGCACCTTCTCAACATCTGTGCATCCAGCAGTTGCTAGATCCCTTCCGATCTTGCGGAGCCAATCATCAGCTACAATCGGCTCGGTGCTACTAGAGAACACTGGCGGATTCAGCCTTAGTAACCGGGTCAGGTTATCGACAGGGGGTGGTAGCGGTGGATTGTTGTTGTTGTTGCCTTGGTTTTGGATGAGCATTTGCATTAAGGCATTCTGCTGTTGAATCAGCTGGGTGAGCTCCGGAGAAAAAGTGAAACCGGGGTCACGTCTCGGAGGCATCTGGTGTTTTGGAGTGGATGAGAAATTAGAATATAACAAGGGTCTAATGAGAAAATAGCACTACCCAAATGAATGCACAAACATAATCACACCAATCATTTATTCATTCATCTCAAACAAGGTTCAATCTCGGATTACAAAATCTCACGACTAATCCAAAAAAACGGCCTAACTGATCGACTAAAAATAAAATAACATGGCAGTCGACTAAATGTCTTCATCAATTATCCTTGCGTCCTCTGGTGCGGCGTCCTCTGGTGCGGCGCCTCCTCTTGAGGCTTCCTTCGGTGGAGCTCTCCTCATAATCCTGGTCATTGCTCACGAGGGGTCCATCATCTCCACTCGGAAAAAGGTCTTCTCCCAGATCCATCTTCTCCTCCAGTGTGGCAATATATTTCTCCCGGTCCTCGAGTCTATCCATAAAATCCTTGACTTCTTCTTCATGCTCATAGTGGGTTTCACGTGCTGCATCCTCCAGTTCCATTTCACGAAGATGCAACTTTTGGACCGTCTTCAAGCTCGTGCGCATCTGAATCTCTAGAGCCCTGATGTGAGCCTCCAAGTCTTGGACATATGAGTGAACGGAATCGTCATCTATGGTGCGGATGAGCTCTCCATCTGTAGTCCTGCGAGAAATCATGGTGTGGTCTGATCCAACGAGCTCGACCCTGTATTCCTCCTGGACGCGTCCAAGTGCAGTATGAACTGCTATGTCTCTCCCGAGGATCCAAGTGGGAGCAGTGAACCTGAAGTCAACGGGCGCCGAGAGACTTACGAAAGTCCTCCTTGGTACGTGTACCTTAATCCTATAGCGAGGGTCTTCTGGAAATGCCATGATAGGGGTCTCGGTGATAGACGACAGAGCAATCTTTAATTCCTTGGTGATCTGGACCAGCCTCCTGCGGAAAAGCATTGTCTCATCTGGCTGGCAAAACTCCGGGAGCAGAACTGGGGTGAACTTGACGGCCATCTAGAATGTTGAAATCGGAGAGAAGTCAGAAATGAACAGGGAAGAATTACGGAATGATAAGGACATAAAATAAAATAGTTCTTCCTATGGCTTTCCAATCCTAGGGGTTACGTCCTACGGTTAGCGTGTGCTCTGAATACCATCTCTGTAACGACTCGACCCAAAATCGGTCAAGTCTCTGTGTAGCTGTACCATCCCAAGATCATGCTGGCACACACAGTACATTGATGAAAAGATTCAAAGTTCAGTCACACCTGAATTTATTACACGATTCTCATATCGAGTCTTTATTACATCATGATAAATTCGGCCGAAGGCCAACTCATGAGAAATAAACTAAATAAAGTTGTGGAAGCGTAGACGAATAGCGAGTCCATTCAACTCCAAAGGGCAATCGCCAAGCGTGGATCGTAGCCTCACTCCTGGTCGGAAAACTCCTCTGCAACATAAGACGTTGCAGCCGTGTAGGTCAGCATTTTGAATATGCCGGCAAGTCATGAAGAGAGAACAACAATAAAATTGCTAACACTATATGCAATTTGGCTGTGGGGCTTTAAGTTTTATGTTTTTGCGAAAAAGCCAGTTTTTCCCTACAACAAAGGACTTGTTTGCAATTTCTACAAAATGTTGGTTGTTATTGAGATGGTTCCTCCAACCAATGTCTCATTCCCAATTATTAATTAACCCCTCAATTAATTTATTTGTTCGGTGTTGAGATTTCCGAAATACTCCAATTCCAGAGGCTCATTTGTCCGTAACCGGGGACACGGCTAATCGATTAGGTTGTTACTCTGCAGAGTCTTGTGCACTTTACCCGCAAGATTCGTTCCCTCCTTTATGTCCTCGCACTGCATGGAGTTTGAAGACGGGACGAGCAAAACAGGGTCTTCCGTAGAGTTTCTCTGGGCACTGCCGGTGCCCATCCATGTCCTATCGTTCTTCTACATCTGTTGGCACCGTCCGTCCAGAGTCACGCCTAAGGTCAACCCAACCAGAGCCCATAATGGCTTGCGGCTGCACAGGTAAGATTTCGGTCAAGGGGTATCCATCCGCCTCTTCGTGGCTGGGTGAAGCTTTCCGCAAGATGTCATGGCGCATCTCCATGCATCCCGGCCATCCGTTGGTTCCTCCAGGGTGCCCGTCAACCATCCTCCACCCAGTAGTGAATTTGAAGTCCATCTTGAGCTTGAAGTCATGGGATTGTCATCATCTTGACTCTCACATCTCCCCTATGAATCTCTCAACCAACCCCGTCTACGAGCATAGCAAAGTAAACTACATTGTCCCGGGCAATGGTAAGGGGAATTGGGTTCATCCTACCTCATGATACTACTCAAGACATAACTTAAAATTCTCCTACTGCATGCATGGTGGGGAGGACTAATTCTAATGCAACAAAATCATAGGTATTGTAAAACATGATCAAATGACTTGCCTGGCTGACGGTCTTCAAACGCTAGTGACTCGAGATAGCAAGCTTCGCACTCCGGAAATTCTATCGAGTCAAACAATAGCACAAATAAATATTCCACTAAATATCATAATAGCAAGCTAAAGGAAAACAGACAAGCACTCAAACCAAAACCAATGAAAACGCGAAGAAAAGCAAATCAAGGTATCACTTCAAGCAACAACTACGAAATAGTTTTATCCTACTAAAACTATTCTTAACAGAACCTAGACAAGGGTTTTGCTAACTAACAGAAAGGAAAACATCATATAAACTAGGTGCAAAAAGAATCACCTCAAAAGCTATTATAGAACTCCTATTATGCCTAAAACAATACTAGCCATAAACTAAAATTATTTTCTTATTCTACTGAAAATAAAAGTTCACCCTCTGTAACTACATAAACCAAACTACAATAAATTATAACAGAGCTAAAAAAAGATTCTATACTACTAGAACAGTAGGAAATAGCAGCAAGCTAATAAAAACTAGAAAAGCTTGATTTTGACTAAAACAAATTTAATTAAATCTAAAAAAATACCCAAACAAGTTCCTACTACTAGGCATGGAGAAAACTAAGCAGAGACAAAAAGAATCACCAAAAAATAATAATTCTAGCTCAATTTATAGCAGAAAAACTAATCTGACTAAAATTAATATAAAACTATTTTATAAACAAAAACATGGCTAAACATATTTTATACAGAAACTACAAGAAATTTGTAAACTAACAAAAAAAGAATCAACTAAAAATATTAAACAAGCTAAAAGATATAGACTTACAAAAGAGAAACTATTCTGATAAAAATAGAAACGAAAAAAATAAAACTAAACAAAAAAACAACACGCGCTACTGGGCCTATCTAACGCTCAGGAGAAACTAACTAAATTACGCCCACGGCTAAATAGAAATAAACCGCGCGGGCCGGTCTAACTAAACCAGGTAGCTAAATCGGAAAAAAACCAAACTAAAACCGATCTAATAAAAAAACCTAGCCATTCACTATTTCTAATCTATGTCGTAGATTGCAGATCGAACGGTGGAGTGGGGTCCGGCGGCTTACAACGGCGGTCGACGGCGAGGTGGGCTCGGGCGTTGGTGGCGGCGGTGCTCCGGTGGTCCGGGGCGGCGGCGGCGACGTCGGGGCGAAGTGGCGGAGCGAGGCGGAGACGGTGGTGGAGTCGCTGGGGCTCGGGGACGTCGGAGGAGACTAGGGCGAGCTCGGGTGAGCTCCTGCTCCGGCGGGCGGCGGACGAGCTCGGGACGATGGCGTCGGGAGCTCCTGGACAGGGAGGTGTGGCACGAAGAGGAGGTTCGGGTGAAGAAGCTTGGAGGGGCAGAGGGTGCTCACCGGCGTCGGGAGTGGCGGCGAACCGAGGCGACGGCGGCGAGATGCGTTCGGCGAGGGCGTGGCCGGTGGTGGGTTTCGGTGTTAGGGTTTTAGGGGTGCGAGAGAGAAGGGGCAGGGCTTTATATAGGGCATGATCTTGGGCGAGGGGGCAACGCGGCGGCGGCGGTCGCGCTCTGGCGCGGCATGCGGGAGGAGGAAAACGGGGTGCGGTCGGTGCTCCAGTGAGAGAGAGAGAGAGAGGAAAGGGATCGGGCGACCGAAGCGGAGGCGGCTCGGGCGTCGGGCGCTGAGGCATGCCGGCTCGGTCGCTGGTGGGCTACGGCTCGGGCGTCGACTGGGCCGGTTGGCCTGGCTCGCGCCTGGGTCTTTTTCCTTTTTTTGAATTACTAGAGAGAGAGAGAAAACTAATTATAGAGAAACCTATAATATTTTTATATAGGACATATATATATATATCAATAAAATCAGAAAAATAAATCCTACAACGTGAACATTTTTCCAGAGGCAAAACAGAAACAACAACAAAAACATTTTCTGCAAATTCCAAATAAATTCAAATTTGAATTCAACCTTTTGGCAATATTTTCCTCTGACATTTTTTTTGGAGTGTCATGTTTGCTCCTCTCATACTTTTGCACAAGTATTCGTCAGGTATTTTTGAAATAAATTTCAATTGCCAAATTCAAAATCAAATTCCAATAAAACTCAAATGCCTCTGAAATTTCCAAATGCCACTCAAATCAAACAAAATGCATAGATGCTTAGCTAATAATTGTAAAACATTCCAAATTGAAAATTTGGGATGTTACACCCTCTTAATAGTACGGCTTTCCTATGACTCAAATCCACCGAAAAGAAACATAGAGAAATGCCGTCTTCAATAGTCTTCGAGGGGCACCACATCGTCTTGTGCCTAGTGATGAAATGTCTGAAATACTCAATGCACACGATTAGTCCGCAAAAGCATTGTCATCAATCACCAAAACAACTAAGGGATAAATATGCCCTTACAATCTTCCCCTTTTGGGCGGATTGATGACAATACGGGATTTGCATAAAGTGAGAAAACATAGAACATGGGCAAACCCCACACCTCTAAAATATAGACGGGCTCCCCCTAGATGTGTGGTATCTAGATGAGTGCTTTGGACTGCACGACACGCATACTAGGATCAACACTCCCCCTATATTTTATAGACAAGGCATATCTTGCAACAATAAGGTTAACACCAAGCAAGATAGTACATATGAGCATAATGTAAATAGCACAAGATAGTATAAGCTCAATAAGGTACGATAGAGTGCATATGTCTTACACCATATGATAGAAAGGTCTCACAAGCACAAACCAACCAAAGCAAATGAGGTTCAACGGAACGAAAGCAAAGCGAAAAGACAACATGACACACAACTCGCAAATCCTACACTCTCTCCCCCTTTGGCATCGAGACACCAAAAAGGCAGAGAGGACACCTATGACACAAGTGGTGGCTCAAGCGGAGTAATCACTCGCACGCTCCTCGTCAGACTCGGCAACAGGGACGGTCTCCCCCTTGTCCTCCTCAGAATCAGTCCACTTGTAGCCCTACTTCGCCATACAAGCCGCCTCTGGAGTGATGACCCTCTCAGACCCGCTGGATATCTGCTCGCCAAACGTCCTCAAGATCTGCTTGTCGCGGCGGCGACTCTCCTTCTGAGCAACATGAGACCGGTACTGCCCCTTGGCCTGCATGCAGAACAGAGCCTTCATCTTGTTCTTCAGCTTCTTAGCCCAAGAGGGCTCGGGAGATGAAGGCGAGTAGCCAGCAGAGCTGTCCTCATCAGCATCCTCCTCAATCTCATCAGCATCCACATCTATCTGAGCAGCCGCTGTCTCAGCACAAGTAGTAGTGTTGGCCCACTAGGGCTTGACACGGAGCTTGATGGGCTCATGACGAATCTAGTCAGGGGCAAGAAACTCATCATCGAGATAGAGCTTCTCCCAAGTCCTCGAGATCAACAAAAACAGGTAAGGTCCATAGATGGGTACCTTATGGGTGAACACCGCAAACCGAAGCTCGCACCACATGATATGTGAGACATCAAGTGGTCGAGTCTGAGAGAGACGCGCCTTCTCACAGATGAGCATCATATCCACAAGATAGGCATGCGCTTTGTCCTTGTCACCAATGCATGGAAAAAGAGAGTTGCGGAAGACGCGATACATGATGTCAATGAAGGAGTTCAGCACCCACGCCTTCTTGCCACTGGGAAGCAACTTCTCAACATAGTAGGGCTGAAGCTTGTTCTTGTTGGCTGACTCGGAATTGGCATGAGGGCATACACCAACGGGTGTGTTGAGCCCCTCATCAGGAACCTGAAGCAAATCCATGAAATCCTTCCATGTAGCAGTCATCCGCTGTCCGTTGGTCATCCAGGTCATGTGTCGTTCCTCATCAGTATGGAAGTGGACCGAGGCAAAGAACTGGGCCACAATCTCAGGGTCATAATCCAAATGGAATGAGATCACATGCTCAATGCCAAACTGCTCCACGAGGTCCAGAGCCTCACCAAAGTAAGCACGGTGCTTATCATCCCTCATGTGATGCATGTCAATCCAGTGCACGTCCACATAGGTGTTTTGCTTGGCCTTGATCACATCCACATAAATGAGATACTACTGCTTGGTCCAGAACATATCATTCCCTCTGAAGTTGGCACGAGGATTCACATAGGGGTTGATCTTCCTTCGAGTGGCAAACTCAGCAAGTGGTATCTCACCCATGCCCTTGGAGGGCTCCTTGAGCTTGGTGGCGGTGGTCTTGGTCCTGCGTTGGGGGGCATTGGAGCCCTCTAGAGCTTCATCTTGGTTGCGCAAATGCTTGGAACCCGTGTCACGGCTGGGATTGGAACGGCGTGCATGGGCACCGGAGCCACCACCTATGACACAAAAATACAAACCACGCAAGAGAAACGAGAAGGATCAATGCAAAGACCACAGCAAAACTGGTGAAACAAGTAGGACTCGCACTTGGTAAGTGCCACATGGGAGATTTGACAACAACGGTAGTACTGCATGGGTGCGCGGTACTAAAATTTTAGTGCTGCTCCTAGCCACGGTAGTACCGCGCTAGGATGGCATGGTAGTACCGTGTCTCGGAGCGGCAGTAAAATGGTAGTGACGTGCCTCGCGTGGTAGTACCACACAGGAGATGCGGTAGTACCGCACGGTGTCAGATCCGAACCTCAACAGGATCTGAGCACAGCCGTGACAACGAAGCGGTACTATGGTTGATCAAATCTACCACGGGACAACATATCAAGTACCATCTCTACGCACTACTACTCTCCTACATCCAACTCTTGCACATATTTAGCCTAAAATCGCAAGAACAACATGCATCTCCCCAAAAACCTAGAAACGAAAGAACAAACCGAATAGAGAGGGATTTGGGGAGAAACCTTGTTCCATGGCAAGAGGAAGTGGTGGGGAACGATCCCACCGGACGGAATGCGAGGAGAGCGGCCGGAGACGGAGATCCGGCGAGGGTCTCCGACGCCGTTCTTGGGCAGGAGAGAGAGAAACGGCATGGGAGAAGGAGTGAATGGGTGTGGGGGAGTTGGAACTCCCCCTGCCCGCTCTTAACCCCCACGTGCTCTCGACAGCGCGGTAGTACCGCGTGTCATCGCAGTAGTACCACCTAGGCGGAAGTACCGCACTAAGGGCGGTAGTACTGCTCCCCCAGGCGGTAGTAAAAAATTAGTACCGTGCTGGGTGCGGTAGTACAGTGCGCAGCTCCTGCGGTAGTACCGTGGCATGCCGTGGTAGTACCGTGTGCCCAAGAAAATGCAGGTTTCAAAACAGAGAAGACCAAAGGGCCTTTGCAAAGCAACCTTCAAAGATATTCAAGCTAAGTGATGTCAAGCCGGCTTCCACTCCAATACCCGTCAAATGCCAACTTGACATAGATCCTAATGGTAAAGCGGTGGATCAAAAGTTATATCGCTCCATGATTGGCTCCTTGCTTTACACGAAAACATTATATCCCAATAGTAGTACCGTGGCATGCCGCGGCACCAAAACGCTGACACACGAGACAACACGCACAAGCTCGGCACGAAGAAAGAGAGACAAGAGACAACAAGGACTAAACAAGCAACCCAGCCTCTCCAAAGAGAGGGCGATGGCCGGAGCGACCTATGTTTGAGTCAATTGATATGGCACCACGAAGAATTATCCTTGGTCCCATGTCCAAAACTCGTCTTTGAAGCACAAGTACCATCAATAATGGTTAATGTGAAAGAGTTGATCAATTTATGCATAATGGGGGAAGGAAGAGTTCATTGAGAGAACAACACTCCCCCTATGTCCATGCCGACACCTAAACATGATAACAAGTTGAGTATGGTGGGGTGTGCAAGGGTTCAAGCAACATTGCTCGAATCAATGATATTTAGCTCATGCCTTAACTCGCGAAATCTTGCTTCATCTAAGGGCTTCGTGAAGATATCTGCAAGGTTATCAAGAGTGTTGACATAGTTGAGCTCGATCTCCCCTCGCCTAATATGATCCCGATGAAGTGATACCGAATCTCAATATGCTTCGTCGTGAAGTGTTGCACCGGGTTGAGAGAAATCTTGATGCCACTTTCATTGTCACACCAAAGAGGCACTTTGTCACAGATGACACCGTAATCCTTTAAAGTTTGCCTCATCCATAGAAGTTGTGCACAACAACTACCGACAGCCACATACTCCGCTTCCGTGGATGAGAGAGACACACAACTTTGCTTCTTGGAAGACCAACTCACCAAAGAGCAACCAAGAAATTGGCACCCTCCGGAAGTTGACTTCCTATCCACTTTGTCTCCCTCCAATTGGAGTCGGAAAAGCCCACAAGGTTGAAGTTAGATCCTCTTGGATACCATAAGCCAAAGTTTGGGGTATGAGCCAAATATCGAAAGATCCGCTTGACCGCCACATAATGGCTTTCCTTAGGTGTGGCTTGAAACCATGCACAAATTCCCACACTCAACATGATATCCGGTCTAGATGCGCAAAGGTAAAGCAAGGAGCCAATCATGGAGCGATATACCTTTTGATCCACCGCTTTACCATTGGGATCTATGTCAAGGTGGCATTTGACGGGCATTGGAGTGGAAGCCGGCTTGACATCACTTAGCTTGAATCTCTTGAGCATGTCTTGAGTGTATTTGGCTTGGTTGATGAAGGTTCCTTCTCTTTGTTGCTTGACTTCGAACTCGAGAAAGAACTTCAACTCTCCCATCATGGACATCTTGAACTTGGAGGTCATGAGTGTGGCAAATTCCTCGTTGAAAGCTTTGTTAGGGGAACCAAAGATAATATCATCAACATATAGTTGGCACACAAACAACTCCCCTTTGACCTTCTTAGTAAAAAGAGTGGGGTCGATTTTCCCAGTTTCAAAACCACGATCTTGCAACAACTTGGTAATGTGGTCATACCACGCACGTGGGGCTTGCTTAAGGCCATAGAGTGCCTTATCGAGTTGGTACACATGATCGGGAAAATAGGGGTCCTCGAACCCGGGGGGTTGCTTGAGATATACCAACTCATTAATAGGACCATTAAGAAAAGCACTCTTCACATCCATTTTTTGTAACTTAAAGTTATGATGAGAAGCATAAGCAATCAACATGCGAATGGATTCGAGGCGAGCAACGGGAGCAAAGGTTTCACCGTAGTCGATACCCTCGACTTGGGAGTAGCCTTGAGCTACCAAACGAGCCTTGTTGCGAATGATAATTCCATGAGCATCTTGCTTGTTATTGAATATCCACATGGTTCCAATGACATTATGGTTCCCCGTTGTCCTTGGCACCAATCTCCACACCTTGTTGTGCTCGAAGTTGTTGAGTTCTTCATGCATGGCATTAAGCCAATCCGGATCCTCGAGCGCCTCATAGACCTTTTGGGGTTCAACACAAGAGACAGACGCGTGATGTTCACAATAGTTTGCTAATTGTCTACGAGTGCTTACCCCCTTTCTTAAGCTTCCAAGCACATTTTTCATGAGATGATCTTTGGTGGATAGCTTGGATGCGATCTTGGCGGCACGATGCTCTAATTCCTCCTCTGGAGAGAGTTGAGAAGCGGTTACTTGATCATCTTGAGTGTCATCTTGAGCTCGTTCTTGCTCTTGATCTTGAAGCACAAGTACCATCAACAACACGCACAAGCTCGGCATGAAGAAAGAGGACAAGAGACAACAAGGACTAAACAAGCAACCCAACCTCTCCAAAGAGAGGGCGGTGGCCGGAGCCACCTATGTTTCAGTCAATTGATATGGCACCGCGAAGAATTATCCTTGGTCCCATGTACAAAACTCGTCTTTGAAGCACAAGTACTATCAACAATGGTTAATGTGAAAGAGTTGATCAATTTATGCATAATGGGGGGAGGAAGAGTTCATTGAGAGAACAACACTCCCCCCTATGTCCATGCCGACACCTAAACAAGATAACAAGTTGAGTATGGTGGGGTGTGCAAGGGTTCAAGCAACATTTCTCAAATCAATGATATTTATCTCATGCCTTAACTCGCGAAATCTTGCTTCATCCAAGGGCTTCGTGAAGATATATGCAAGGCTATCAAGAGTGTTGACATAGTTGAGCTCGATCTCCCCTCGCCTAATATGATCTCGATGAAGTGATACCGAATCTCAATATGCTTCGTCTTGAAGTGTTGCACTGGGTTGAGAGAAATCTTGATGGCACTTTCATTGTCACACCAAAGAGGCACTTTGTCACAAATGACACCGTAATCCTTTAAAGTTTGCCTCATCCATAGAAGTTGTGCACAACAACTACCGGCAGCCACATACTCCGCTTTCATGGATGAGAGAGACACACAACTTTGCTTCTTGGAAGACCAACTCACCAAAGAGCAACCAAGAAATTGGCACCCTCCGGAAGTTGACTTCCTATCCACTTTGTCTCCCGCCAATTGGAGTCAGAAAAGCCCACAAGGTTGAGGTTAGATCCTCTTGGATACCATAATCTAAAGTTTGGGGTATGAGGCAAATATCGAAAGATCCGCTTGACCGCCACATAGTGGCTTTCCTTAGGTGCGGCTTGAAACCATGCACAAATTCCCACACTCAACATGATATCCGGTCTAGATGCGCAAAGGTAAAGCAAGGAGCCAATCATGGAGCGATATACCTTTTGATCCACCGCTTTACCATTGGGATATATGTCAAGTTGGCATTTGACGGGCATTGGAGTGGAAGCCGGCTTGACATCACTTAGATTGAATCTCTTGAGCATGTCTTGAGTGTATTTGGCTTGGTTGATGAAGGTTCCTTCTCTTCGTTGCTTGACTTCGAACTCGAGAAAGAACTTCAACTCTCCCATCATGGACATCTTGAACTTGGAGGTCATGAGTGTGGCAAATTCCTCGTTGAAAGCTTTGTTAGGGGAACCAAAGATAATATCATCAACATATAGTTGGCACACAAACAACTCCCCTTTGACCTTCTTAGTAAAAAGAGTGGGGTCGATTTTCCCAATTTCAAAACCACGATCTTGCAACAACTTGGTAATGTGGTCATACCATGCACGTGGGGCTTGCTTAAGGCCATAGAGTGCCTTATCGAGTTGGTACACATGATCGGGAAAATAGGGGTCCTCGAACCCGGGGGGTTGCTTGACATATACCAACTCATTAATAGGACCATTAAGAAAAGCATTCTTCACATCCATTTTTTGTAACTTAAAGTTATGATGAGAAGCATAAGCAATCAACATGCGAATGGATTCAAGGCGAGCAACGGGAGCAAAGGTTTCACCGTAGTCGATACCCTTGACTTGGGAGTAGCCTTGAGCTACCAAATGAGCCTTGTTGCGAATGATAATTCCATGAGCATCTTGCTTGTTCTTGAATATCCACATGGTTCCGATGACATTATGGTTCCCCGTTGTCCTTGGCACCAATCTCCACACCTTGTTGTGCTCGAAGTTGTTGAGTTCTTCATGCATGGCATTAAGCCAATCCGGATCCTCGAGCGCCTCATAGACCTTTTGGGGTTCAACACAAGAGACAAACACGTGATGTTCACAATAGTTTGCTAATTGTCTACGAGTGCTTACCCCCTTTCTTAAGCTTCCAAGCACATTTGTCATGAGATGATCTTTGATGGATAGCTTGGATGCGATCTTGGCGGCACAGTGCTCTAATTCCTCCTCTGGAGAGATTTGAGAAGCGGTTACTTGATCATCTTGAGCGTCGTCTTGAGCTCGTTCTTGATCTTGAACTTGCTTGGATGAGAGAACTTGACCTTGGGCATCACTTGGTGATTGAACACCATCTTGAGGTTGATCTTGCCCTTGGTGTTGTTTATGAGATTGAGGGCCTTCACTTTGTTCTTCGGAAGCGTGTGGGCCTTGGGTTGGTGATGGCTCCACGTGAGTGGAACATTGTCCTTCTCCTTCAGCCACAAGGGGATCCTCAATGGGTAGGATAAAACCAACACCCATTCTTCTTATGGCTTGGGGAGGAATTTCATCACCTACATCACAAGTGCCACTTTGCTCCACTTGGGAGCTGTTATTCTAATCAAACTCCACGTTACATGTCTCCTCAATAAGTCTCGTGGACTTATTGAGGACATGGTAAGCATGGGAGTTTGTAGCATAACCAACAAATATGCCCTCATGAGCTCTAGCCTCAAATTTATACAAACGAACACCTTTCTTGAGAATGAAACACTTACACTCGAACACCCGGAAGTACTTGAGGTTGGGCTTGTTACTGGTGAGTATCTCATATGGAGTCTTGTTTAAGCCTTTGTGGAGGTAGAGCCGATTGGATGCATGACATGCGGTGTTGATGGCTTCGGCCCAAAAGTTGTATGGAGACTTGAACTCCGCCATCATGGTCCTTGCCGCATCCATTAACGTCTGGTTCTTCCTCTCCGCTATAGCATTTTGTTGAGGGGTGTAAGGTCCGGAATATTGATGCTTGATCCCCTCACCACTAAGAAACTCATCCAAGGTGTAGTTCTTGAACTCGGTGCCATTGTCACTTCTTATTGTCAAGATCTTTGCATTGTGTTGACGTTGAGCTTCATTTGCAAAGTCAATGACAGTTTGTTGGGTCTCGCTCTTCCTCTTGAAGAAATATATCCAAGTGTATCTTGAATAATCATCCACAATCACCAAGCAATACTTTCTACCCCCAACACTAACAAAGGATGGAGGCCTAAAGAGATCCATGTGAAGGAGCTCCAAAGGCCTCTTCGAGTAAATCATAGTCGTGGGAGGGTGAGCCTTTTCATGTAGCTTTCCTTCGATACAAGCACCACAAGCACGATCTTTAGCAAAACTAACATTTGTTAGTCCACGAACATGGTACCCCTTGAGAAGACTTTGCAAAGATCTCATATTGACATGGGCTAAACGGCGATGCCAAAGCCATCCCACGTCAACTTTAGCCATTAGGCATGTCGCGGTCTTAGTGGGTCGCTCCGAAAAGTTAATCACATAAAAACCGTTCCCGACATGCCCAACGAAGGCTACTTTAAGAGTCTTGCTCCACAAGAGGGCCATGGTATCAACATCAAAGAAAGTGGCAAAGCCCATGAGTGCAAGTTGACTAACGAAAAGTAAATTGTATGCAAGGGACTCAACAAGCATGACCTTCTCGATCGTGAGATCATGAGAAATGACAACCTTGCCAAGTCCCAATACCTTAGAGGACAAGGCATCACCCCACTCGACATTGGTGGGCATAGATGGAATCTTGTGAACGTCCACCACCAAGTCCTTGCTTCCGGTCATATGATTAGTGGCTCCACCGTCGAGTAACCATGATCCCCCACCGGAAGCAAACACCTACAAGAGATCAATGCTTGGTTTTAGATACCCATTTTGTAATGGGTCATTTGATGTTAGTAACAAGGGTCTTAGGAACCCAAATAGACCATTCAATGTACTCATAAGAAGAACCAACAAATTTGGCATAAACATGTCCATCACTAGCATGGCATAATACATAAGAAGGGTTAAAGATGCCGGCTTTGTTGGGAGGGGTAGCATTGCCCTTCTTTGCATCACTACCCTTCACATTGCTCTTCTTCTTAGAATCACCCTCTCCCTCCTTCAGAAACGTTTGCTTGAGAGGGGGAGGTCGTTTGGCCTCGTCATCCTTCTTCTTGCTCTTGGACTTGGGTGTGAACCCAATTCCTTCCTTGGCCACAACTTCCTTTTGATTGCTCAAAAGGTCATTGGGTTCTTCTCACCTTCTATGCACGACACAATGCCTTTCTCAAGTTGCTTCTTCAACTTTGCATTCTCCTCAACAAGATGCACATGCTCACAACATGGGTTAGTAGCATTTGCATTATCAATTAGGACCATATGAGGAAAGGTGGCTTTCTCCTTGGTTAGCTTTACTTGGAGTTGATCATGAGACTCTTTGAGACTAGTATGAGAACCCTTCAAGACCTTGTGAGCCTTGTCAAGTAAGTCAAACTCCTCTTTGAGTCTAGCAAGATCAACCCCAAGCTTGACCTTCTCGGAGTTTAGCACACGAGATATAACAAGAGCATGATCAAGATCTTTCTTTAATTTAGCGTGGTCACCGTTGTATGACTCCTCAAGAGCCAAACGATGATCTCGCTCTTCCTCGAGAGCATTGGAAAGATCTGAAATCTCATCGGCATAGTCATGACTATGCCCCTCCATCTTAGAGATGGTATCTTCGTGAGCCTCGATCATGTCATTGACTTCACCAAGTTGTTACAAGAGAGCAACAAAGTGCTTCTTGGATTTCCCTTTGAGTTTACTCATAAAGGACTCAAATTCATTTTCCTCCACATTAGACCCCTCATGTTCATCAATGCAATCCATCAACGAAGGATTATTAATGATGGTAGTTTTGATGTTGGGAGTTCCCTTGTTGATGGCTTTAGCCATGAGGCACTTGGCGGTGATGTTCTCATTGGGTGAGTCGAAGAGAGACACCCGTGGAGTTGTCGCAATGGCAACGGAGGCCATGGCAACTGACTCACCGTCTTCATCATCACCACCATCCTCATGGTACTCTTCTTGTGCCACCAACCCCTTGGGAGGAGTATTCTTGATGAAGTTGCTCTTGTTGGGGAAAGACTTGGCCTTGTCTTTTCGGATGAGCTTGCCACCATTGTCTTCCCTTTTATCATAAGTACATTCCGCAACAAAGTGGGTCACATTGCCACAATTATAGCAAGTCCTCACTCGTTGCTTGACCTTTGCGTCACTTGAGTTGTTCTTGTTGAAGTTGGGCCTTGTGTTCTTCTTGCTCCAAAATTGCCTTGAAGCAAGAGCCATGTGTTCATGATAAGCATACTTTGTATCTTCGGGATTGCTCTCCTCTTCTTCCTCTTCTTCCACAACAACCTTGGCCTTCAAGGCAAGGTTGGGATTCTTTGATCTTTGAGAGCATAACACCGCATTGTCGATGGTCTTGTCCAAGATGCTCATAGCCACAAACTCATCCAACACTTCACTTGAGGAAAAGGTGTGGAAGTCCTGCCTTTGACAAATGACGGAGGACACGGCCTTGTGGTAAGGCATCATGGCCTTGAGGAATTTGCGCTTGATCCAATTGTCATTCGTATCCTTGCTCCCATAATCTCGGAGTGAGACCGCGAGAGTAGTTAATCTCCGATAGAGCTCACGAGGTTCTTCATCTTCTTTCATTGCAAACTCATCGGCTTCATCTTGCACCACTTCATAGTTGGAGCGTTGAATGCTTGCGCTTCCCTGGTAGAGGGACATAACGTGGCGCCATGCATCCTTGGCCATGGTGAATGGCCAGACGTGAGCAAGATCTTCGGGAGGAATTGCATCTTGGATGATGAAGAGAGCATTCTCATTGAATTGATTGTCTGCGGCTTCTCTAGGGGTGAAGTTGCTTCAGTCATGCAGATAAAAACCTTCTTCAATGATTCTCCAAAGATTAGTATTAACATGGTTCAAATGACGCTTAAAGCGATAAACCCAAGAATCAAAGTCCTCATTTTTTACAATCTTAGGGGGAGGACCGGCATGATTCAAATGAGTGGAAGGAATCGGTCCACCATAAGTAAGTGGAGGTTCCACATGGGCAAATATGTCGTTGCCAATTTTACCACTAGAAGAAGGAGCCTTTTCACTAGTAGCTCCCCCCTTGTCGGAGTTAGTATCCGTCACCTTGTTAGTGGGATCACCCACTTTCACCGGCGCGGTAGATAGTTTAAGCCCTTGTAAGAATTTATTAAACATGCTTTCAACCTCGGTCGTCATGGAGGTTTTCAGTGTGTCCAAAGCCACATTGAATTCCTCACGAGAGACCGCGGGTCCCCCATCGGCCGTAGACGAGATCGGATTCGCACCGGAGTGCTCCTACTCACCGTATACGGTATCAACCATACTCTTCGGACGATAAAGTCCTTAAGAAAGAGACGAGGCTCTGATACCAATTGAAAGGATCGGTATAGTTGACTAGAGGGGAGGTGAATAGGCAACTAAATTTTTTTTAGCTTTTCTTTACCAATTTAAACTTTGCATCAAAATAGGTTGTCTAGATATGCAACTAGGTGAGCAACCTATATGATGCAACAAGAACAAGTACACAATCAAGCAAGGGATATAACACAAATAAGCTTGCACAAGTAAAGGCACGAGATAACCAAGAGTGGAGCCGGTGAAGACGGGGATGTGCTACCGAAGTTCCTTCCTTTTGAGGGGAAGTACGTCTCCGTTGGAGCGGTGTGGAGGCACAATACTCCCCAAGAAGCCATTAGGGCCACCGTATTCTCCTCACGCCCTCACACAATGTGAGATGCCGCGATTCCACTATTGGTGTCCTTGGAGGCGGCGACCGGACCTTTACAAACAAGGTTGGGGCTATCTCCACAACTTAATTGGAGGCTCCCAACAACACCACAAAGCTTCACCACAATGGAATATGGCTCCGCGGTGACCTCAACCGTCTAGGGTGCTCAAACACCCAAGAGTAACAAGATCCGCAAAGGAAAATGTGGGGGAACCAAATTTCTCTTGGTGGAAGTGTAGATCGGGGCCTTCTCAACCAATCCCTAGAAAATCAACAAGTTTGATTGGCTAGGGAGAGAGATCGGGCGAAAATGGAGCTTGGAGCAACAATGGAGCTTGGGGATGGAAGAGGTGGTCAACTCGGAGAAGAAGACACCCCTTATATAGTGGAAGAACAAATTCAACCGTTATCCACCAACTCAGCCTGCGTAGCACGGTACTACTGCGCCGGGGACGCGGTACTACCGCAAGGGCACACAGTACCACCGCAGGGCCCCGCGGTACTACCGCCCAAGCAGCAGAAACCAGAACATCCCAGATGCAATGAAGCAGAGGGCGGTAGAACCGCTGGCGCGGTACTATCGCTCCCCCTTGTGATACTACCGCAAGGAAGGGATGGTCCAGATTTTGGGAAGGCACGAACATATAAAGATACATCCGTGGCAACTTCTGCTGAGTTGGGATCTATGTAAAAATCCGACACGATAGTTGATGTCTACTACACAACCTTCTTCTTGTAGACGTTGTTGGGCCTCCAAGTGCAGAGGTTTGTAGGACAGTAGCAAATTTCCCTCAAGTGGATGACCTAAGATTTATCAATCCGTAGGAGGCGTAGGATGAAGATGGTCTCTCTCAAGCAATCCTGCAACCAAATAACAAAGAGTCTCTTGTGTCCCCAACACACCCAATACAATGGTAAATTGTATAGGTGCACTAGTTCGGCGAAGAGATGGTGAAACAAGTGGTATATGGATAGTAAATAAAGGTATTTGTAATCTGAAATTATAAAAACAGCAAGGTAACTAATGATAAAAGTGAGCGTAAACGATATTGTAATGATAGGAAATAAGGCCTAGGGTTCATACTTTCACTAGTGCAAGTTCCCTCAACAATACTAACATAATTGGATCACATAACTATCCCTCAACATGCAACAAAGAGTCACTCCAAAGTCACTAATAGCGGAGAATAGACGAAGAGATTATGGTAGGGTACGAAACCACCTCAAAGTTATTCTTTCCAATCAATTCGTTGGGCTATTCCTATAAGTATCACAAACAGCCCTAGAGTTCGTACTAGAATAACACCTTAAGACACAAATCAACCAAAACCCTAATGTCACCTAGATACTCCAATGTCACCTCAAGTATCCGTGGGTATGATTATACGATATGCATCACACAATCTCAGATTCATCTATTCAACCAACACAAAGGACCTCAAAGAGTGCCCCAAAGTTTCTACCGGAGAATCACGACGAAAACATGTGCCAACCCCTATGCATAGGTTCATGGGCGGAACCCGCAAGTTGATCACCAAAACATACATCAAGTGAATCACGTGATATCCCATTGTCACCACAGATATCCAAGGCAAGACATACATCAAGTGTTCTCAAATCTTTAAAGACTCAATCCGATAATATAACTTCAAAGGGGAAACTCAATTCATTACAAGAGAATAGAGGGGGGGGGGAAACATCATAGGATCCAACTATAATAGCAAAGCTCGCGATACATCAAGATCGTATCACCTCAAGAACACGAGAGAGAGAGAGATCAAACACATAGCTACTGGTACATACCCTCAACCCCAAGGGAGAATTACTCCCTCCTCGTCATGGAGAGCGCCGGGATGATGAAGATGGCCACCGGAGAAGGATTCCCCCTCCCGCAGGGTGCCGAAACGGGTCTAGATTGGTTTTCAGTGGCTATGGAGGCTTCTGGCGGCGGAACTCCCGATCTATTGTGCTCACGGATGTTTTTAGGGTATATGGAGATATATAGGCGGAATAAGTACGTCAGGGGGGCCTTGAGGGGCCCATGAGGGTGGAGGGCGCGCCTAGGGGGTGGGCGCGCCCCCCTGCCTCGTGGCCTCCTCGCAGGTCCCCCGACGTGCACTCCAAGTCTTCTGGGCTTCTTTCCTTCCAAAAATGAGTTCCGTGAAGTTTCAGGTCAATTGGACCCCGTTTGATTTTCCTTTTCTTCGAAACCCTAAAACAGGGTAAAAACAGAAACTGGCACTGGGCTCTGGGTTAATAGGTTAGTCCCAAAAATGATATAAAAGTGTATAATAAAGCCCATAAACATTCAAAACAGTAGATAATATAGCATGGAGCAATCAAAAATTATAGATACGTTGGAGACGTATCAGTAGTACTGCAAGCCAGGAGCGGTACTACCGCCCGGGGTGTGGATGTAAAAAATTACATCCGCTCCTACTGCCGTGCAAGCTGCTGAGCCTGGCCAGAGCGCACGGTACTACCGCGCACCTGGCATGGTTTACCGCGTAGGGCGCGGGTGTAAAAAATTACATCCGCCCCTACTACTGCAATAGCAGCAGCACCTGGCCTGAGGCCACAGTACCACTGCTCCAAGGAAGCGGTACTACCGTGGGCACTTGTTGTACTACCGCAAGGGCCTGCGGTACTACCGCTCCTAGGAGCAGTACTACCGCATGCCCCAGATCAGCAAACACGCCATTTTGCATAGACAAGAAAAGACGGAGGATGCTTCAAAGTGCCAAAGGAAAGGTGGTGCAAAGGAGTAGACGTGTACGTGATGATTCCACCCAAACCTTTCCAAAGCGGACTCCCTCTTAATAGTACGGCTTTCCTATGACTCAAATCCACCAAAAAGAAACATAGAGAAACGCCGTCTTCAATAGTCTCCGGGGGGCACCACATCGTCTTATGCCTAGTGATGAAATGTCTGAAATACTCAATGCACACGATTAGTCTGCAAACGCATTGTCATCAATCACCAAAACAACTAAGAGATAAATATGCCCTTACACCACCTCTCCACCACCCCGTCCGCCACGCAACACCCCTGCCGGAACTCTACGTCTATGTCACCTCCAACGTTCCAGTTGGGCTCCACCTCACTTCTCCTCCGTCGCCATTTAACTCCTCTCCTCCGACCGTCCCGCCAGGTACCATCTGCTCATGCTATACTCACCATGCACGGCAACTGTTCGATGAATTGCCGGAGTTAAAAAAGTTTTCCCTTCTTCTTTCTAGCAATGAATTCCGATTTGAACATGTCCGAGCACTATAATGTGTCGTCCGACGGCTCATTCGACGAGGAGGACTACACAGACGAGACGACGATGATGCAGACGGTTCTTGAACGCATGTATTCTATGTATGCGGCTATTTGAACGTCTGAACTCTATGTATGTTGCTATTTGAACGTGCAGACTTTAAAAAATGAGGGAGGCCAGATATATGCAGGCAGGGTGGACGGCTGTCTTCTGCATCCATATTTGCGGACTGGTCCCCCCTATCTGCGGACGGATGCGAGAGCAAATTTGTGGATCCGCACCCTCCACCTCCGCCGCCGCTGCTGCACGTCTCCGTCCTCTACATAGGCATTGCGGGACGCCCGCAACCAGCAGCAACGTGCCCGCTCGTCTCTACGACGGCGCTGTCCACCCTGGAGCCGTTTGTACCCAGGTACACTCTGCCCCTTGTAGATGACCTTCATGGCGGACACCACACTTGGCAGGTGTTCAGTCAAATGCCATTGAACTTATTTTCGGACGCTATGACATTTTGTAGAGTATGAAGGATGGCGAGCTACTCGACCATGGAGGATGAGTTGTTGTGTGATGTGTAGTTGGTCGTATCTGCGGAGTGTTTGTAAGCAGGAGGAGGGAGGCCTTCTGGCATCAAGTGCATGAATCGTTTAACCACGCACGAAAGCACATTGCGCCTTACGACATGTACTCATTCAACAACGCAGCGTAAGGTCGTTATCGTATCGCTGGTACGCTATCCAGATCAGTGTCATCAAGTTTTGTAACATGGTTCGTCAGCTGAAGGCAAGGTGACCATTGCACGCGGCAGAGGACGAGATCATAAGTTTTGCTTTCTCTTGCTCAACTTGTTGATTGATTCGTTCACTCAATGTTGGTGTACACATTATGTAGCCTGCACGCGCTGCTGATGTACCACATCACAGAGAGACAGTGATTTACGTACACACTATTGGATGAAGCTGAAGGAGGAGTATGCGTGTGAGAGCATGATCTGTTGATGAAAAAAATGTTGGACAACCAGTTAATCTAGTCGAATATAAGACATTGTTATACTAGA
This sequence comes from Triticum urartu, assembly GCF_056163025.1. NCBI lineage: Eukaryota > Viridiplantae > Streptophyta > Magnoliopsida > Poales > Poaceae > Triticum > Triticum urartu. Next base: position 437,999,564 of record NC_141879.1, on the reverse strand, counting down.
CTTAATTTGCATGTTATGTATGGATGATTTGTGCTATTTTTTATCCGAATTTTGAGAATATTGGCTGATTTGCATGAATTTCGTCCAGTTAGTTCAAATGCGGGTTGAAATGTATGCGGGTCACGTTGAATGACGGTCTTTCATATCTGTGTCCGTGTTCTAGTCCAGTCCGTGAAGGAGGAAATTTACGGGTCGCCGTCGGAGATGGCCTTGTATGTGTACATATCTCACTGTGATTAAACCGAAGAACAAACGGTTCGATCGATGAAAGCGTAAACTGGGAGGCTCACCGGTTCGTCCTTGGGTCCGATTTTGAAAACCATGCTCGGAGACGCTAAGCTAATCCGCGTCTCGTCAGCCAAAGCTTGCCGCTTGAGTGCTGGAGAAAAAGAGCAAACGCGATGCGTCGCTGGGCCGTATCCCCCTCCCTTCCTCCGGCGGCGTTCGCGTCCGCGACTCTCGGACTCGGCGTCGGGCCTCCTCAAGCCCGAACCCTGGCTTCCGCTGCCACCCCCCCTCCTCTCGGCCACTGCTCTCCGCCATGCCCCCGCCGCCCCCGCCGCCGCCGCAGCCTGTGCTCCTCCTCCTCCTCGGCAGCGTCGGCTGCTACGACGGCACTGGCGGTAGAGGAGGCGCGGCGCGGGCGGAAGCAGCTGGGCATGGACCCGCCGCTCTACGACTACCTCCTCTCCAACGTCCGCGAGCACCCCGTCCGCCCCCTCCCCCTCCCCCTTTCCGTTCTCACAAATTCGCTGCTGTTCGCCGCGGCTCTGACCCATCGTGTGCTTGTTTATCCTGCCCTTACCCTGTGTGGTCGTTAGGTGCTTCGGGATCTGCGGGAAGAGACGGCATCCATGTGGGGGAGCCAGATGCAGGTACACAGGCAGCACACATGACACATGAACTCAACTGGGTTAGGATATTCACATTGAGTTGAGAGTGCGTGCCTCAGTGCATGCGTGACGCATCTGATTCTAAGACTACCTGCATTGCATCCACAACAGTGCAACTTAAGCTGCCTTGTTGTGGCAGCTATATCCTCTACTCATGCGTTAAGGCCTGAAAAAACTGATGGTCCGGTTAACCATATGGTCTTGCTATTTTAGCAAGTTCAAACTTTTGTGTATTCCGGGCATGCATGGAATGCATGTGTATACCACTGTCTTGTTTTGATGATATAGTACATTGTTTAGCTCTATTTTATTCTTGAAAAATATGTAGATACTTTACCAAATTTCAGTATGACGGCAAGTATTTTTCAGCTGGTTGCTTTCTCTTGTTAGGTTTCTCCGGCACAGGCTCAGCTTCTGGCAATGCTTGTGCAAATTCTTGGGGCAGAACGATGTATTGAAGTTGGCGTCTATACTGTATGTGAGCCAAGTGTTTTCTAATCTGGATTTTCTTGTCTTCCACTCTCAGCAAGTAAATGCTTATCATTACTTGTAACCGAAGGATTCTGTATTGACGTATATACTTATTGTACTAATTGCTGATGCGTTATCCTAGCAAACCAAACGTAGAGTGCGTGAATAATAACTAGTGTGCATAAGTCAATCAGAAAATCATCTTTGGGCACTGTATTTTTCCAAAAGCATATGCACAATAAACCTTCGAATGGTATTCAAATGGTATTTTTCTGTACTGAAAGCCTGATTTTACATCCTCCCTTGAACAGTATTTTGACAATAATACCCATGGATTGTGCATTGTGCATGTCAACTTGTCAAGTGCTGCACTTACCGATAATCATTTCATACCTTGTGAAGGAGATACTCTTGTACAGAAGTAACAAGATTGTTGGAAATGCACTGAGCTTATTTTAGCATTGCTTAATCTTCTTGCAGGGATATTCGTCACTAGCTGTCGCATTAGCACTTCCTGAATCAGGTCGTTTGGTTGCTTGTGAAAGGGATGAAAGGTGTCTAGAAGTTGCCAAGAGATACTATCAGCTTGCTGGGGTTGCACACAAGGTAATTATTTTCAGCCTCTTGCTTGATATGATCAGTTGGTGCTAACAACTTAACTACATTATTCTATATATTTGTAGTCTACTTGATGGTCCATAGCAAGAAAACTTAAGTTATTTGCATGTAATTTTCAGCACGTTGGACAACATATTTTGTGGTTTAACATTAAATTTCTCAACCATTTAGATAATGGAGGGAAAATCAGAAGTGAGGAGGACAACGAAACCTTCTTTTTAGTTTCATTGCTCCCTCCTTTATTCATTATTATTTATTTTCCACGCCTATGTTATTAGATTTATTTAACCTTGTATGGACTTATGTAGCTATACTTTCTGCATTTAGGATTACCAACATGTAATACATCACATTTGTTTCATAGGTAGGTCTAGGGTTAAATAATAATAATAATTGCCTCCTTTTTATTTTCTAAAACTCACAATCGAAATTTGTCTCTTTTTGGGATCCCCTAGAGTGTGTAGCATACCAGTATGCAAGGACTAATGTGTAGTCTTGTATGCTAGATTCTGTTCTTACCTGCCTAAAAATTGCTTAGGTGGATGTCAAGCATGCTTTAGCTGTAGATTCCCTAAGGTCATTGCTCGACTGTGGTGAAGCTTCCAGGTATAATAACTTTTCTATGGTATAACCCTTCATCTTATTAGTTGATCGTTGCATGTTTTAACTAATCATTTGTTTTTCTAGTTATGACTTTGCGTTCGTTGACGCAGACAAGAGAATGTACGAGGAATATTTTGAGCTTCTACTTAAGCTAGTAAGATTTTGGTTTGCTCGTTCAGATATAATACCTGTAGTCTTTCAGCTTATGTTTGCCATAGTATCCTCTCGTAGTTTCATACAAGATTCCCCATGGCAAACCTTTTATGATTTTAGCTACAATTTCCATACACAGCGACCGTAGCATTTATGTTTTCTATATGATGAGATAAAATATATGTATTTATGTTTGTTATGTTTCAGGTAAGAGTTGGTGGTTTAATTGTAATGGACAATGTCCTGTGGTATGGAAGGGTTGTTGATCCGCTAGTGAGTTCTTTTCCTTTCTTTTGAGCTTTGACATGATAAAAAAGGTGTTACATGGAGATTTTATATTAGATTAGATAACACTTTTGGCATTTTTTCCTTAGGTGAATGACCCAAAGACTATCAGTATAAGGGGTTTCAATAAGAAACTTTTGGAGGATAAACGTGTCACTATCAGCATGGTAGCTCTCTTTCTCTCTCTCTCTCTCTCTCTCTCTCTCATACGTCTTGTCTATCTCATACTCCCTCCATATGAAAATATAAGATGTTTTTTGACACTTGTTTACTTATTAGTCACCATTTTCAACTGTTGGTTGTAAAGTCTTGGGATATCTGTACTTTAGTCTGTTGTTTAGAGCATGTGAGGGGCACCAGCAATGATGTGTCGTAGCATTGCAGTGCCAGTGCAGTACATAACCAAATTTCAGAAATTTATTTTCCTGATATTGTGGCATGTTCATACTGCTGTCATACATATCTTGTGGACCTTAGGATTTACTCCCTCCGCCCCATCATATAGCTTGCAAAACGATCTTATATCATGGGACGGAGGGAGTATTTTACTTTGTGCATAGTATATCTGTATTTGTTCAGCTGTTTCAAAATTTTATTTGATATGCTTATACTATGATTCAGCGCATCATCCTTCTCATGTGTTATCTAGTACTTGATCTTAATTAACAAAGGGTGGGCACCTTTGTAGGTGCCAATTGGGGACGGGATGACAATTTGTCGAAAGCTAGAAGATGACTGACTTTGCAACATACTGTGTACTCCATAGATGTTGTAAACTTCCCTTGCCAAGGTCAAGCTCTTGAAAGTCAAACTGCTTTTAGGCAATCAGGCAAAATGATGGCAGCATTTTTTGGCATAAAAAGGATGACAGCTTTGGATGTAGAGTACTAATCACCATGGAGACATGGATAAGATAAGAGTTTCCTCAGATCATCTATCGCCACATCAGAAATGAAAAAACACACCTGTACGCCTGAGTCAATGGAGTCGCTCAGCAGCTACTAATACAATCACGCAGCAGGCGTATCACCATGGTCTTGAGTTAATGGACTCATCATATCTCTGTCGCATTATGCATTTTCTTTTGTTTCTTCTGGAGGAGGCGACAGCATGCCTGGTACAAGCCAGCAGATGGCATATGCTGTCACAACGCATGTTGACAGTTTGTTTGCCGATTGCGACAAGATCTTCCTGAAGTGGGTGTATCAATTAGTCGCCCATGTATGATGTACCAAAATTTTGCATCGTTTTTCTTCTTTTAGGAAATTGACGGGCCAGAAAATGGCGACGCTGTTGTGTTTTGAGAATGTGTTAATCACTAACCACTCAGCTGGTCACCAATGTTCAGTTGAGTAACTTAAGTTACTCGAACTGAAGGACTAAGTGTGGTATATTTATGTTCCTCTGTTGTAGAAATGTAATCTAGTTTTTGAATAAGTAAGCTTGTAGACTTAAAAGCGCAATGTGATATTTTTTTATTGCTTACGACTGTGGAATCTCCGGAATTTGCGTGTTCAGTATGAGATTCAACTGCCTGGTGGTAGTAGAGTTTCAACCAACACTGAAGACTCCTCTTTATCTTTCCTTACCCAGCTGATGAGACGGTGGGCATTGAAGGAGAAAAATAATGCTGATACAATGGTTAGCTGCAAGAACAAGTTGGACCTCGGTCATCACCCTTTGGGGCATGCATGGGACGATCTATGATAACCACTCTTGTCAATGACATCTGTGAAGATGAGAGCATAAAGACTTGACTGCTTTGATTGTCATATTTGGATCACAGTGTCACAGAAGTTGGATGTGTATGCGATCATAAGGGAAGATGATTCGGAACATCCTGAAAGGTGCATGCCCATCTGATACAATTAGCGGGAGAGATCTCGTAGAAATCCTTGGGTGAACATTGCAACAGAGAATGCATGCTTGTACTCGATGATTTGAAGAATACAGATGTTTGGATGGACCTAGAACTAGAAGGCTTAATAGGCCACAATAATTTCAATGGAATAAGGTGGTCATAAGCAGTCGAATCAAAGAAGTTGCTTCAAGTGAAGATGAGGCTCTTGAGTTGCAGAAACTGAAAGGAGGCTAAGGCACCTACTTGCCTCCTCTATTCGGAGTCGTTGAGAGGTCCAAAGGGAGTGTGGGTGTCGATGGAGATGCAAACTCTTAATAAGTACTCCCTCTGTTCACAAATATAAGATGTTTTGGATATTTCAGTATGGACTAACATACGGACTAAAATGAGTGAAGAAACACACTGAAATGCATCTATATACATCCGAATAACAAAAAAGTTAGAATATCTTATACTATTTGTGAACGGATGGAGTATTGATCTTATAGGACAGTTCGGCAGCTTGACACAGCTGAGGATTCGTGTCTTGCCAAATCTGATGCTTGTGGACAGGCGTGATGAGTTCATGGAGGCAGGTTATCCAGGGCAAGGATAAGGCAAGAGTCCAGCACATTTCCACTGTCCGCTACTTTGACAGGAATAAACAAGGTCATCTTGTTTTCTAAAGCCTGATCATGTGAGTTTCCTTTTTCTTAACAAACAGGTTTACAAGTGCCAAATCTACTTAACAACTGATCGATGAAAACATGTCCACGAGTATATCCATCAATGAAATTGCATTTGTTGCACTGCTCGGGTATACATATTTATGCAAATGCATTCATCATGCAGAAAATTCAGTCTAAATTCCAATTGCTCATAGGTTAGCAGCAGTCACCAGTAAATCAAGCATCAAGGACTAGAAGAGAACACGTACAAGTAAAGAAACTAACAGCGTTTCATTTCCAAGTATAAATACTTTGGCCTTTGCGCAAAGTGCTTCTCAGGAACTTAATAGTCACCATTAGAATCTGTAGGAAAATTTAAAACGCATCCTGTTACAGTCTGTATATGGTTGACGTCCCCATGTATGTTCTATCAATCCCCACAATTCCTAACTAACAACTTTTAGCAATTTGTCAAATTTAACTGCAAATCACAGCTGTGACAATCAGTGACACGGTTGCGAGAAGCTGGGTGCTCCATCGAGCCACGGCATGCCCTGATGACTTCTTGCTTGTCTCATGTATCTGTGGCCTGAAAGGTTTTCACAATAAAAAGGCACAGTAAGAAATTGCAGCGCAAGAGCAGGGGTGCAGTAGAGGATAAATCAAGTGTTTCAGCTCAGGACATACTTTTGCAAGTGTTCCAGCAGACCACAGTAGAGAGTGTTGTTTGGAGCGATCATTTCGGTGACGTTGTAGCCCAGTGGATCAGCAACTTTCACATAAACCTCTTGCCCATTGTACCAATTGTCCAGCTTCTCGGCACGTATATTCCAGATGCCTACGTTGTCGAGCGACACCAGAACAGCAGTCCACCCTCCCGGGAAGACCTGATGTCGATTTGGAATGGAAAAAGAAAAGAAAAAAGAGAGAGAATTGTGTATCAGAATGACCATGAATGCATTTGTCTTCACAAGTGTAGTATGGCTTTGACACATGATGGTCAGATGATGTCTTTTACCTGTGTAGTACTGCGAGAGATGGCATCCCACTTGTTGTATGAACCCCTGCTGTTTGGCGTCCACTCACCATAGTCCATCCTGGAATTCCACAACATGACAGTGCCCATTTACATGAGTAACTACTCGCTGGTTTAAAGACTATGCAAAGTGTATCCTACAAAGAATGTTGCATACCCGACTACAAAGAATGAATAACCATCCAGATGGTAGGTCTGAACATCGGTTTCATTGTTCTGGAAGACCATCTCGAGGAAGCCCTTGTAAGAAGCATTTAGCACAGATGAAGCCATCCTTGGTGGCGCATTGCTTGGCATTGTGGGGAAGTCAGTTTTGTAGACCCCTGTAAGGTTGTGGAGATCAGCAAGCCTCAGTGGAGTCTCAGGAGGTGAGTACGACACTCTGTTTATCGTCTTTCGACGCTTCCCGTCAATGCGCAAGGGTGACTCATTCTTCAACACAAAGGTCTGCGTGATGTTGATCGAGCCGTAGCGGAATGATCCCTGTGGATTTGGACGTGCAGCACCGGAACTCACATTCATCCTGGAACAACAATGCAAGGACTCATCATGGAGACAAGTTTCAAGAGTTGATGGTAAAGAACAATCATGTTCCTAAGTTACATGAACAAAATATTATTACAGCAATGTTGTCAAGTCACCCATCAGTCACTGACCTGATAGACCTTGCCTGGTTCATGGAATAGTACTTGTCGTAGAAGTCATCTGGACCATCAGGGAGGGGGCCAGAAGCACTGCCTTTGGAGTTTGAGTACTGCAGGATTGCTACACCATTGACATCGTGCCAGCGAGCTTCGCTGCTCACAAACCTCGGGCTTGCCACGATGTAATAGTCTGTACTTGCATTTTGGTCCATGGTCACCAAGAAAGAATATGATTGTCCGACATGTATGTCGAGGTTGGTGTAATTTTGCTGATAAGTGTATGTTCCTTCAGCCTCTACGAGACGCATGTTGTGGTTCTGGATTCTGAAGTTCAGGCTGGTTGAGGTGCCAACATTGTGAACGCAGAAGCGATATGTTTTGCCTGCTTAGAGCATTGGGGTTTTGGAGTATTATACTTCATATGATAAAGAGTTCGGGAGCAGTGGTGCTAATAACTATCAGGAAGGTGTATGTTAACAATCTTGACACTGATATCCTAGTGTAGCTAGAATTTTCTAATCTTGTTTCCTTGACTAGTGCAATTTCCAAGTCACACTAAGAAATGTAATAAATCTGACCATTTTGTAACAAGGATAATATGCCATACTATTGTGCTCAGCATTAGATACACTTCATTTTCTAGTCACATTTTCGCCAAATTCTAACTCAAACAGTTCATAATTATATTCACCATACCTGGAGACATTGAATTGCTGTCGACTACAACCTGGTATGCATAACTAGCTTAAACCAGGAATATACAATAATCCAGAAAATATGAGAGTTGGGCACATATACAAGTGCAGATTCGAAGGTCATTCTTTTTTGTGATCAAAGACAAGTTACCTGGCTCAACTCCAACAATCTCATATTGAAGGCCTTCTGGAACCAGTGTGGTGTCATATCTGTAAGGGCCCTTTGCATTTATCAGAATCCCATCAGGTATCCCAAGATCCTTGCCATCATCTAGCATGTCCCTCAGTTCCTGCAAGTGACAGAGAGCACCTCTCAAGCACAAAGGCAAAGTGTTTAAGAAAATCACAGTCCATGGATCAGACAACTCATTGGATGATATACTTGTATTTATTGCTGTAAAAACATATTATTCCCTTGCCAATTATTATCGGTCTAAGGCAAGAATAAACTGGGAAATGAATTTCTAATCAATACTAGATTGATTTTCTCTATATCTTGCCAGAAGAACAATACGTATCAACTCTATATGGTATTGTGCTTCTGCCAGGAATCAAGAAAGACAGTGTCAGGGGTCAAGAACTCAGTGTTCTCTCAGACTATTTATGAAACACTGACAGACAATAAACTGAACATTTTTCGCAAAAACAAAAAAACTAAACTGAATATTGCAACCGAAGAATCAGGACTTACCGTGTGGCTCTTGGTGTACCAATCTCCGATGAACAAGGTGATGTCGCCATCAGGCTGGTTGAAGGGGACGGGCACAACGGCGCGGTTGTTGACGGTTACAGGGCCGTAGCCGCCCGCAGCCCGCTGGAGGCCGAGCGAAGGGAAGTAGAAGAAGCTTCCGATCTGGTCTTTGAGCTGGAACTGGTAGGTCCAGTTCCATCCGGGAGGGATTGGGCAGTTGGTGCCGGCGACGCCGTCCTGCCATGAGTTCATCCTCATCTGGATGCCATCCCTGCCAGCCATACATATGAGATGAGAGCACTCCCAGTTATTCACTTGATCAGAATTGGCGCGCAATCCATATGCGCATTTAAATGTTGGAATGTGCAGAAAGGGCCCTCGAGAAGTAGCATTTTACCATCTCCAAACTTACTTATGAGTAAGCATTTCAAGTGTTGACGTGTTGTTTGTTATATGTAGAACAGCGCTTACTAGATGTGCAGGAAATACGTATTGAAAGAAAGGGCTGTACAAAACTACAGAGACAGTGAAAGAAGTTGACATTTTCTGCAACAATAAATGCATGGGCTAATGATACAGAGAATTGTCCACAGATGAGCTGAGCAAATCCATGGGAAAAAGCATAGTGATGTGCACATATGGTTATGCCATGGCATGATCGTATTAATAAGCTTATAAACGTCCCCAAATAGAGAAAGCATTTGTGTGACACAATGCCTAATAGTACCTGCGACCATGCAAATGGGACTACAGCTAAAGATGGGAATTCGTCACAGATAACAGAAACTACTAAAGATGTAGCTGTACATTTCCTTCATTCGCACGCCATGTTCACAAATTTGTGCACATTCCAACATATATATAGCTAAAGAACGGAAAAGAATTGCGATGCAGAATAAATAATTATTTTGAATCTGGGATGGTAGAATACAAACCAGGTGAGGAGGAGAGGCTCATCCAGGTTGTTTTGGACGTTCACCCTCACGTTCCAGTTGGTTGTCACGTTCAGTAGTGGCCCAGGGAACTGGTTGTTGATTGCAATTACCTGCAAAAAAAGATTTTATCATCTACTTGTAATTTTGCATCCACACCGGATATGAATAAATAAATTATGTAAAAAAATCCCTTTCTTTTTGAAGGGAGCTGCAGAAAAAATACTCCTACTTGGCATGAGTAAACGAACAAACGAATTTTATGTAAAAAAAACCTAATTTTTCCAAGAAATTAATGCTAGAACCTCGAGAAAGAGAGGCAGTAATCCAACCCCCAAAAAGATTGATGATCTATGAAAAGTCAAGTACACATAGGGCAACTTGCTATTTTTAGGACAAGAAAATCGCGATGCCGCTACAGATTTATTTCGAGATTTAAGGCCGTCACTCTGTCTCAAATTAAGACAAAAAACCACATAGAAATATTTATTTATTTTGCCTACAACGATAAAATAATTCCTTGAAAACAATTAAGACAAAAATCCATCAGATCAACGCCCCCCTGCAAGAGGAACCGAAGGCAGCACGACGGGATCGTGCGTTCGAGGCCGCGAAATTAGCAACACGGGGGGAAGGAGAAGGAAAACAGGCAAAGGCAGCATTTCCAACACGAGTTCCTCAAAACAACGTCAACAACGATTCAAAAGGACACCTTTTTTTTGCTGAAGTTTCAAGAACACAAGAACATGCCCGAAGACGGAATCAACATCACACACACAGAGGGAGAGGGAGAGAGAGATCAGTTGTTGTTCCTTGCACGCGAACCTTCTGCGAGACGCCGAGCGGCGCCACCGTCATGTACCCGACCTCCCACCGCACCGGATACGTGTCGTCGCCGGCCGCCGCCGCGGACGCCGAGGCCACGACGGCGGCGAGCGCCAGGACGGCCGCCGCGACCAACCTCGCCAACATCGGCCCTCCCGCCCGCCACCAACTCCCCTGCTCTCGTATCGCACGTACGACGTCCTGCGTCCTGCGTCCGTCTGCGCGCAGCAGGGAAGGTTTTGTTTTCCTTTCTTTCTTTCTTTCCTTCGGCGTGGGTTTTGAAAGGAAAAGAGAGAGGAGGAGAGAGAAGCAGCGGCAGCAGCCTTTTCCAGAGAGGGAGAGCGGAGAGAGAGATGTGTAGAGGATCCATTTCCATACTATTAAAATGGGAGTTTCCAATCGTGCGCTTTTAATGCATTTCCATGAGCAAATAAATTAGCAGATACAGTCGTTGATCTGGCGGTGCTTCACAAGGAAACCCTTTTTTTTATTTTTGATTATCTATATCTATATTTATACCAATATAAAAAGACCCAATGGGGCAGATTCAAACCATCTCTACCATCAAATCATGTGATCTAGCGGTTCAAATTGCTCCAATGTTGAGCACAAAACACGTTTAACACTCTTATTACCCACCACTATGAATGGTTATAAGCATGTTTAGACTCAACGCTATCCCATGAAATCTGCCATGTAATTAATATCTTACCATTCCCGTGAAGAAAGCAATTAATATCTTATCAAATATCAATATGCCACAAATATACCTTACCTAATATAACGTGCCACTAATATCCTATCTAATACGTGCATTGCACGTACATTATTACTAGTTAAAAGAAAATAGCAACAAAGAGATTCATAGGGCGTATTTTAGCGACTGCATTCACAAAGAAAATCGAGAGGAAAGAGAAATACTAGTGCATATTCCAAATTGGTTGCTGGTAAGATGCACACAAATATTGTGCACCGCCATATCCCAGATTTACAAATGTTAGCGGTAGGTTAATTGAGCCTAATTCTAAAAATTCTAAGAAAATATATATTCTAAACCTTGCTTGTTTAACTTATGTAACATAAATGATGGGGAATGTACGGATTGAAGTTACTCCCTCCGTCCCATAATATAAGAGCGTTTTTAACACTAAAACACTCTTATATTATGGGACGGAGGGAGTACATATAAGAGGTGGTTGATGAAAGGGAGAGAAAACGTGACTGACCGTCTGATATGGCCCTATTAAAAACCATGCTCAATATACGCATGGAGGATTTTTTGAATAGTGAGGACGGTGAAGGAGAAGTGATACACATGGGGAACTGCTTTTTGGCGGTCCAGGGGAAGTATAGTGTGAAGTAGAGTGGGCGTTATGGCGAAAATGAGATGGACGTCATCCGATTTTAAAGGAGAGGGATCCAGCAAGAAATGTCCAGCTGCGATGGGAAACTGAGCGGGAAGGAGGGTCCAATAGAAAAATGAAAGAGTGCATCGTGGGGTGAGGTTTTGTGTTGGGACCGCGCGTTGGAAATAATATGATGGATAATCCAAATAACCACATTTCTCACCCATATATAGGCTATATTTGGGAGAGTCTGGACTATCCAGAAGGTTGAATTTTGGGGAGCTCGTTGGACCCCGTTTTATGTCCGAACACGCCTGGACCTATGAGAGAGAAATGAACTTCGTCTTTGAGTACGACTTTAATCATATGTTTGATTGATATATATGACTATTATAGTCCGTAGCAACGCATGGGTGTTTTACTAGTAATTGTTCTATTGCATTACATTTTAGAGAAAAATTATAGTAACTCAAACTTCTTGTTACAATTTATTTGTATTTCTTGTGTAATGTCAGATACTCTTTGATGCAAATACTTCCAGTTTCAATCACACGTGATTCGACACACTGTGTTTTCTCCATTCTAGTTTTCCAGCAATCAAAGCAACAACAATGTCAGGTTGAAGTCATGTCCGAGGCCAACAACGTAGCTACAATGTAGAACAATGCCAAATATTAATATTGTACTTATAGTCTACAAAGGATCAGCCCACCTGCCGCCCGACGCCCGTGAATCAAAGAGGCCCTAAGGTGGGACGCAATGAGTTTAGAGGGGTACGAACGAAGAGATTGGGGGGTGTGTGTGGGTGGGTGGGTGGGGGGGGGATTGAGTGGGTGGGTGCAAAAGTACTATGATAGGTTCTCATCCCTCGGTAGAACTTTAATTACAGAGTAATTAACAATAACACTCTTACATGGAAGATGTAACAAGCTGGTGGTCGTAACTTGATGCCATGTTTTACTACAAATACATGCATTCTTTATTTATTACAGAAAAATATAGTAACAAATAATAAAAATACAACCCGTGCATTAAGAAGGGAAATTATACAAACCGGGTTGATTATTAGTGTACACCAAATTAAACTAAAGTGGGGTTGGGTGTTGAAAATGAGAGCACGCACACGTATATGTATGACTGTGGGTGTGGGTGGTGTGATCCATCCACCGGAAGTCCGGAACCAAACCATGGCATGGAAACCAATTCTACCAGCCGTCTACATTGCATTTTGCATGTCGTATGTGAAAACTGTGTAACGTTGCATGCATGGCTAGGCCACGCAAATACCGTGCCTCATTCTTCTCCCCGTCGATTGGTAAGTATCCACACAAATTCGCTGATTCATATATACTCGGCGCCATCGCCGGATCTTCATCACCGTTATCATGAAGTACACTCCCTCCGTCCCCGTGTACAAGTCATTTGTGTAGTTTTAGATCATCGATTTAAAAAATTAAATATATGTTATATGTCATGAAAAGTATATCAATATATTTCTACACGGATGTAGTTTCTAAATAAATGTTTTTTATCATATATAATATATATTTAGTTAGTTAAATTATCGATCTAGAACTACGTGAATGACTTATACAACGAAATGGAGATAGTACCATTTCAGTATACTTTCCATGATGAATATATTCTCGATTAGAAAAGGATAAAGGAAGGAGTTTGAAATTTAGCAATATGTGAGACCCTTGCGTCCAACGGACACAATTAGCCCTTTTTTGCATCAAACTAGGAGCTTTAGAAATTAACTAAAATTCGGTTACAATTCACCCAAACATTACTAGAAAATATCTTATAAATAGAGAATTAACAGTAGTATGGGATTAATGGGCAGCGCTACTGTTATTTAGCCGTAGCACGGGCCTGGCACCCGCACTACAGGTGGGAATTAGCAGTAGCACGGGCCAGCGCTACCACTATGTGGGCCCCGTCATGCCCCCACAGGCTGGCCAGAGTACCAGCGCGTGCACCCATTAGCAGTAGTGCTGGCTCATGGCCTACGCTGCTACTGTGGCCAACCCGGGCCCAACTGCCTGTCCCCACATAGCAGCAATGTTGGCCTGAAACCCGCGATACAGCTAATGGGTTTAGCAGTGGCGTCGGGTCGTGACCTGCGATGCTGCCAAGCCAGCCTTATCCTCCCCGCGCCGCTCGTTCCTCACTCTCCCTATCCTCACTCTCTCACCGTCGCGGCCATCCTCCTCCTGCCATGGCCGCATTACGACCGTCATCATTGCCATCCCCTAGGCTCAGTAAGCCTTCTCCTCCAGCCGCCCCTGCTCCTCCCTCCTCCATCCGTCGCCCCCTCCCTCTTCCCTCCTCTAGCCACCCCTCCTCCCCCCTCCATCCACAGCCCCTCCTCCCTACTACATTTTGATTTAGTACGGTTTAGTTGCTGTTTCTAGTTGATCTGTAACACTTTGATTTAGTTAATAGTTTCTAGTTGATAGTTTGTAGTTGATATATAACACTTTAATTTAGTATGGTTAACTGAATTAGTAAAATATTAGACATGGTTAATAGTTTTAGTTGATATATAACACTTTGAATTAGGATAGCTTCTAGGGTTTAGTTGATAGCTTTTAGGGTTTCACTAAGTCCTAAAATCAACATGATAATGTTTTTGTTTATATTTTTTTCTACATAAATCAAGTATTTGCCCCTGCATTGTCCCCGCCGTCATCCCCATCACCGACCCCCTCCAACCTCAAGGTTAGACCAGTCAAATCCCCATGCCGTTGATGTCGAAGACTTTCTATGTATGTGTTATTTCTATTGAAATGCAAGTGCTAGTCCCCATGTCTTAGTGTTCTTGTTTGTAGGGGACCTCCGAGTGGCCTATATTTTGTCGGAATGTTGATTGATTTCCATTCCTGCAAATTTCAAGCGCTCGATATGTCCTGTTTTTAGCAAAGGTCATGCCAGAATTTTTTGTGGATTTTGGCATGACTTGCGCTAGAATATAGTATATTGAAGGCCCTGGATTTGCCAGAAAGAGAATTAAACGACATTTCGGCAAAACATAGGCCATTTTTTATATCATTACTCGATATATGTGACGGGTTGACTTTCAGTCTGTCGGGGCTCCTTCTGTGACTTTCAATTTGTTCTTGAAGGAAGAATTCCGACTGTTTTCGTGGGGGTCACTTCTCCTTCTTCTCTTTGTGCTAGACCTTCGTAATGCACTAGGGGAAGGAGGAGTAGCGACCATCACCGACGGTCGATATATGAGAGAGGAAGAATCCCGACTGTTGTCGTGGAGGTCGCTTCTCCTTCTTCTCTTTGTGCTAGACCTTTGTAATGCACTAGGGGAAGGAGGAGTAGCGACCATCACCGACGGTCGAAAAATCAGTAAGGGAGTGTCCACCATATATGAGAGAGGAAGAATCCCGACTATTGTCGTGGGGGTCACTTCTCCTTTGTCCCCGTGTGCTAGACATTTTGGTGTAATGCACTCAGGAACGAAGGAAGGAGAGACCATCACCGATGGTCGAATATATCAGAGAGGGAGTGCCCACCATATACACCACATGAGATGAGAGTTTTCAAGGAAGACTCGACAGACCAAAAGTCAACCCGTGCTGAATAGTGATATGTGTGTTGAGTTCCTGGTATTTGTCGTTGATTTTTAATCTTTCAATTATGAACACGGGAAATGTCTGATGATGATAGGATCCCTGAGTGCGATTATTGCGGTGACTACCGGGGGATGTGCGACATGGCTCACCTGGAAAATGATAGGTTCTTCACCATCAAGATGGACGAGACCTTCGAAGTTTTTACGGTATGTAACAATGAGAAGTATTTTTTTCTTAATTAAGCATGACTTTTGTTTCTTTGCTTCAACGCATAATTTTCGTTTTTTACAATTAGAGTAGTGCATCCCCTACCATGCAAGACGATATGTCTTGGGGAAGCTCTTTCGAACATAGTGAGAGTATGAAGACGACGATAGCTCACCTTAGGACTCAACATGGTTATGCTTTTCAGGTTAAGCTCTACAATGCAGTAAATCACTCACATTTTGGTTGCTCAAATTGGAGAGCACTATGCAAGGCCTATGGATTTCAGGAGGATATGAAAATAACCTTCGATAATCGTCTTGAAGATGATATTGAAAATAATGTCGGCATTTGGGTGGATGTCGATATGCCTCCAGTTCTACCCCTATGTGAGTTTGTCAAACAAATTTGTTAGTAATTTATATTGTTTATTTAAAAATAGTTGACGGCTTATTTCCATTGACAGTTCATTTCCATTCTCCAAGAAATATATGGAAGGTAGTAGACAATACCTAGTACAGTTATGGTTCAGAACTAACTTGCGAGGAGAAAAATATCTTGTTTTATTTATTAATGATGTTGAGACTTTCAAGAACAATTATGAAACTAACCAAAATTATGATCAGTACGTGCCACTAGTCCACGTGTTGAACTACGATAACATTCATGGAAATAGCATGGTAAGATGTTTTACTATTGTGTCACTAGTGCATCTTTTGCATACATTCTTCTTAAGCTAAACCACATTGGTAACTATGTTATTATTATGTTCTTCAACAAAAACTCCCGAAGGATTGTGTGCCTCATATGATGTATATGGAAGGTGACTTGGATATTATTAGCTTACGGCCAAGTCTGCCTATGGTTTTCCATAGTCCATACTCGATTTCTCGAAGAGATGAAGACCTCACAATCAAATGATGGAGAAAAGTTATGAATGATCGCAGGGAACTACTTGGAGGCAACATGGTGCGCAACCCACAAATTGGAGACATGTGGATATCTACTCTCCATAATGGAGATGGAGGGGCTATCCCGTTTTATGCTATTTTACCTTAGAGAGAGAAGCAGGTCCTAGCTAGTACTTGTCATGTGCTAGAATGATGATGAGTTATTACCTAGGATGATAACCATTAGTTAATGTTGGTTAACTTTTCATGTGCTATATCGATGGTGAGTTATTATATGACTACGAATGATGAGTCATTATATGACTAAGATGATGAGGAGGAGGTCGTACTACTTGTCATGTGCTAGAATGATGATGAGTTATTATATATATATATGACCACGGATGATGAGTTGTTATATGACTATGTATGATGATGATGTGTTATTATTATAATCAACACTGAGAAAGATCAAACTATCATCAGCAGATAATAAGTCATTAACCTAGGGTGCATGGACACTAACCCGAATACCTTTGTCAATTTGTACTCCGACAAATAAAAAGACGTGAGGCCTTGAGCACAAATGGGAAACAAATAGGGTGACAAGGGGTCCACTTGGCGAAGTCCTCTAGAAGGAGTAAAGAATGGAAGGAGTTCCCCATTCACCTTGATTGTGAACCTAAACTTTACTTCGACTCCTCTCAATGATATGGTCAAATGATCCACTAGTAATTCGGCCAACCGTAGTGGGTAGCTGTAGGATCGAAAGTATGTCTAGAGGGGGGGGGGTGATTAGACTACTTGACCAAATAAAATTCTATCTTTTTCCCAATTTTAGTTGTGGAAAAATTATAGCAATTAGCACAAGTTAAGCAATCAACCTACACATGCAATTCTAAGATTATAGCAACGGAAAGTAAAACATTGCATATGAAGGTAAAGGGAAGGGTTTGGAGTATGCAAATGCAATGGAGACACGGAGATTTTTGGCGTGGTTCCGATAGGTGGTACTATCGTACGTCCATGTTGATGGCGACTTCAACCCACGAAGGGTAATGGTTGCACGAGTCCACGGAGGGCTCCACCCACGAAGGGTCCACGAAGAAGCAGCCTTGTCTATCCCACCATGGCCATCGCCCATGAAGGACTTGCCTCACTCGGGTAGATCTTCATGAAGTAGGCGATCTCCTTGCCCTTACAAACTTCTTGGTTCAACTCCACATCACAACGAAGGCTCCCAAGCGACACCTAACCAATCTAGGAGATATCACTCTCCAAAAGGAAATAGATGGTGTGTAGATGATGAACTCCTTGCTCTTGTGATTCAAATGATAGTCTCCCCAACACTCAACTCTCTCTCACAGATTTGGCTATGGTGGAAGAGGGATTTGGGTGGAAAGCAACTTGAGGAAGGCTAGAAATCGAGGTTCAAAAGGTTGGAATGGAATCTCTTGGTCTCAACACATGAGTAGGCGTCTCTCTCTCTCTTAGAAAATGGATGGTAGAAGTGTAGGCACGTTTTGATGGCTCTCTCACTAATGGAGAAGGGGTGGAGGGGTATATATAGCCTCCACACGAAATCCAACCGTTACACACTTTTGACCCATCTCGGTGGAACCGATTAGAAAACTCGGTAGAACCGATATGTTAAAAAATATGAACATTAGGAATCTCGGGGGGGGGGGGGGACCGACCGGAACAACTCGGTGGGACCGATGTGCTAGGGCTTATGGTAAACATCATCTCTGTGGCGCCGATTGCATCAACTCGGTGGGACCAAAATGAAGCAATAAGCAACAGAGAATCTGCCAAGCCAACTCCGTGAGACCGATTGCACGAACTCGGTGAGATTGAAGCGAATGCAATAGATCACAGAGCGTTGGCAAGGCCATCTCGGTGAGACTGGGATCCGTATCGATGTGACTGAATCATTAGAGTTTCTGGCAGTGGCTGTGTCAAAGTGAACTCGGTGGCTCCGGGTAGAAGAATCGGTGGGGCCGAGTTTGGAGTTAGGGTTTTGACATATTTGGATGGAGAAAGTGGCTGAGGGTTTTGGAGCAATATTACTAAGCACTTGAGCAAGTAGATCATTAAGCAACACCTCATCCTCTTTTAATAGTATTGGCTTTCCTATAGGCTCAATGTGATCTTGGATCACTTAAATAGAAATGTAGAGTCTTCAACTTTTGCCAATTTTTGTCCTTATCATTTTGAGGGGTCCACATCTCTAGTCCATGCCATGCCAATCATTGAACATCCTAAAATATTTATCTTGGATGGATATTAGTTTAATGAGCTATATGTTGTTATGAATTACCAAAACCACCCAGGGAATAGTTGCACTTTCAATCTCCCCCTTTTTGGTAATTGATGACAATATATAGATCAAAGCTTCGACAAATATAAAATGAATGTAACACATCGTCGCTTTGAGAAGTATGTGATAAGCAAGAGCTCCCCCAAAATTTGTGCATTATTAAGATTTGCGTTTGAATGCAAATGCACAATCGATTAGGATCATGGGCCACTCTTCCATGTCACATACATCTTGGTGGAGCACACAAAATGATATGAGTGAGATAACATGCACACATCACCAAATACCTAAGTGAATGGTCATACAAAAATAATCATAGAGATAAGCATAAATCACACATTAAGCATGGTATGATCAATCACACAACCAAACGTAGTATCTCACAAGCATAAAACAACCAAGTAGCACACGAAACAAACGGAGATTGTAGCAACGGGTAATAAAAACCAACGAGCAAAAGAATGAGACACGCTCTCTCTCGAAGCCTATTATCTATACATTTTCTCCCCCTTTGGCAACAAGGTACCAAAAAGCTCGAAAAAGTATAGTGTTATAAGTCTCTCTAGGCATGATCCTCTGGAGCTCCTGAAGGGGTCTTCTGGCTCGTGGCTTCGGTGTGCGTAAATGGCATTGAGAGAACTGCCTCAGCAAATGCTTCTGCTGAAGTATGCTGAGCTGGTGGTGTAGACACTTGAGGTGGCACAGTAGCAGTTGTGGCAGGTGCAGAAAGAGTAGGTCTCATGTCTGCAACTGGCACAACTGAAGATCTGGTCGTCCTAGGCACAGACTAAAACCTGTCAGTGGTCGTCCT
Organism: Triticum urartu; assembly: GCF_056163025.1. Classification (NCBI taxonomy): domain Eukaryota; kingdom Viridiplantae; phylum Streptophyta; class Magnoliopsida; order Poales; family Poaceae; genus Triticum; species Triticum urartu. The sequence continues at coordinate 437,980,049 of NC_141879.1, read as the reverse complement.
GTCATCTCCATCCTCGGCATCATCTCTCAGCTTCTCCATAATAGATTGTATCTCTGTGACCTTGACATCTAGATTGTACATCTTGTCCTCCACAATCCGCTCTATGCTCTCCTGGTTCTTAGCTAAGTTAGCCATACTTAGCTCAATCCTCAGTGTTGCTTCCAGTAGATGTGTCATTTGGTCTTGCTTGGACTTCAGATTTGCTATTGGGGCATTTGGTGCAGTGGCTTCCTTTTCTTCCCATGTTGCTGCTGCTTGAGCCTTCTCTTGAGCCTCAACTGAAGTAGGGTGTGAAGGATCCATCACCACTACATTGTCCTCGAACTCTGGCTGAAGAGGAAGATGCTCATGATCAAGTAGATATGTATCTCTACCAACCTTGGAGTTGATAAGAATTTCAATGTGAGGGGCATATCCACAAGACCTTTTCTGTTCAGCAGCAGTCCTCTTGACTGTCTCAACAATTAAACTCATAACTTTGAATTTCTGAGGTGGGGTGTCAAACAAGTGAAGCAAATTTATGGAGTGGCCATATATCTAAAGGAAATATGCCCATGTGACAAACAAGTTTAAGTCTAACATACTTCCTATGCATAGGCATTATATAAGCAAACGAATTATCAAGGCAAGCAAAAACTATCATATGCATGGAAGAAGAAAGAAACAATAGCAATCTCAACATGACGAGAGGTAATTTAGTAACATAAAAATTTCTACAACCATATTTTCCTCTCTCATAATAAGTACATGTGGGATCATGTTCAAATTCAACAATATAGCTATCACGTAAAATTTTATCTACATGATCCACATGCATGCAAAGTTGACACTCTTCCAAAATAGTGGGAATATCATTAACTAAAGTCATGACCTCTCCAACCCCACTTTTATCAAAAACTTCATAAGATTGAACATTATCCAAATATATGGGATCTAAAGTTGATACTCTTCCAAACCCAGTTTCAGTATTATTGCAAACATTATTATCAATCTCATATTCATCATGGGGCTTAAATAAATTTTCAACATTATAAGAAGAATCACCCCAATCATGATCATTGCAACAAGTAGTGGACATAGCAAAACCAGCATCCCCAAGCTTAGGGTTTTGCATATTATTAGCACAATTGACATTAATAGAATTTATAATAACATCATTGCAATCATGCTTTTCATTCAAGGAGCTATCGTGAATCACTTCATAAATTTCTTGTTTTAGTACTTCATCACATTTTTTAGATTCACGAATTTCAAGCAAAACCTCATGAAGATAATCTAGTGCACTCAACTCACTAGCAATTGGTTCATCATAATTGGATCTCTTAAAAAGATTAGCGAGTGGATGAGGATCCATAAAAACTTTGCTTCTGATTTTCAATAAACACACAATTATACGAGCAAACAAACCAAGAAAGACATAAGGGCAAACGAAAAGACAAACGAAAGGAGGACAAAGAAAAAGGGCAAATCTTTTAGAAAATCGTTTTAGAAGTGGGGGAGAGGAAAGCAAGAGGCAAATGGCGAATAATGTAATGCAAGAGATGAGAGTTTTATGATGGGTACTCGGTATGTCTTGACTTGGCGTAGATCTCCCGGCAACGGTGCCAGAAATTCTTCCTGCTACTTCTTGAGCTTGCGTTGGTTTTTCACTTGAAGAGGAAAGGATGATGCAGCAAAGTAGAGATAAGTATTTCCGTCAGTTAGAGAACCTAGGTATCAATCCAGTAGGAGACAACGCACAAATCACCAATACCTGCACAAACAATCAAACAACTTGCACCCAACGCGATAAAGGGGTTGTCAATCCCTTCATAGTCACTTGCAAAAGTGAGATCTGATAGAGATAGATGAAACTAAACAAAAGATAAAGTGAATATTTTTGGTTTTTTTGGTTTATAGATCGGAAAGTTAAAGATTGCAAAATAGTAGATCAGAAACTAATATGATGGAAAATAGACCCGGGGGCCATAGGTTTGACTAGAGGCTTCTCTCAAGATAGCAAATAACATGGTGGGTGAACAAATTATTGTCGAGCAATTGATAGAAAAGTGAAAAGTTATGATGATATCTAAGGCAATGATTATGAAATATAGGCATCATGTTCGTGTCAAGTAGAATGAAACAATTCTGCATCTACTACTATTACTCCACACATTGACCGATTCCTGCCTGCATCTAGAGTATTAAGTTCATGAAGAACAGAGTAATACAATAAGTAAGATGACATGATGTAGAGGAATAAACTCAAGCATTATGATGTAAACCCCATCTTTTTATCCTCGATGGCAACAATACAATATGCGCCTTGCTGCCCCTACAGTCACTAGGAAAGGACACCGCAAGATTGAACCCAAAGCTAAGCACTTCTCCCATTGCAAGAAAAACCAATCTAGTTGGCCAAACCAAACCGGCAGTTCAAAGAGAATTACAAAGATACCAAATCATGCATAAAAGAATTCAGAGAAGATTCAAATAATATTCATAGATAAGCCGATCATAAATCCACAATTCATCGGATCTCGACAAACACACCGCAAAAGAAAATTACATCGGATAGATCTCCGAGAACATTGAGGAGAACATGGTATTGAGAATCAAAGAGAGAGAGAAGAAGCCATCTAGCTACTAGCTATGGACCCATAGGTCTGTGGTAAACTACTCACACTTCATCGGAAGGGAAATAGAGTTGATGTAGAAGCCCTCCGTGATCGAATCCCCCTCCGGCAGGATGTCGGAAAAGGCCCCTAGATGGGATCTCATGGGATCAGAAGGTTGCGGCGATGGAAAAGTGTTTTCATGGATGCCTCTGGTGGTTTGGGAATATATATGAATATATAGGAGGAAGATCTAGGTCAGTGGGTCACCAAGGGGCCCACAAGGTAGGGGGCGCGCCCTACCCCCCTAGGCGCGCCCTCCACCCTTGTGGCCGCCTCGTGGCTCTTCTGACTTGCACTCCAAGTCTCATGGGTGTCTTCTGGTCCAAGAAAAATCATCGCGAATGTTTTATTCCGTTTGGACTCCGTTTGGTATTCCTTTTCTGCGAAACTCAAAAACAAGGAAAAAACAGAAACTGGCACTGGGCTCTAGGTTAATAGGTTAGTCCCAAAAATAATATGAAATAGCATATTAATGCACATAAAACATCCAAAACAGATAATATAATAGCATGGAACAATACAAAATTATAGATACGTTGGAGACGTATCATAAGCCACTTATATATTGCGCATCAAGATCTATAGGGATAGATCGAGACGCTTAATAGGACTTTCACAAAGCACATACCTTGACAAGATTTTGAAGAAGTTCAAAATGGATTAGTCAAAGAAATGGTTCTTGCCTGTGTTGCAAGGTGTGAAGTTGAGTAAGACTCAACACCCGATCACAGCAGAAGATGGAGAGAGAATGAAAGTCATTTCCTATGCCTCAACAATAGGTTCCATAAAGTATGCCATGTTGTGTATCAAACCTATTGTGTACCTTGCCATCAGTTTGGCAAGGGGGTACAATAGTGATCCAGGAGTAGATCACTGGACAATGGTCAAAATTATCCTTAGTTACCTAAGAGGACTAAGCAGATATTTCTCGATTATGGAGGTAATAAAGAGTTCGTCGTAAAGGGTTACGTCGATGCAAGCTTTGACGCCGATTCGGAAGACTTTGAGTCTCAATCTGGATACATATTGAAAGTGGGAGCAATTAGCTAGAGTAGCTCCATACAGAGCTTTGTAGACATAGAAATTTGCAAAAATACGTACGGATCTGAATGTGATATACCCATTGACTAAAATTCCCTCACAAGCAAAACATGATCACTTCGTAATACTCTTTGGGTGTTAATCACATGGCGATGTGTACTAGATTATTAAGTCTAATAAACTCTTTGGGTGTTGGTCACATGGCGATGTGAACTATGGGTGTTAAATCACATGGTGATGTGAACTAGATTATTGACTCTAGTGCAAGTGGGAGACTAAAGGAAATATGCCCTAGAGGCAATAATAAATTTGTTATTTTATATTATATTTCCTGATTCATGATAAAGGTTTATTATTCATGCTAGAATTGTATTATCGGAAAACTTAAATACATGTGTGCATACATAAACAAATACCATGTCCCTAGTAAGCCTCTACTAGTCTAGCTCGTTGATCAAATATGGTTAAGGTTTCCTAACCATAGACATGTGTTGTCATTTGATAATAGGATCACAACATTAGGAGAATGATGTGATGGACAAGACCCATCCGTTAGCTTAGCATAACGATCGTTTAGTTTATTTTTATTGCTTTCTTCATGTCAAATACTTATTCCTTAGACTATGAGATTATGCAACTCCCGGATACCTGAGGAATACCTTATGTGCTATCAAATGTCACAACATAACTGGGTGATCATAAAGATTCTCTATGGGTACCTCCGAAGGTGTTTGTTGAGTTGGCATAGATCGAGATTAGGATTTGTCACTCCGAGTATCGGAGAGTATCTCTGGGCCATCTCGGTAATACACATCATAAGTTTGCAAGAAAATGACTAAGGAGTTAGTCACGAGGTGATGTATTACGGAATGAGTAAAGAGACTTGCTGGTAACGAGATTGAACTAGGTATGAAGATACCACGATCGAATCTCAGGCAAGTAACATACCGATGGACAAAGGGAATTATGTATGTTGTCATAACAGTTCAACTGATAAAGATCTTCGTAGAATATGTAGGAGCCAATATGGGCATCCAGGTTCTGCTATTGATTATTGACCAGAGAGGTGTCTCGGTCGTGTCTACATAGTTCTCTAGCCCATAGGGTCCGCACTCTTAACATTCATTGACGATATAGTGTTATATGAGTTATATGTTTTGGTGGCCGAATGTTGTTCGGAGTCCTGGATGAGATCACGGACATGACGAGGAGTCTCTAAATGGTCGAGAGGTAAAGATTGATATATAGGACAATGGTATTTGGACACTGGAAGTGTTTCAGGACGTACCGGGAAGGAATCGGGTCACCGGAAGGGGTTCCGGGCACCCCCCGACAAGATATGGGCCTTATGGGCTAAAGGAGGGGACAGACCAGCCCACAAGGGGGCTGGTGCGCCCCTCCCTTGTTTGGCGAGCCCTAGGGAAGGAAAAGGTGGAGGGCTAGTCCCTCCTGCCTTTCCCTCTCATGGGAGAAAGGAAGGGGGGGGGGTGTCGTGGAATTGTCACGGCAGATGTCCTCATGAAAGGACTTAGTCGTGGAGCCATCGCTACGGGTTAGCTTGAAGGGGTTAAACAGGACAAGGGGACACGAGAGTTTTATACTAGTTCGGCCCCTTCGATGAAGGTAAAAGCCTACGTCTAGTTGTGATTGGTATTGCTGGGGTTTCGAAGGCCAGGGAGCGAATCCGCTTTGTCTGGCTTCGAGTTGTTCTCTGTCCCTAAACCGCCGCCGGGTCACCCCCTTATATACTCAGGAGGACCCCGGCCGGTCTACAGAGTCCCGAGGCTGGCTCATACAAGTGTCTGCCTCGGTCTCTTCTTTCCTTTCTTACAATGCAAGTTTATACAATCATGGCGGTTTACTATTATGGGCCCTAAATCGCCTGCGGGCTCTGGGCCTCTAAGCTTCATCCGTAAAGCACCATCTTCTGGGTTTCCTTAGGCTTCAGTATAGCTGAAGGTGAACCGGCCCCTCCTGGGCGGTTTACCCTTAGAGGTTATATCCTCAACATTAGGCCCCAGATTGATTTGAACCTGTTCATGTCAGTCTTCAATCCTTGAATTTCTGGCAATTCTCGTAAACCGCCATATTGTCTTTTCCCTGTGAACTTTGGTGAATCGCCATGACGTCATCTTCTGTTACTGTAGTAAATCATTGCGACGTCATCCCTGTATAATTTTTTTATAAAGATTCCTTTCTCTTTAATTAATTCCCGAAGATCGAGGCGACAGCTGCATCCTCTTTTGCTGCTTCCGACTCCTCGATTTTTGCGCCTGCTGTTTTTCCCCACTTCCTTATAAATAAGACCGGGGCGCCTTCCATTTCCCCTCTTTCCAAACCGCATCGTCTTCCTCCTCGCGACCCGAAGACCTCAAGTATCGCCGCCGCCGTCGTCGTTGATCTTCCAGTCCGCACCAACCAGGCCGCTGCATCACCCTGTTCGTACCAGATCTCTGAAGATACTCCGCCGTTGCGTGTCCCTGGTACATACTCCTTCCCGTTATTTGTTGAATCTGTATTAGGGTTTCGAAACTTCTTCGGTGTTCGTCAGTGTTCATCGGCCCTTCCTCTGCTTTTCCCTTTAGCATCGTACTGAATCTAGATAAACCTGATAACTTCCCCTTGCGACCGGATCTGTAGCTTTAATCTGCCATACTACAGCATCTTACTGTTCCTGTATAAATCCTTATCTGAATCCTGTCTGTTCTGTTTAACACCATTGTACAGTCAAAAAAATTTGTCTCTTGAATAACGGTAGATCCAAAATTATATCACCATCTTATGAAACTTGTTTCCGCAACACTTAACAAATTTTCCGTTTGGGGTTCTGCTTCCAAAGGGCGGTTTATCCTTTAGTGTTGATAATCCGTCGTATGTCATTAGCCCTCTCTTAAACCGCCATCTAGACTTTGAACAGCCATGCCCGGTTCACTTCATACGTATACCTTGAATTGCCGGTTTAATATTTGATAAACATATACGAACCGCCAATCGTAAACCGTCCATTTTCCTTTTACAGACTTTGTAAGATGACGAAGCAATTTTCTGCTTGCAACTGGGTTCCGTATCGGATCACCAAAACACAAATTAATGAATATGTCACCACCGGCGCTTTAGCTTCAAAAAATGTCCTCCATTGGCGAGTTCCTGGCCCTAAGTGCCCCCCTGAACCTCAAGATGGAGAAGTGATTGTATTCTTGCAACATTTAGCTCGAGGTTTCAGTCCTCCCGGATCAAAAATTTTCTGGGATGTTCTTGCCAGGCTCCAACTTCATCCTCAAGATATTGGACCAAATTCGGTGTCCAACATATGCAATTTCCAAGTGTTCTGCGAGGTTTACCTGCAAGAAGAACCAACTGTCGACCTTTTTCTAGATCTCTTTCACTTAAACCGCCAGACGGAATTTTCTGATGGACCCAATACTGAACTTGGCGGTGTGTCGATCCAAAAGAGGAAAGAAGTTGATTTTCCTCACGCCAAACTTCACAGCCATTCAATAGACTGGAACCAAACCTGGTTCTACTGTCAGAATACTGCCCCTGCTGAAGAGAATCTTTTACCGGGCTACCGTCCGCACCGGCTCAGCAATAATCACCCTTTGCCTCAGAGATTGCCTGCCAAAGATCGACAAGCCTATGCACCTCAACTCGCCAAACTCCGGGCTCTCCTTGCCAACGGTTTAACTGGTGTTGATCTCGTCCGTTGCTAGATTTCATGGTGCATTCTTCCTTTAAGCTGCCGGCCCAGATTGATGTTTGAATATACCGGCAACACCAATGATCCACAACGGTTTAATGAAATAGAACTGACTGACGATGAAGTCAGTGAAAGTGTAAAGAAAATACTTGACGCACCGCTCACCGTATGTACTCGAATTGGCCTGCGTCCTTTTTATGCCTCCAACAAACTGCCAGCGGTAAAGATTTTAACCTTGTACTTTTCCTGATCCTTCTCCACTTTGACACTGCTATAATAATCCTTTTGTGCAATCCTATAGGCCAGTAGCTCCTTTTGGAAAAGGAAATCTCAAGACAAAGTAGCTAAGGCTCCTCGTGGTAAGACCAAGGTCATCAAGAAAGCTGCCAAAAAAAACTGCTGAGTCTTCGGAACCGCCAGAAGATGTCAATGACTCGGCTGAAGAGGTAAAGTTTGACTCCCTTGTCTTCTATCCATATATTTTTACTGATAATGATTATTCCCAGGATGATGCGGAGGCCAGCCATGCAGATCATGTTGAGGTAATTTGTCTTTCTTCTGACTCAGAACTTGTGCTGGTTCAACGATTTCGCCATGCAGTTCGGAAAGTGAAATGCTCTCACCCTGTTGCTCAAAAACTTTCTTTGAAGACACAACAAACTGAAGGGCGTCGCACAACCCGACACAGTGGTCAACAGGTCACTTCTTCCAGTTTACCTCATACCCCAAACCGGAAACGTCGTCCAGAGGTTGCTTGTTCTCCTGAAAAACGTTTATCTTTTGAAAGGTTTCTTCCAATGCCCTCTCAATTCATCTGATTCAATTTATCAGGCATCTTCTAATTCGTCTGGCGGCTCATCAACCACTCAACTGCCTCCACTGAAAACCGTCCCTGGGTAAGTGTGTATTCTTCCCTTCTCTTTCATAACTCAATTGATCATGCTAATCCTTGTTTTAATATTAGTGCTCAAGCTCGTTTGAGTAAGAAGGCCAAGACCAGTACCCCTACCAGTGAAGTTGAACCGGAGAAAGCTCCTGAAAATCTTGATCAAAATCTTGATAATCTCATGGATGATCTTGTTCCGCCAGAGCCAACCCTCAATGCTGATCCGCTGGAAGCTGATCCGGCCATACATGAGAATACCTCCAGTCCACATGCTATACCTGCAAGCCCGGTTGCTGATCCACTGAAGTCAAGTGCTAATCCGCCAAGCCCAGCTAAGGACGATGACGTTATCATTACTGGCACTGCTTATACCACTCCGGGCGATCCAGTTATCTTGGCAAAACATACCGCCAAGGATGAGTTTATTTCAATGGGCAAGAAGAAGATGGAAACTGATATGTCAAAATATGCTAATCTTTCTGCCCAGGATCTTCATTCCGGATTCTTGAACCGGCTTTATACAAGCCGAGACAATGAAGCTGACTTGGTAAATCTGATGAAGGAACGTTATGAGGTAAACATTTTCCTCCTTATCTTTGTATTTTCACTGCCTTGTATCCTGTAGCCCCCAAGGGTCGGTTTGGTTTGTAAAAAAAACCCGGGACTTTGAATTTCCAAACTGCACATTGTTGACTTTTAAGTTTTTTGAACAAACACACATTAGCCCCCAAGTGCCAGGATTGAAACTTGTATGAATCCTTGGGACTTTGAATAAGCAGTAAGAAAGAATTAATCTGCATTAGCCCCCAAGTGCCAGGATTGAAGCTTGTATGAATCCTTGGGACTGTGAATAAGCAGTAAGAAAGAATTAATCCACATTAGCCCCCAAGTGCCAAGTGTAGAACTAGTTGTATGCTTGGGACTTTTGATAAAATATTGAAATGCTCCTCTTGATTTTGGCAGGCTGACATAAACCATCAACGGACACAGATTGCTGATCTTCAAGAGAGTGTCAAATCTCATCAAGAAGAATCTTCCAAAGCCAAAGATGAACTTCGAGCCGCTTTAACTTCCATAGAACGTCTGAAGGAAGAATTCAAGACGGAACGTGCCAACTGGGACACTGAGAAGGGTACATTGCTAAAACGGGCTGAAAATGCCGAATCTGCTCTTAAACCGGTGGCAGAAGAACTTTCTGGGTTGAAGCGTCAAGTGAACGCCATGACCTCCGCCGTATTTGGTAAGTACTCCTAGCCAGGTATCTGAAATATCCATCTTGTAAGGTGCCGGTTGAAATATGAAATTCTTAAACCGTTGCAGGTAGCCGCATTACTCATCTGGGCTCAGATGTACGGATGAAGCTGAAAGCAGCATATACTCTTCTTGAACAACTATACACCGGTGCTCAACGGGTTATCTGCGCAGCATCCTATGACAATCCGGCCCCAACACTGATCAATGACACTCTGGAAAGGCTATCCATGGTACCAGCACAACTAGAAGAGGTGAAGCGATCTACTGCCAGGGCCGGCGCTTTATTGGCACTTACCCGAGCCAAAGCGTGGATAGCTGACTTGGATCCGGTTGACCTTGCCAAAGGCTTTCCAAGCACACAAGAAAAAGGAGCAGATTTTGATGATGCAGCCCTTAAAAGAGTGACAAGCGAAATGCGTCCTCTGGTGAGTCAGCTGGCAGAAGATGCTAACTTGACGGTTCACCGGTCTTATTATGATGCCAACAACAAACGGATTAACCCTGTCATTCCGGAGGCGCAAAATCTTATTCCAGGAATCCGTAAGCACACTTATGCCCCTGACATTGATCCGTCAGAACTTATCAGTGAAGAAGCTATCTTTCAGGCCTTAACCCGGATTGACTGGACCACTACAAACTTCCAGCCGCTAGGTGGGGAGGAGGAGGCTGAGCCGACGCCAGATGACCCATCAACTTCGCATCAACATGGTAATGAGACTTGATCCGGCAATCAGAGTGATGCTCCATAAACCTTGTTCTGCTGGAAATACCATATTTTGGGCCTTCAAGCGCCTTGTAATAGGCTAGTGAAAGTACTTTGATCCGTTGCCATCGTGCACTGGGATACACTTTGCGTTGATTTGTCATGAGAATTTCAGTACTGGCTTATGTATTTTTACAATATTATGCAATCCCTGTGTCTGCATAAGGAAAATCTGTCCAGGCGGTTTACCACCGGACGAGTCAAAATACCCAACACAACTTGGTAAGAAATTATGGTTGCAGCAATAATAAATCATACCTGTGATATAAAACATTGCTGTTGGTTTACCAATTGTGATTTGAAGAAGGGTGAAAACCCAACTTCCACCATGCCATGTTGGTATATATATATATATGATGTAGAACCAGGTTGTGATGAACACCGGCCGATTGCTGGAGACAAAGTGTCAAAGCCAGACTGGTTTTGAAGGATGCCGGATTACCTTTAATTGTATAGTTTAACAGAAGATCCATAAGCCATGCCGGGTTAAAAAACTCCAGTTTAACGTAGACCTCACGAAAAACAAAAACTTGGCAAAAAGCAAACAAAAAACCATAGTCGAGGCTTTTCAAGGGCTGCCAGGCCCAAATCGAGGCTTTTCATGGGCTGCCAGGCCACTGAGTTAAACCATTTTGACAAAGCCTTTTAAGATGGCCCTCCAACTAACCAATCATCGTTTTAACTTTGACAAGTTCAGGGTCTCAATGAGAGTAACTGTCAAACGTTCGACGGGTCGTGCTAGGATTACCTGGATAGGAGTGGCTTACTTGATGAAGGCAGGTTAACCCGGGGTTTTAGGTGAATACACCAGGCTTCCAAGCCGTGGGTCGATACCCAGCTACAAGGGTCCTTTCAAACTCTTTGGTATTTGACGCAAAGAGCCCCCAAGTAACTTTGTGAGCTGTGCTCAATGTGTGCCTATGTTTGAGTTGTGCATAGCAACAAGACTCTCTTTGGCCCCTTGGGTGTGAAGCTCCCAAGCTTTGCTGTGACGTGATAGCCGCATCAAGAGGGTAGTAATGCCATGTTCTCTTTGGTGAATACACCTATGTTTAAATAGGAAGCCCCCAAGTTAACAGATATTTGAAGGAAAAACGGCGGAGGCCCTGCTTGATAGCAAGGATGCCGGTTTATTATATTGATCATAATATATACATTGTTGAAATATGTACATATGAAAAGCCTGTGGCTTCAAGTGTAATAAGGCCGTAGGAGAGCTATGTTCCATGGCCGCCGGGTCTCCTCCTCAGAGCTGCGTGAGTCTTCTCGGACGTCAATGAGGTAGTATGATCCGTTGTGTAGATTTTTGCTGACCACAAAAGGCCCTTCCCAAGGCGGGGATAACTTGTGCATATCAGTCTGGTCTTGAATGAGCCGAAGTACCAAATCGCCTTCTTGAAAGGTTCTTGTCTTAACCCGACGGCTGTTATAACGCCACAACTCTTGTTGATAAACCGCCGACCGAGCCAAAGCCATGTCTCGCTTCTCATCTAACAGGTCCAGCGCCTCTTGGCGTGCTTGCTTGTTATCCGCTTCAACATAATTCACGACCCGGGGCGAGTCGTGACGAATATCACTTGGGAGGACAGCCTCAGCCCCATAGACCAGGAAAAAGGGTGTATATCCCGTAGATCGGTTTGGGGTGGTATTTATGCTCCATAACACAGATGGTAGTTCTTCCACCCAACAACCCGGCGTCCGCTTCAAAGGGACCATGAGCCGAGGCTTGATACCCTTCAGGATTTCTTGATTCGCCCTCTCAACTTGACCATTAGACTGGGGGTGAGCCACGGACGCTACATCAAGCCGGATGTGCTCTCGTTGGCAGAACTCCTCCATCTCACCTTTAGAAAGGTTCGTACCATTATCTGTGATGATGCTATGTGGAAAGCCGAAAAGGAAAATAATCTTTTTGAGAAATTGAACCACCGTGGCTGCATCACATTTACTGACGGGCTCCGCTTCAACCCATTTGGTGAACTTGTCAACCGCCACCAACAGGTGGGTCTTCTTGTCCTTAGAACGCTTAAAGGGTCCAACCATATCAAGCCCCCAAGTAGCAAATGGCCAAGTGATGGGGATCATGCGTAACTCCTGAGCAGGAACATGAGCTCGACGTGAAAATTTCTGACAAGCGTCACACCGCTTTACCAAGTCTTCCGCATCAGAATGAGCTGTCAACCAGTAGAACCCGTGTCGGAAAGCCTTAGCAACCAAGGACTTTGAGCCGGCATGGTGACCACAATCCCCTTCATGGATTTCCCGTAGAATCTCTTGTCCTTCTTCAGGAGAAACACAACGTTGGAATACGCCTGAAACGCTAGAGCGGTGCAACTCACCATTGTGAACAACCATAGACTTGGACCGCTGGACTATCTCCCTGGCGAAAAGTTCATCTTCTGGTAATTCGCCCCGGTTCAGATACGCCAAATATGGAACCGTCCAATCCGGAGTGGCATGCAAAACAGCTACCAACTGGGCCTCCGGATCAGGAACAGCTAAATCCTCCTTTGTAGGCAACTTTACAGATGGGTTATGCAAGATATCTAGAAAGGTATTAGGTGGTACCGGCTTACGCTGAGATCCCAGCCGACTTAGAGCATCTACTGCTTCGTTCTTGCGCCGGTCGATGTGCTCCACCTGATAACCCTTAAAGTGACCTGCCACAATATCCACCTCGCGCCTATAAGCCGCCATGAGCGGGTCCTTAGAATCCCAAGTACCAGAAACTTGCTGAGCCACCAGATCAGAATCTCCAAAGCATCGAACCCGGCTTAAGTTCATTTCCTTAGCTACACGAAGGCCGTGGACCAAGGCCTCGTACTCCGCTGCATTGTTAGTACAAGGAAACATTAAGCGGAGAACATAACAAATCTTATCTCCTCGAGGGGAAGTGAGGACAACTCCAGCCCCCGAGCCTTCCAGCTGCCTGGATCCATCAAAGTGAATGGTCCAGTATGTATTATCTGGTTTGTCTTCTGGTGCCTGTAACTCGGTCCAATCATTGATGAAGTCCACAAGCGCCTGAGATTTAATGGCCGTTCGGGGTGTATACTTCAAACCATGGGGACCAAGCTCAATTGCCCACTTCGCAACCCGGCCAGTTGCCTCTCTATTCTGGATTATATCGCCCAAGGGAGCAGAACTAACCACTGTAATAGGATGGCCTTGAAAATATTGCTTGAGTTTCCTACTTGCCATAAAAACTCCATACACTAGCTTCTGCCAATGCGGATATCTTTGCTTTGATTCGATCAGTACTTCACTGATATAATAAACTAGTCGTTGAACCGGATATTCTTTTTCGGCTTCCTTACGCTCAACCACAATCGCCACACTGACCGCTCGGGCATTGGCAGCCACGTACAACAATAGAGATTCATTATCAACTGGAGCAGCGAGGACTGGCGGTTCAGCTAGCTGTCGCTTCAACTCCTCGAATGCCGCATTGGCGGCGTCAGTCCAGACGAATTTATCCATTTTCTTCAACATCTGATACAGGGGATTCGCCTTCTCTCCCAAACGGCTGATAAATCGGCTGAGAGCTACAATCCGGCCCGCCCGACGCTGAACATCATTGATGCACGCCGGTTTAGCCAAGGATGTGATTACTTTGATCTTTTACGGATTTGCCTCAATGCCTCTGTTAGACACAAGAAAACCCAAGAGTTTGCCTGCCGGAACACCAAAAATGCATTTGTCTGGGTTGAGCATCATTTTGTAAACCCGAATATTGTCGAACGTCTCCTTGAGATCATTTATCAGGGTTTCCTGCTTCCTGGATTTCACCACAATATCATCCACATAGGCATGAACATTACGCCCGATCTGTTTGTGAAGACAATTTTGCACACAACGCTGGTAGGTTGCTTGGGCACTCTTGAGCCCAAAGGGCATAGAAACATAGCAGAAGGCTCCAAAGGGAGTGATGAAGGCTGTCTTCTCCTGGTCCTTAACTGCCATCTTAATCTGATGATAACCTGAATAAGCATCCAGAAAACTCAGGCGCTCACAACCCGCCGTTGCATCAATGATCTGATCAATACGCGGGAGAGCGAAAGGATCTGCCGGGCAAGCTTTATTCAAATCAGTGTAGTCCACACACATACGCCAAGTGCCATTTTTCTTAAGAATAAGCACCGGATTAGCCAACCATTTGGGTTGAAACACTTCGATGATAAACCCAGCTGCCAGCAGCCGGGCTACCTCTTCGCCGATGGCCTTGCGTCTTTCTTCGTTAAAGCGGCGAAGGTACTGCTTGACCGGTTTAAACTTAGGATCAACATTTAGAGTGTGCTCAGCGAGTTCCCTCGGTACACCTGGCATGTCAGAAGGTTTCCATGCAAAGATGTCCCGGTTCTCACTAATGAACTCGATGAGCGCGCTTTCCTATTTCGAATCCAGATTTGTACTGATACTAAACTGCTTGGATGAATCACCAGGGACAAAGTCAACGAGTTTAGTCTCATTAGCCGGTTTGAACGTCAGGGCCGGGTCATGCTCAGTCGTAGGCTTCTTCAGAGGGGTCATGTCCGCCGGATCAACATTGTCCTTATAGAATTTCAGCTCCTCTGTCGCACAAACCGATTCAGCATAGGCCGCTTCACCTTCCTCGCAATCCAAGGAAATCTTTCGACTCCCATGTACTGTGATCGTCCCCTTATAACCCGGCATTTTGAGCTGTAGATAAACATAACAGGGTCTCGCCATGAACTTCGCGTAAGCCGGCCGTCCAAATAGCGCGTGATATGGACTCTGGATTTTCACCACCTCAAAGGTCAATGTCTCAGACCTAGAATCAAGCTCATCTCCAAACACGACTTCCAAAGCGATCTTTCCCACAGGGTATGCCGATTTACCTGGTACTACACCATGAAAAATAGTGTTTGACGGTTTAAGACTTTTATCTGTCAATCCCATGCGACGGAAAGTCTCATAATACAGGATGTTGATACTGCTCCCTCCATCCATCAAAACCTTGGTAAACTTATAACCCCCCACCTGAGGTGCTACCACCAAGGCTAGTTGGCCCGGATTGTCAACCCGGGGCGGGTGATCCTCTCTGCTCCACACAATAGGCTGCTCCGACCATCGCAGATAATGCGGCACGGCCAGTTCAACAGTATTGACTGCCCTCTTGTGAAGTTTCTGATCCCGCTTGCATAGGCTGGTAGTGAACACATGATACTGTCTGCTGTTCAACTGCTTGGGGTGACTCTGGTAACCTGACTGTTGCTGATTCCCTTGGTTATTCTGCTGGTTATTACCATGGTTGTTCTGATGGCCCTGGTTGTTCTGAAATCCAGAGCTTGAACCGCCGCCCCCATGGAAACCCGGGCCTGAACCGCCCGGTGGATCCTGATCATATCAGTATAAATCAGAATTTTTGAACTCCTTCATTATGTGACAATCCTTCCAAAGATGTGTTGAAGGGGCATCCTTGGTTCCATGCTTTGGGCAGGGCTGGTTTAACAAACGCGCCAGATTCATCCCCCCACCGCGCTAGGGCGGTTTACCTTTGCGACGCTGCATATTTGTGTTAGCCACCAAATCTGAATTATCCGCTTTATGCTTACTGTTATTCCCATGGCCCCCTTGGTTGTGGTGCTGCCCTTTTGCACCGCCGTTCTTCTTTCCCTTCCCCGGTTTGTCCTCCTCTGAATCCGGATCCTTGGTATTATCTGAATCGGCATACTTAACTAAAGCGGCCATGAGTGTTGACATGTCGTTGCAATGACGTTTGAGCCTTCCCAACTTCTGTTTCAACGGCTTGAAACGACAATTGCCTTCTAACGTTAATACTGCGGTGTCTGCATTAATACGATCTGATGAATGCAAAATCGTCAAGACCCGTTTAACCCAATGGGTCGTGGACTCCCCTTCCTCTTGGACACAAGCGGCCAGATCTACAATTGACATCGGCTGCTTGCACGTATCCTTGAAGTTCTGGATAAACCGACGCTTTAATTCGGCCCATGAATCGATAGAGTTGGTTGGCAAGCTCTTCAACCAAGTGCGAGCTGTTCCTTCCAGCATCATGGTGAAATATTTAGCACATACCGCCTCATCCACATCTAACATCTCCATTGCCATCTCATAGCTCTCCACCCACGCCTCTGGCTGCAAATCGGCGGTGTAATTTGGTACCTTACGAGGTCCCTTGAAATCCTTGGGCAATCGCACATTACGCAATGCGGGAGTTAAACATGGTACCCCTAGGGAACTGAACATTACCCCTGGCTCCACGGAGGCAGTGGGGTGAACCGGAGTATGATGTCGTGCTTCGTGTCGAGCTGTCAACTCGGCCTCCCGTCGTGCGCGGCCGTGGTCCACAACATCTTGCGCATTAGCACCTCCCCCAGCCGGGTTGTTCTCCCGTGGCGAATCTCGGTGGCGCGCACTACTGGACACGGCCGGTTTGTCTTCCACGTGTCTGCTGTAACTCCGGCTTGGACGAGGAGTGGAATGAATTCTCTCACGGCTGTGTGAATACGCTTGCTGTTGATTTAGTGCTGTCTGAAGGAGATCCATGGCCCGACGCGCTTCCACTGCAACTGGTGATTCGCCGTCGATTGGGAGAGCCGCCAGGCGTGAAGCAGCAGCCACAATATTATCCAATGGGTTGGAATAATGCTCGGGCGGTGTTGATGATACAACGTTGTTCTGGCGAGGCAGGTCTGTTGCGCGTGGCTGAACTGGTGCTCCTGCTTCTGGTGCCCCTGCCTGGTTTGGCGCGGGTTGGTTACCAGCTCCTGCACCTGGCGTGTTGAAAAGATTCTGCGGCTCATAAACCGACGGGGGACGTGATCGGTACCTTCTTCTCATGACCTCTTCTGAAGCATTCTGATCCAGTCTAATCCGATAAGCCTGTGCTTCCAACTCGGCCCGCTCTGTGGCCATCCTGGCATTCTCTGCTGCCAGGTCCGCTTTAGCCCGGGCTATCTGATCTTCCACCTTTAGAATCTTCGCATCGTGCTGATCCCTGGCTGCTGCGTCTACCTCCGCGGACATCAGTGCCGCTAGAGCGTCAAACAAATCAGAAAAAACTTGGCTCGGAGGCGGCGCCGAGCTTCCTGCCCTGCTGGCGTGGCCATCGTTGAACTCGAGAGCATTGCTGCGACGGTAGATGAATGAGGCGCTGGTCGTGTGCTGGCCATGAAGACAACGGCCCGGTTTGGCGGACCGGGGGAATCCGGAATACTGTTGCCCTCGGATCCTCCCTCAATCCGGCCATCCTGCAACTGGTAAAGCGATTCGGTTTCTCCAGAAGACTCGTCACTGCTGCGACCTATGGTTTCTCCGTCGGAGATCGGCTCCTCCTCATACCCCGAACCATGGACGACACCTACGAAAACATGCCTTGCCTCAGGCTGAACCGGTGAAGAACTTGCACGTCGAGCCGTTTCGATGATGTCGGTGCAGGTGCCCGGCTCGGGGGTCGGTTCACCGATCTTGCCGATGAAAATGTGAATCCCACCAAAGGGGACCCGGTACCCGTATTCGATTGAATCGGCCTTGGGACCCCATCCTGCATTGTCGATGTAGAGCTTTCCACGGCGGCTTTTCGTCATCCGGCCCACGGCGTGTCCCTTGAGTCCATCGAAGCTTCCCTTCAAGAACTCCAAACCACCGTGCGATAGCCCCACGGTGGGCGCCAACTGTCGTGGAATTGTCACGGCAGATGTCCTCATGAAAGGACTTAGTCGTGGAGCCATCGCTATGGGTTAGCTTGAAGGCGTTAAACCGGACAAGGGGACACGAGAGTTTTATACTAGTTCGGCCCCTTCAATGAAGGTAAAAGCCTACGTCTAGTTGTGATTGGTATTGCTGGGGTTTCGAAGGCCAGGGAGCGAATCCGCTTTGTCTGGCTTCGAGTTGTTCTCTGTCCCTAAACCGCCGCCGGGTCACCCCCTTATATACTCAGGAGGACCCCGGCCGGTCTATAGAGTCCCGAGGCTGGCTCATACAAGTGTCCGCCTTGGTCTCTTCTTTCCTTTCTTACAATGCAAGTTTATACAATCATGGCGGTTTACTATTATGGGCCCTAAATCGCCTGCGGGCTCTAGGCCTTCTAAGCTTCATCCGTAAAGCGCCATCTTCTGGGTTTCCTTGTGTAACATCCCAAATTTTCAATTTGGAATGTTATACGTTAGAGCATCATGCATATCATATTTTATTTTGCATTTTGGTTGATCCTAGAAATTCTACGCAACTCAATGACCCACGGAGAGAGTTGGGGATTTCGTTATTTTCATATTTGAGTTTTCTCAAATTTTGAGAATAGGATCATTTGATTTTATTTATTTTATCATCAATTATTTCTATTACAAAAATATGAGAGAGGGAATAAAATGACTTTCCCAAAATAAAGAAATATTGAGGATTTAATAAAAAAATCAAATAAGATTTTATTTCGGAGTTTTTCGGTGTTTTATTTGAATTTAGGAAAGAAGTGTGTTTTTCAAAATTGCATTTAGGTCCCAAATAAATGTTCACCTTGTGCGGCTTGATTTTAGAAGCCCGTGAAAATTTATTTCCGAATTTTTGGAGTCCGTTTAGTATTTCTTTTTATTTTTCTTCCGAGCGAAAAAAAATCGGCGTTCGTCGTTTTTCTTTTTCTCGGATTAAATCCGCGATTTTTCTGATCGCGATTCCTGATCCGATTTTCGTTTTAGTATAACTTTTCGCTCGTTTATCGGAATCAGTTGATTCAAGCGCCTACAGTTTCGTCTCGAAACCCTCTATCTGTTTAACCAACTTAAACAAGATTTTGCTACTGTAAAATTTGCCCTAGATCCAGATTACTAGAATGAAGTTGTTTTCGTTCGCCGTTTGACTTTCGTTGCTTCGTTTGATTTGATTCTTTTTGCCAACCGGAGTTCTTAAGTTGACCCTTCTGGTTAGATCTCTTATTTGAGTTTTACCTGTGCATTAGATGAGTACTTATTGTATGCTTGTTTGTTTGTTTGCGATAGAGTACCCAGAGTGCGCCGCCTGTTACTTCGAATCGTTAGGTTTCGCGGATCATCAGCAAGGCAAGTAACACTTTGATCATACCTTTCCTACTACCTAGTTTTATTGCATTAGATCAATCCTCAAACATTGCATGATTAGGATCTAATTAAATTGTGGGATGGGAAGTAGATGAGGTAGTACCTATTACCTGTTTATTATCAAACCTTTGGGAGTTACTTCTTCGTTTGCTTATTATGCCATGCTATGCTAGTAGACGTGGATTGGGTAAGTGATATCCATGACAGATGTGAGATTCTTAATTAATGGTTTATCTAAGGTGGCAACTTAAACACACATCTGGGTGGATTGAGGCACCTGGGTATTCTAGGACTTGCCTGTTTTCTTTTGGACCGCCACCCAGGCTCAAAGGGATCATGAGACTATTCATACTAGAAACTTCCGTGTGCAGCCACAAGCTATTATGGGCTCTAGCATAGTTGACTAAGTCATGCGAACTCTTATAGTGGTAGACTAGCAGATGTAGGGGATGTAGGTGGTACGGTCTACCCGATCGTAAGGTGCTAGCGCTTCTGAAAGACTATGTCTCGGTCATCCGCTTCTCAAACACCCTGTAGTGCGAGAAACCAAACGGAGGCGATCGAGTCTTGTGGGGAAAAGTGCGCAAACCTCTGCAGAGTGTAATAAACTAATCATGGTTAGCCGTGTCCCCGGTTATGGACATCTTGAGTATCTAGTACCTGGATTTTCATGTGAATCTCAACATGTTACTCTAAATTAATTTTGTTGGGTTATGTTTAATGATGATGTTTAATTGGGATTGAGAATGCTGTCAACCATTCTCAATGTTTAACAACCACCATGATAGTAATTAAATTTTTATTCCTTTGAAGTAGGGAAAAATTGGCTTTACGCAAAACTGTAACCATAGAGCTTTCCACCAGCCAAATATGCATGTAGTATAGCTGTTTCATTCCATTACTCTCTATGTGTTACCTTGCCAGCATATTCCATGTGCTGACCCGTTTTGGGCTGCAACGTTAATGTTGCAGAATTTTCAAACGATGATTAAGGAGTTTTTAGGTCGTGGTTCTATACTCAGTGATGCCGTTGGAGTTGATGGACTCACTTATCTTCCATGCCTTCCGCTGTTATCGTTATTAGATGGCCTTAAGCCATATTTATTGTAAAATGTTCTCTTATGAGACACTCGATGTAATAAGTGTGTGATTGCTACTCTGTTATAAATCCTCCGAGTACTGTGTGGTGTCAGCATTACTAATCCAGGGATGGCACCGGAGCACAGAGATCAGACTGTTTGAGGTCTGGTCGCTACAGAGATGGTATCAGAGCACACGCTGACTGTAGGACACGACCACTAAGCACAAGACCTAGATCACTATTCACTCTCTTCTCTTCTGACCTCTCATCTTTTCTACTCTTTAGGATGGCAGATGCAAGGAACAAGTTCACACAACCGGATGAAGATACACCCTTTGGACGACACTTGAAGGAAGTCACTAGATACCTGAACATAGGAGTACCAAGCTTCACGGGAACCTACAACGCCACTTTACCTGAAGAAGAGCGCTGGATGATTCAAGTTCAAGTTCCAGGAAGGACGTTCATGCCAGTCACTGAGCCCATAGAATTTTCTTTTAATGCACCAACTTGGAATCTAGGAAAGAGCATGGCAGCTCACATCACCATGGGACGCATTGGAGAAGTCTACCGCAAGGATCTCAAGGATACTATCTACCAGATTTGTGGGTGCCGAGATGAACACTGGGAGATGATCAGCACCAGGAAGGATAGATCAATTGCAGCTTTTATCCAGGAGCTAAACCAGCACATTCGATGACAGGAGAACCAGATGTGCGCCGACATGATAGATCTGAAGAAGGCTAAGACTAGAATCAAGGAACTGTAGGAAGAACTCAAGGCTACACATGAAGATTATGAAGAAGAAATTGAAGTATTGGTGGATAAGAATGCCGACCTAACTATGAAGCTAGCAGTATTTATGGGAGGCCCTACGCCAGTAGATGAAGACGAAGAACCCCAGGAAATTAGCCCGGAAGACTACATCATCATCGACGGCACCGACTCGGAAGGAGATAGTAGCGATGATGACTATGTTGATGAAGCTGGAGCAGATATTATGGAGTCTGCAACCGAAGAATATTTCTAGTAGACCACCTCATTAGTAGTAGTAGCCCACCATGTAAATATAGTAGTCCGAGCACTTTTGCGATAGTTAGATCGATTGTATGCCTTTGTTTGATTGATTGAAGTGAATTGTTTGCTTTTGCCTCATGTGCATATGGGTAGTGTTTTCTATTTAGACCCCCTCTATTCTTATATCTCATCTTTTCTAAACCCTCAGATGCCTCCGAGACGTGACCCCGGATTTGCCTTCCCACTGGAGCTCACCCAGTTGATCCAGCAGTAGAACACATTGATGCAGTTACTAGTCCAGAATCAGAATCAGGAGAACAACAACAACAACCCACCACCACCACCACATGTTGACCACTTAGCCCGTTTTCTTAGGCTGAATCCGCCGGTGTTTTCCAGTAGCATCGAGCCGATAGTAGCGGATGTCTGGCTCCGCAAGACAGCTAGGGAGTTGACCACAGCAGGATGAACATATGCGGAGAAGGTGAAGTTTGCCGCACATCAGTTAGAAGGACCCGCAACATCATGGTGGGAGAATTTCACAGCCACTTTCCCAGTCGACACTGTCACATGGGACCAGTTTCAGCAGGCTTTTCGTACTGCCCATGTTTCAGCAGGAGCTATGGCCATGAAGAAGCGCGAGTTTTGCAACTTGCGCCAAGGAGGATGGACAGTTGGCCAGTATGTGGAGGACTTTAGTAAGTTAGCACGTTATGCCCCAGATGACATCGCTTCGGATGCAGCGAAGCAGGAGAAGTTTCTGGAAGGACTGAATGATGAGTTGAGCATGCAGTTGATGGTAGCAACCTTCAACAACTACCGGGAGTTGGTAGATCATGCTCTTATGATTGAAGGGAAGCAACAGCAAATTGAGAATCGCAAGAGGAAGTATGGACAAGGAAAATACAATTCAGGAGCTCAGCAGAAGCCACGTTTTACCCCTAGACCGGGAGGACATTTTCAGCATACCCATGGAGGAGGTAGCTCGCACAATCACAATGGCACCAAGAATGGTAATGGCAATGGAGGAAGCAACGGCCAGAACCGCACCAACCCCTCAACCCCAGCCAAGAAGGACTTGAGCCAAGTCACTTGCTTTAAGTGTTCAAAGACCGGACATTATGCCAATGAATGTCCTGAAGGCCAAAATGGCAATGGAAGTTCTGGGAAGAAGCCGAACCCTTTCAATAGGGGACAGGTGAACCACGTTAGCGTGGAGGAGGTTGAAGCTCAGCCCAATGCAGTAATAGGTAAGTTTTTGGTTAAGTCATTTACTGCACTCATTCTTTTTGATACTGGTGCATCGCATTCATACATCTCAAGGGGATTTGTGGATAAGTATAACCTATCAACCCAAGCCCTTATGTCACCCATGTTAGTAACCTTGCCCAGAGCAGAGTATGTGGCTAGTCTATGGTGTGATCGGTTACCATTAAGGATTGGTAACTATGT
This sequence comes from Triticum urartu, assembly GCF_056163025.1. Taxonomy (NCBI): domain Eukaryota; kingdom Viridiplantae; phylum Streptophyta; class Magnoliopsida; order Poales; family Poaceae; genus Triticum; species Triticum urartu. Next base: position 437,957,148 of record NC_141879.1, on the reverse strand, counting down.
TTTTCCCTCAGACCTAATAGTATTGGAATCTCAAGGATTGGATGTGATATTAGGCATGGATTGGTTATCAAAGTATGAAGGGAATATTGAATGTGCTAGTAAGTCAATTTTGCTTACCACCCCAGAAGGGAGAAGGATCAAGTATATATCCCGGCATGTGCCAAAGAGGACTCAAGTAAATTGCCTAACAGGAGTTGTGCAGGAGGAAGTACCAGTGGTAAGGGATTTCCCTGATGTATTTCCAGAGGAGTTGCCAGGCATGCCACCGGATAGAGATATTGAGTTTTTGATTGAGCTATTGCCAAGCACAGGGCCAATATCAAAGAGGCCATACAGGATGCCTGCAAAGGATTTGGTGGAAATTAAGAAGCAGATTAAGGAGTTACTGGATAAAGGATATATTCGCCCAAGTTCTTCGCCTTGGGGATCGCCAGTACTTCTAGTGGAGAAGAAGGATGGATCGTTAAGGATGGTTGTTGATTATCGAGGATTGAATGAAGTAACGATCAAGAACAAGTACCCACTTACCAATGATCAACGATCTGTTTGATTGATTGCAAGGAGCTAAGGTATTTTCCAAGATCGATCTGCGATCAGGATACCACCAGTTGAAGATTTGAGAACAGGATATTCCGAAGATAGCTTTTACCACTAGATATGGGCTGTACGAGTGTACCGTTATGTCATTTGGTCTGACTAACGCACCTGCCTATTTTATGAACATGATGAACAAAGTGTTTATGGAGTTTTGGATAAGTTTGTCATAGTGTTCATTGATGATATCCTGGTTTATTCGAAGAATGAAGAGGAGCATAAGGAGCATTTGCGTTTGGTACTTGGAAAGCTCAGAGAACATCAACTATATGCCAAGTTCAGCAAATGTGAGTTTTGGTTGAAGGAAGTAGGGTTCCTCAGACACGTTATATCTGGAGAAGGTATAGCAGTAGATCCCGCTAAAGTTGAAACCGTGACCAAGTGGGAAGCCCCAACAACAGTTGGAGAGATCCGGAGTTTTCTTGGACTCGCAGGATACTACCGGAGATTTATTGAGAATTTCTCAAAGATTGCGAAGCCTATGACGGAGTTGTTGAAGAAAGATACCAAGTTCATATGGACAGAGGAGTGTGAGGCTAGCTTCCAGGAGTTGAAGAAACGTTTGGTTACCTCACCAGTGTTGATTTTGCCAGACCAGACCAAGGATTATGAGTGTATTGCGACGCTTCACGTCGAGGACTTGGAGCAGTGCTTATGCAGGAAGGGAGAGTTGTTTCATATGCCTCAATACAACTGAAGCCTCATGAGTTGAATTATGCTACACATGATTTGGAGTTAGCAGCCGTAGTGCATGCTTTGAAAACATGGAGACATTTTCTCATTGGAAATCATTGTGAGGTGTACACGGATCATAAGAGTTTGAAGTACATTTTCACACAGAAGGAGTTAAATCTCAGGCAAAGGAGATGGTTGGAGCTTATCAAGGATTATGATATGAAATTGCATTATCACCCCGGAAAGGCTAATGTAGTAGCTGACGCATTAAGCCATAAGAGCCATGTCAATACGTTAATGACGGGAGAAATACCAAGGGAGTTAGACGAAAATCTTCGTGAACTATGTTTGGAAATAGTTCTGAGAGGCTATGTAGCAGCATTGGAGATTCAGTCAACCTTGATGGATAAAATCAGGGAAGCTCAGAAAGTTGACAAAGAGATTGCCGCTATAAAGGAGAAAGTGAGCAAAGGAAAAGCTAAAGGATTTCGTGAGGATGAGCACGACACCCTATGGTTTGAAGACCGCGTTTACGTGCCCAATGACCCAGAGATCAGGAAGTTGATTTTGCAAGAGGCACACGACTCACCGTATTCAATTCACCTAGGAAATACCAAGATGGATTTGGATTTGAAGGATATTTTCTGGTGGACCAGAATGAAGAAGGATATTGCGGAGTATGTAGCAGTTTGTGATGTATGCCAGAGAGTAAAGGCAGAGCATCAGAAGCCAGCAGGATTGTTACAACCATTGCCGATACCCGAATGGAAGTGGGATAAGTTAGGCATGGATTTTATCACGGGATTGCCCAGGACTCGTTCAGGCTATGACTCGATTTGGGTTGTAGTTGATCGATTGACGAAAGTAGCTCATTTCATCCCAGTAAAGACCACTTACACCAGTGCTAAGTTGGCAAAGATATACATGACCAGAATAGTATGTCTTCATGGAGTTCCGAGGAGTATCGTATCAGATAGAGGAACCCAGTTTACCTCAAAGTTCTGGAAGCAGTTGCACGAAACTTTGGGTACCAGGCTAGAATTCAGTACAGCTTTTCATCCACAGACAGATGGACAGACCGAGAGAGTCAATCAGATTTTGGAGGATATGCTGAGAGCTTGTGCGCTAGATTATGGATCTAGTTGGGACGATAATTTGCCATATGCAGAGTTCTCTTACAACAACAGTTACCAAACCAGTTTAAAGATGGCCCCTTTTGAAGCATTGCATGGAAGGAGGTGCAGGACACCGTTATCGTGGGACGAAGTTGGGGACCGCCAGTTGTTTGGACCTGACTTGATTAAAGAGTCTGAACAAAAGGTGAAGTTGATTCGCGATAGGCTCAAGGTAGCCCAGTCCAGACAGAAAAGTTATGCAGATTCTAAACGCAAGGAGACAGTTTACGAAGTCGGAGATAGAGCTTATCTTCGAGTATCTCCACTTCGAGGAACAAAGCGTTTTGGAGTTAAAGGGAAGTTAGCGCCATGATTTGTAGGACCATATCGAGTTTGGGAGCGTATGGGAGAAGTGGCCTACAAGTTGAAATTGCCCGAAGGATTGTCAGGAGTACATGATGTGTTCCACGTTTCCCAGTTAAAGAAATGTCACGCGGAGATGGCTGACATACCGTTGAGAGACACAGTGCCTTTGGAAACTATTCAGTTGGATAACGATTTGACCTACGAGGAGAAACCAGTCAAGATTCTCGAGTTTTCCAACCGAGTTACTCGCAGCAAAGTTATCAAGTTTTGCAAAGTTTAGTGGAGCCACCACTCAGAGGATGAAGCCACCTGGGAGCGAGAGGAAGATTTGCTCAAAGACCACCCTCACCTATTTTCTAGCCAACTCGAATCTCGAGGGCGAGATTCATCTTAAGGGGGGTAGGTTTGTAACATCCCAAAATTTCAATTTGGAATGTTATACATTAGAGCATCATGCATATCATATTTTATTTTGCATTTTGGTTGATCCTAGAAATTCTACGCAACTCAATGACCCACGGAGAGAGTTGGGGATTTCGTTATTTTCATATTTGAGTTTTCTCAAATTTTGAGAATAGGATCATTTGATTTTATTTATTTTATCATCAATTATTTCTATTACAAAAATATGAGAGAGGGAATAAAATGACTTTCCCAAAATAAAGAAATATTGAGGATTTAATAAAAAATCAAATAAGATTTTATTTCGGAGTTTTTCGGTGTTTTATTTGAATTTAGGAAAGAAGTGCGTTTTTCAAAATTGCATTTAGGTCCCAAATAAATGTTCACCTTGTGCGGCTTGATTTTAGAAGCCCGTGAAAATTTATTTCGGAATTTTTGTAGTCCGTTTAGTATTTCTTTTTATTTTTCTTCCGAGCGGAAAAAAAACTAACCGACCTACGGGCCGTGTCCGACTAGGACTCCGGCCGAGGGGGGTCTTTATAAGCCGGGGCAGCCCACCCCGGGGGAAACCCTAGCCAGCCCCCAGCCCAGCCGCCGCCCCGCCCTAGCCGCCACCGCCGCCGCCGCCACCGCCGCCGTCGTCCGCCGCCGCCGGATCCCGCCTCCGAGGTTCGTCGCGCCTCGTTTTCCATGCCGTCGTAAAAAAATTGGCGCTCATCATTTTTCTTTTTCTCGGATTAAATCCGCGATCAGAAAAATCACGGATTTAATCCGAGAAAAAGAAAAACGACGAACGCCGATTTTTTTTATGACTCGAAACCCTCTATCCGTTTAACCAACTTAAACAAGATTTTGCTACTGTAAAATTTGCCCTAGATCCAGATTACTAGAATGAAGTTGTTTTCTTTCGCCGTTTGACTTTTGTTGCTTTGTTTGATTTGATTCTTTTTGCCAACCAGAGTTCTTAAGTTGAACCTTCTGGTTAGATCTCTTATTTGAGTTTTACCTGTGCATTAGATGAGTACTTATTGTATGATTGTTTGTTTGTTTGCGATAGAGTACCCGGAGTGCGCCGCCTGTTACTTCGAATCGTTAGGTTTCACGGATCATCAGCAAGGCAAGTAACACTTTGATCATACCTTTCCTACTACCTAGTTTTATTGCATTAGATCAATCCTCACACATTGCATGATTAGGATCTAATTAAATTGTGGGATGGGGAGTAGATGAGGTAGTACCTATTACCTGTTTATTATCAAACCTTTGGGAGTTACTTCTACGTTTGCTTATTATGCCATGCTATGCTAGTAGACGTGGATTGGATGAGTGATATCCATGACAGATGTGAGATTCTTAATTAATGGTTTATCTAAGGTGGCAACTGAAACACACATCTGGGTGGATTGAGACACCTGGGTATTCCAGGACTTGCCTGTTTTCTTTTGGACCGCCACCCAGGCTCAAAGGGATCATGAGACTATTCATACTAGAAACTTCCGTGTGCAGCCACAAGCTATTATGGGCTCTAGCATAGTTGGCTAAGTCGTGTGAACTCTTACAGTGGTAGACTAGCAGATGTAGGGGATGTAGGTGGTACGGTCTACCCGATCGTAAGGTGCTAGTGCTTCTGAAAGACTATGTCTCGGTCATCCGTTTCTCAAACACCCTGTAGTGCGAGAAACCAAACGGAGGCGATCGAGTCTTGTGGGGAAAAGTGCGCAAACCTCTGCAGAGTGTAATAAACTAATCATGGTTAGCCGTGTCCCGGTTATGGACATCTTGAGTATCTAGTACCTGGATTTTCATGTGAATCTCAACATGTTACTCTAAATTAATTTTGTTGGGTTATGTTTAATGATGATGTTTAATTGGGATTGAGAATGCTATCAACCATTCTCAATGTTTAACAACCACCATGATAGTAATTAAATTTTATTCCTTTGAAGTAGGGAAAAATTGGCTTTACGCAAAACTGTAACCATAGAGCTTTCCACCAGCCAAATATGCATGTAGTATAGCTGTTTCATTCCATTACTCTCTATGTGTTACCTTGCCAGCATATTCCATGCGCTGACCCGTTTCGGGCTGCAATGTTAATGTTGCAGACTTTTCAGACGACGATTAAGGAGTTTTTAGGTCATGGTTCTATACTCAGTGATGCCGTTGTAGTTGATGGACTCACTTATCTTCCAAGCCTTCCGCTGTTATCGTTATTAGATGGCCTTAAGCCATATTTATTGTAAAAAGTTCTCTTATGAGACACTCGATGTAATAAGTGTGTGATTGCTACTCTGTTATAAATCCTCCGAGTACTGTGTGGTGTCAGCATTACTGATCCAGGGATGACACCGGAGCACAGAGATCAGACTGTTTGAGGTCTGGTCACTACACCTTGGGCTTCAGTATAGCTGAAGGTGAACCGGCCCCTCCTGGGCGGTTTACCCTCAGAGGTTATATCCTCAATAGGGGGGGAGGGTGGCACCACCCTCCCCTGCCTTTCCCCGCACTCCAAATAAGGAAAGGGGACGCGGCTTGGGAGTGCTACCTCTTGAGCACTGTGTTGGTTTTCCCTTGAAGAGGAAAGGGTGATACATCAAAGTAGCACAAGTATTTCCTTCAGTTTTTGAGAACCAAGGTATCAATCAAGTAGGAGACTACAAGCAAGTCCCTCGTACCTGCACAAACAAATAAGAACCTCGGAACCAACGCGATAAAGGGGTTGTCAATCCCTTCAGGTCACTTACGAGAGTGAGATATGATAGAGATAATAATATAAATAAATATTTTTGGTATTTTTATGATATAGATTGAAAGTAAAGATTGCAAAGTAAAATAGATTGGAAACTTATATGATAAAAGATAGACCCGGGAGCCGTAGGTTTCACTAGTGGCTTCTCCCAAGATAACATAAGTATTACGGTGGGTGAACGAATTACTGTCAAGCAATTGATAGAAAAGTGCATAATTATGAGAATATCTAGGCATGATCATGTATATAGTCATCACGTCCGCGACAAGTAGACCGAAACGATTTTGCATCTACTACTATTACTCCACACATCGACCGCTATCCAGCATGCATCTAGAGTATTCAGTTCATAAGAATAGAGTAACGCATTAGGCAAGATGACATGATGTAGAGGGATAAACTCAAGCAATATGATATAAACCCCATCCTTTTATCCTCGATGGCAACAATACAATACGTGCCTTGCTACCCCTGCTGTCACTGGGAAAGGACACTGCAAGATTGAACCCAAAGCTAAGCACTTCTCCCATTGCAAGAAAGATCAATCTAGTAGGCCAAACCAAACTGATAATTTGAAGAGACTTGCAAGGATAATTAAATCATACATATAAGAATTCAGAGAAGAACCAAATATTGTTCATAGATAATCTTGATCATAAACCCACAATTCATCAGATCTCGACAAACACACCACAAAAGAGTTACATCGAATAGATCTCCAAGAAGATCGAGGAGAAATTTGTATTGAGATCCAAAGAGAGAGAAGAAGCCATCTAACTAATAACTATGGACCCGAAGGTCTGAGGTAAACTACTCACACATCATCGGAGAGGCTATGGTGTTGATGTAGAAGCCCTCCGTGATGGATTCCTCCTTCGGCGGAGCTCCGGAAAAGGCCACAAGATGGGATCTCTTGGGTATAGAAGGTTGCGGCAGTGGAAATAGGATTTCGTGGTGCTCCTGGATGTTTTCGGGGTATGTGGACATATATAGGAGGAAGAAGTAGGTCGGTGGAGCCATGAGGGGCCCACAAGGGTGGGGGGTGCGCCCAGGGGGGCAGGCGCGCCTCCCTGCCTCGTGGCCTCCTCGTTGATTTCTTGACGTCCACTCTAAGTCCTCTGGACCACATTCATTCCAAAAATAACTCTCCCGAAGGTTTCATTTCGTTTGGATTCCGTTTGATATTCCTTTTCTGTGAAACACTGAAATAGGCAAAAAAACAACAATTTGCACTGGGCCTTGGGTTAGTAGGTTAGTCCCAAAAATAATATACTCCCTCCGTTCCGATTTACTCGTCGTGGTTTTAGTTCAAATTTGAACTAAAACCACGACGACTAAATCAGAACGGAGGGAGTAGAAGTGTATAAATAAGCCCATTAACATCCAAAATAGATAATATAATAGCATGGAACAATCAAAATTATAGATACGTTGGAGACGTATCAAGCATCCTCAAGCTTAATTCCTGCTCGTCCTCGAGTAGGTAAATGATAAAAACAGACTTTTTGATGTGGAATGCTACCTAGCATATTTCTCAATGTAATTTTTTTGTTGTGGCATGAATGTTCAGATTCGAAAGATTCAAGACAAAAGTTTAATATTGACATAAAAATAGTAATACTTTAAGCATACTAACAAAGCAATCATGTCTTCTCAAAATAACATGGCCAAAGAAAGCTATCCCTACAAAATCATATAGTCTGGCTATGCTCTATCTTCGTCACACAAAGTATTTAATCATGCACAACCCCGATGACAAGCCAAGCAATTGTTTCATACTTTTGGTGTTCTCAAACTTTTTCAATCTTCAAGCAACACATGAGCGTGTGCCATGGACATAGCACTATGGGTGGAATAGAATGCTGGTTGTGGAGAAGACAAAAAAGGAGAAGATAGTCTCACATCAACTAGGCGTATCAACGGTCTATGGAGATGCCCATCAATAGATATCAATGTGAGTGAGTAGGGATTGCCATGCAACGGATGCACTAGAGCTATAAGTGTATGCAAGCTCAACAAAAGAAACTAAGTGGGTGTGCATCCAACTTGCTTGCTTATGAAGACCTAGGGCATTTCGAGGAAGCTCATCATTGGAATATACAAGCCAAGTTCTATAATGTAAAATTCCCACTAGTATATGAAATTGATAACATAGGAGACTCTCTATCATGAAGACCAAGGTGCTACTTTGAAGCACAAGTGTGGTAAAAGGATAGTAACATTGTCCCTTCTCTCTTTTTCTCTCATTTTTCATTTTTTAATTTGGGCTTCTATTTTTTATGGCCTCCTTTTCTTTTTCTTTTTTTCTTTTTCATCCGAAGTCTCATCCCGACTTGTGGGGGAATCATAGTCTCCATCATCCTTTCCTCACATGGGACAATGCTCTAATAATGATGATCATCACACTTTATTTACTTACAACTCAAGAATTACAACTCAATTCTTAGAACAAAATATGACTCTATGTGAATGCCTCCGGCAGTGTACCGGGATGTGCAATGACTCATGAGCGACATGTATGAAAGAATTATGAATGGTGGCTTTGCCACAAATACGATGTGAACTACATGATCATGCAAGCAATATGACATTGATGAAGCGTGTCATAATAAATGGAATGGTGGAAATTTGCATGGCAATATATCTTGGAATGGCTATGGAAATGCCATAATAGGTAGGTAGGGTGGCTGTTTTGAGGAAGGTATATGGTGGGTTTATGGTACCGGCGAAAGTTGCGTGGTACTAGAGAGGCTAGCAATGGTGGAAGGGTGAGAGTGTGTATAATACATGGACTCAACATTAGTCATAAAGAACTCATATACTTATTGCAAAAATCTATTAGTTATCGAAACAAAGTACTACGCGCATGCTCCTAGGGGGATAGATTGGTAGGAAAAGACCATCGCTCGTCCCCGACCGCCACTCATAAGGAAGACAATCAATAAATAAATCATGCTCCGACTTCATCACATAACGGTTCACCATACGTGCATGCTACGGGAATCACAAACTTCAACACAAGTATTTCTTAAATTCACAACTACTCCACTAGCATGACTCTAATATTACCATCCTCATATCTCAAAACAATCATCAAGTATCAAACTTCTCATAGTATTCAATGCAGTTTTAATGATAGTTTTTATTATACCCATCTAGGATGCCTATCATATTAGGACTAATTTTATAACCAAAGCAAATTACCATGCTGTTCTAAAGGACTCTCAAAATAATATAAGTGAAGCATGAGAGATCTATAATTTCTATAAAATAGAACACCACCATGCTCTAAAAAGATATAAGTGAAGCACTAGAGCAAAATTATCTAGCTCAAAAGATATAAGTGAAGCACATATAGCATTCTAATAAATTACAATTCATGTGTGTCTCTCCCAAAAGGTGTGTACAGCAAGGATGATTGTGGTAAATTAAAAATCAAAGACTCAAATCATACAAGATGCTCCAAGCAAAACACATATCATGTGGTGAATAAAAATATAGCCTCAAGTAAAGTTACCGATAGAAGAAGACAAAAGAGGGGATGCCTTCCGGGGCATCCCCAAGATTAGGATTTTGGTTGTCCTTGAATTTTACCTTGGGGTGCCTTGGGCATCCCAAATCTTAGGCTCTTACTGAGGGAGTCCTGGATTAGCGGGTTTTCGGGTAGCCGGACTATACCTTCAGCCAGACTCCTGGACTATGAAGATACAAGATTGAAGACTTCGTCCCGTGTCCGGATGGGACTTTCCTTGGCGTGGAAGGCTGAAGGAAATATGCCCTAGAGGCAACAATAAAGTTATTATTTATTTCCTTATATCATGATAAATGTTTATTATTCATGCTAGAATTGTATTTACCGGAAACATAATACATGTGTGAATACATCGACAAACAGAGTATCACTAGTATGCCTCTACTTGACTAGCTCGTTAATCAAAGATGGTTATGTTTCCTAACCATGGACAAATAGTTGTTATTTGATTAACGGGATCACATCATTAGGTAAATGATCTGATTGACATGACCCATTCCATTAGCTTAGCACCCGATCGTTTAGTATGTTGCTATTGCTTTCTTCATGACTTATACATGTTCCTATGACTATGAGATTATGCAACTCCCATTTGTCGGAGGAACACTTTGTGTGCTACCAAACGTCACAACGTAACTGGGTGATTATAAAGGAGCTCTACAGGTGTCTCCAAAGGTACATGTTGGGTTGGCGTATTTCGAGATTAGGATTTGTCACTCCGATTGTCGGAGAGGTATCTCTGGGCCCTCTCGGTAATGCACATCACATAAGCCTTGTAAGCATTGCAACTAATGAGTTAGTTGTGAGATGATGTATTACGAAACGAGTAAAGAGACTTGCCGGTAACGAGATTGAACTAGGTATTGAGATACCGACGATCGAATCTCGGGCAAGTAACATACCGATGACAAAGGGAACAACGTATGTTGTTATGCGGTCTGACCGATAAAGATCTTCGTAGAATATGTAGGAACCAATATGAGCATCCAGGTTCCGCTATTGGTTATTGACCGGAGACGTGTCTCGGTCATGTCTACATTGTTCTTGAACCGTAGGGTCCGCACGCTTAACGTTACGATGACAGTTTCATTATGAGTTTATGTATTTTGATGTACCGAAGGTTGTTCGGAGTCCCGGATGTGATCATGGACATGACTAGGAGTCTCGAAATGGTAGAGACATAAAGATCGATATATTGGAAGCCTATATTTGGATATCGGAATCGTTCCGGGTGAAATCGGGATTTTACCGGAGTACCGGGGGGGGGGGGGGGGTTACCGGAACCCCCCGGGGGGTTATTGGGCCTACATGGGCCTTAAGGGAGAAGAGGAAAGGAGGCAACAGGTGGCCGCGCGCCCCTCCCCTTCCTAGTCCGAATAGGACAAGAGAAGGCCCCCCTTTCCTTTCCCTCTTCCTCCTCTTTCCCCTTCTCCTTATCCAACTAGGAAAGAAGGGAGTCCTACTCCCGGTGGGAGTAGGACTCCCCCTTGGCGCGCCCTCCTTGGCCGGCCGCCCCCTCCCATTGGCTCCTTTATATACGGGGGCAGGGGGGCACCCTAGGACACACAAGTTGATCTTCGTGATCGTTCCTTAGCCGTGTGCGGTGCCCCCCTCCACCATATTCCACCTCGGTCATATTGTAGCGGTGCTTAGGCGAAGCCCTGCGACGGTAGAACATCAAGATTGTCACCACGCCGTCGTGCTGACGGAACTCCTCCCCGACGCTTTGCTGGATCGGAGCCCGGGGAGCGTCATCGAGCTGAACGTGTGCCAAGAACTCGGAGGTGCCGGAGTAACGGTGCTTGGATTGGTCGGATCGTGAAGACGTACGACTACATCAACCGCGTTGTCACAACGCTTCCGCTGTCGGTCTACAAGGGTACGTAGATCACACTCTCCCCTCTCGTTGCTATGCATCACCATGATCTTGCGTGTGCGTAGGAATTTTTTTGAAATTACTACGTTCCCCAACAGTGGCATCCGAGCCTAGGTTTTATATGTTGATGTTATATGCACGAGTAGAGCACAAGTGAGTTGTGGGCGATATAAGTCATACTGCTTACCATCATGTCATACTTTGGTTCGGCAGTATTGTTGGACGGAGCGGCCTGGACCGACATTACGCGTACGCTTACGCGAGACTGGTTTCCCCGACGTGCTTTGCACATAGGTGGCTTGCGGGTGACAGTTTCTCCAACTTTAGTTGAACCGAGTGTGGCTACGCCCGGTCCTTGCGAAGGTTAAAACAGCACCAACTTGACAAACTATCGTTGTGGTTTTGATGCGTAGGTAAGATTGGTTCTTGCTTAAGCCCGTAGCAGCCACGTAAAACTTGCAACAACAAAGTAGAGGGCGTCTAACTTGTTTTTGCAGGGCATGTTGTGATGTGATATGGTCAAGACATGATGCTATATTTTATTGTATGAGATGATCATGTTTTGTAACCGAGTTATCGGCAACTGGCAGGAGCCATATGGTTGTCGCTTTATTGTATGCAATGCAATCGCGCTGTAATGCTTTACTTTATCACTAAGCGGTAGCGATAGTCGTGGAAGCATAAGATTGGCGAGACGACAACGATGCTACGATGGAGATCAAGGTGTCGCGCCGGTGACGATGGTGATCATGACGGTGCTTCGAAGATGGAGATCACAAGCACAAGATGATGGTGGCCATATCATATCACTTATATTGATTGCATGTGATGTTTATCTTTTATGCATCTTATCTTGCTTTGATTGACGGTAGCATTATAAGATGATCTCTCACTAATTATCAAGAAATGTTCTCCCTGAGTATGCACCGTTGCGAAAGTTCTTCGTGCTGAGACACCACGTGATGATCGGGTGTGATAGGCTCTACGTTCAAATACAACGGGTGCGAAACAGTTGCACACGCAGAATACTCAGGTTATACTTGACGAGCCAAGCATATACAGATATGGCCTCGGAACACGGAGACCGAAAGGTCGAGCGTGAATCATATAGCAGATATAATCAACATAGCGATGTTCACCAATGAAACTACTCCATCTCACGTGATGATCGGACATGGTTTAGTTGATTTGGATCACGTAATCACTTAGAGGATTAGAGGGATGTCTATCTAAGTGGGAGTTCTTAAGTAATATGATTAATTGAACTTAAATTTATCATGAACTTAGTCCTGGTAGTATTTTGCAAATTATGTTGTAGATCAATAGCTCGCGTTGTTGCTTCCCTGTGTTTATTTTGATATGTTCCTAGAGAAAATTGTGTTGAAAGATGTTAGTAGCAATGATGCAGATTGGATCCGTGATCTGAGGTTTATCCTCATTGCTGCACAGAAGAATTATGTCCTTGATGCACCGCTAGGTGACGGACCTATTGCAGGAGTAGATGCAGACGTTATGAATGTTTGGCTAGCTCAATATGATGACTACTTGATAGTTTAGTGCACCATGCTTAATGGCTTAGAATCGGGACTTCAAAGACGTTTTGAACGTCATGGAGCATATGAGATGTTCCAGGAGTTGAAGTTAATATTTCAAGCAAATACCCGAGTTGAGAGATATGAAGTCTCCAACAAGTTCTATAGCTAAAAGATGGAGGAGAATCGTTCAACTAGTGAGCATGTGCCCAGATTGTCTGAGTACTACAATCGCTTGAATCAAGTGGGAGTTAATCTTCCAGATAAGATAGTGATTGACAGAATTCTCTAGTCACCATCACCAAGTTAGTAGAACTTCATGATGAACTATGATATGCAAGGGATAACAGAAACGATTCCCAAGCTCTTCGTAATGCGGAAATTGACGAAGGTAGAAATCGAGAAAAACATCAAGTGTTGATGGTAGACAAGACCACTAGTTTCAAGAAAAGGGCAGAGGGAAGAAGGGGAACTTCAAGAAGAATAGCAAGCAAGTTGCTGCTCAAGTGAAGAAGCCCAAGTCCGGTCCTAAGCCTGAGACTAAGTGCTTCTACTGCAAAGGGACTGGTCACTGGAAGCGGAACTACCCCAAGTGATTGGCGGATAAGAAGGATGGCAAAGTGAACATAAGTATATTTGATATACATGTTATTGATGTGTACTTTACTAGTGTTTATAGAAACCCCTCAGTATTTGATACTAGTTCAGTTGCTAAGATTAGTAACTCGAAACGGGAGTTGCAGAATAAAAAGAGACTAGTTAAGGGTGAAGTGACGATGTGTGTTGAAAGTGGTTCCAAGATTGATATGATCATCATCGCACACTCCCTATACTTTCGGGATTAGTGTTGAACCTGAATAAGTGTTATTTGGTGTTTGCGTTGAGCATGAATATGATTTGATCATGTTTATTGTAATACGGTTATTCATTTAAGTAAGAGAATAAATTGTTGTTCTGTTTACATGAATAAAACCTTATATGGTTACACACCCAATGAAAATAGTTCGTTGGATCTCGATCGTAGTGATACACATAATCATAAATTTGAAACCAAAAGATGCAAAGTTAATAATGATAGTGCAACTTATTTGTAGCACTGCCGTTTAGGTCATATTGGTGTAAAGCGCATGAAGAAACTCCATGCTGATGGGATTTTGGAATCACTTGATTATGAATCACTTGATGCTTGCGAACCATGCCTCATGGGCAAGATGACTAAGACTCCGTTCTCCGGAGCGAGCAACTGACTTATTGGAAATAATACATACTGATGTATGCGGTACGATGAGTGTTAAGGCTCACGGCAAGTATCGTTATTTTCTGAACTTCACAGATGATTTGAGCAGATATGGGTATATCTACTTGATGAAACATAAGTCTGAAACATTTGAAAAGTTCAAAGAATTTCAGAGTGAAGTGGAAAAACATCGTGACAAGAAAATAAAGTTTCTACGATCTGATCGCGGAGACAAATATTTGAGTTACGAGTTTGGTCTTCAATTAAAACAATGTGGAATAGTTTCACAAACTCATGCCACATGGAACACCACAGCATAATGGTGTGTCCGAACGTCATAACCGTACTTTATTGGATATAGTGCAATCTATGATGTCTCTTACCGATCTACCACTATCGTTTTGGGGTTATGCATTAGAGATAGCTGCATTCACGTTAAAAGGGCACCATCTAAATCTGTTGAGACGACACCGTATGAACTGTGGTTTGGCAAGAAACCAAAGTTGTCGTTTCTTAAAGTTTGGGGTTGCAATGCTTATGTGAAAAAGTTTCATCCTGATAAGCTCAAACCCAAATCGGAAAAGTGTGTCTTCATAGGATACCCAAAAAGTTACTATTGGGTACACCTTCTATCACAGATCCAAAGGCAAGACATTCGTTGCTAAGAATGGATCATTTTCTAGAGAAGGAGGTTCTCTCCAAAGAAGTGAGTGGGAGGAAAGTAGAACTTGATAAGGTAATTGTACCTTCTCCCTTATTGGAAAGTAGTTCATCACAGAAATCTGTTCCTATGACTACTACACCAATTAGTGAGGAAGCTAATGATGATGATCATGTAACTTCAGATCAAGTTACTACCGAATCTCGTAGGTAAACCAGAGTGAGATCTGCACCAGAGTGGTACGGTAAACCTGTTCTGGAGGTCATGCTACTTGACCATGACGAACCTACGAACTATGAAGAAGCAATGGTGAGCCCAGATTCCGCAAAATGGCTTGAGGCCATGAAATCTGAGATGGGATCCATGTATGAGAACAAAGTATGGACTTTGGTTGACTTGCCCGATGATCAAAAAGCCATTGATAATAAATGGATCTTCAAGAGGAAGACGGACACTGATAGTGGTGTTACTATCTACAAAGCTAGAATTGTCGCAAAAGTTTTCGACAAGTTCAAGGTGTTGACTACGATGAGAGTTTCTCACTCGTATCTATGCTTAAGTCTGTCCGAATCATGTTAGCAATTGCCGCATTTTATGAAATCTGGCAAATGTATAAACAAAACTGCATTCCATAATAGATTTATTAAAGAAGAGTTGTATATGATACAACCAGAAGGTTTTGTCAATCCTAAAGGTGCTAACAAAATATGCAAGCTCCAGCGATCCATCTATGGACTGGTGCAAGCATCTCGGAGTTGGAATATACGCTTTGATAAGTTGATCAAAGCATATAGTTTTATACAGACTTGCGATGAAGCCTGTATTTACAAGAAAGTGAGTGGGAGCACTACAACATTTCTGATAAGTATATGTGAATGACATATTGTTGATCAGAAATAATGTAGAATTAATCTGCAAAGCATAAAGGAGTGTTCTTAAAGAAGTTTTTCAAAGAAAGACCTCGGTGAAGCTGCTTACATATTAAGCATCAAAATCTATAGAGATAGATCAAGACGCTTGATAAGTTTTTTCAATGAGTACATACCTTGACAATATTTTGAAGTAGTTCAAAAATGGAACAGTCAAATAAAGAGTTCTTGGCTGTGTTACAAGGTATGAAATTGAGTAAGACTCAAAGCCCGACCAGGGCAGAAGATAGAAAGAGAATGAAAGTCATTCCCTATGCCTCAGCCATAGGTTCTATAAAGTATGCCATGATGTGTACCAGATCTATTGTATACCCTACACTCTGTTAAGCAAGGGAGTACAATAATGATCTAAGAGTAGATCACTGGACATTGGTCAAAATTATCCTTAGTGGAATAAGGAAATATTTCTCGATTATGGAGGTGACAAAAGGTTCGTCGTTAAAAGTTACGTCGATGCAAGTTTTGACACAGATCTGGATGACTCTAAGTCTCGATCTAGATACATATTGAAAGTGGGAGCAATTAGCTAGAGTAGCTCCGTGCAGAGCATTATAGACATAGAATTCGCAAAATACTTACGGATCTGTATGTGACAGAACCGTTGATTAGAATTATCTCACAAGCAAAACATGATCACACCTTAGTACTCTTTGGGTGTTAATCACATAAATAATGTGAACTAGATTATTGACTCTAGTAAACCCTTTGGGTATAGGTCACATGACGATGTGAACTATGGGTGTTAATCACATGGTGATGTGAACTCTTAGTGTTGAATCACATGGCGATGTGAACTAGATTATTGACTCTAGTGCAAGTGGGAGACTGAAGGAAATATGCCCTAGAGGCAATAATAAAGTTATTATTTATTTCCTTATATCATGATAAATGTTTATTATTCATGCTAGAATTGTATTTACTGGAAACATAATACATGTGTGAATACATAGACAAACAGAGTGTCACTAGTATGCCTCTACTTGACTAGCTCGTTAATCAAGGATGGTTATGTTTCCTAACCATGGACAAAGAGTTGTTATTTGATTAATGGGATCACATCATTAGGTAAATGATCTGATTGACATGACCAATTCCATTAGCTTAGCACCCGATCGTTTAGTATGTTGCTATTGCTTTCTTCATGACTTATACATGTTCCTATGACTATGAGATTATGCAACTCCCATTTGTCGGAGGAACACTTTGTGTGCTACCAAACGTCACAACGTAACTGGGTGATTATAAAGGAGCTCTACAGGTGTCTCCAAAGGTACATGTTGGGTTGGCGTATTTCGAGATTAGGATTTGTCACTCCGATTGTCGGAGAGGTATCTCTGGGCCCTCTCGGTAATGCACATCATATAAGCCTTGCAAGCATTGCAACTAATGAGTTAGTTGTGAGATGATGTATTACGGAATGAGTAAAGAGACTTGCCGGTAACGAGATTGAACTAGGTATTGAGATACCGACGATCGAATCTCGGGCAAGTAACATACCGATGACAAAGGGAACAACGTATGTTGTTATGCGGTCTGACCGATAAAGATCTTCGTAGAATATGTAGGAACCAATATGAGCATCCAGGTTCCGCTATTGGTTATTGACCGGAGACGTGTCTCGGTCATGTCTACATTGTTCTCGAACCATAGGGTCCGCATGCTTAACGTTATGATGATAGTTTCATTATGAGTTTATGTATTTTGATGTACCGAAGGTTGTTCGAAGTCCCGGATGTGATCATGGACATGACGAGGAGTCTCGAAATGGTTGAGACATAAAGATCGATATATTGGAAGCCTATATTTGGATATCGGAATCGTTCCGGGTGAAATCAGGGATTTTACCGGAGTACCGGGGGGGGGGGGGGGGGGGTTACCGGAACCCCCCGGGGGGTTATTGGGCCTACATGGGCCTTAAGGGAGAAGAGGAAAGGAGGCAACAGGTGGCCGCACGCCCCTCCCCTTCCTAGTCCGAATAGGACAAGGGAAGGCCCCCCCCCTTTCCTTTCCCTCTTCCTCCTCTTTCCCCTTCTCCTTATCCAACTAGGAAAGAAGGGAGTCCTACTCCCGGTGGGAGTAGGACTCCCCCTTGGCGCGCCATCCTTGGCCGGCTGCCCCCTCCCCTTGGCTCCTTTATATATGGGGGCAGGGGGGCACCCTAGGACACACAAGTTGATCTTCATGATCATTCCTTAGCCGTGTGCAGTGCCCCCCTCCACCATATTCCACCTTGGTCATATTGTAGCGGTGCTTAGGCGAAGCCCTGCGACGGTAGAACATCAAGATCGTCACCACGCCGTCGTGCTGACAGAACTCCTCCCCGACGCTTTGCTGGATCGGAGCCCAGGGAGCGTCATCGAGCTGAACGTGTGCCAAGAACTCGGAGGTGCTGGAGTAACGGTGCTTGGATCGGTCGGATCGTGAAGACGTACGACTACATCAACCGCGTTGTCACAACGCTTCCGCTGTCGGTCTACAAGGGTACGTAGATCACACTCTCCCCTCTCGTTTCTATGCATCACCATGATCTTGCGTGTGCGTAGGAATTTTTTTGAAATTACTACGTTCCCCAACAAAGGCAAGCTTGGCGATGCGGATATTCAAGATCTCCTACCATTGTAACCGACTCTATGTAACCCTAACCCTATCCGGTGTCTATATAAACCGGAGGGTTGTAGTCCGTAGGCAATCAACTCGATATACAACAATCATACCATAGGCTAGCTTCTAGGGTTTAGCCTCCTTGATCTCGTTGTAGATCTACTCTTGTACTCCCCATATCATCAATATTAATCAAGCAGGACATAGGGTTTTACCTCCATCAAGAGGGCCCAAACCTGGGTAAAACATCGTGTTCCCTGCCTCCTGTTACCATCCGGCCTAGACGCACAGTTCGGGACCGACTACCCGAGATCCGCCGGTTTTGACACCGACATTGGTGCTTTCATTGAGAGTTCCTCTGTGTCGTCGCCTTTAGGCCCGATGGCTCCTTTGATCATCAACAACGATGCGGTCCAGGGTGAGACTTTTCTCCCCGGATAGATCTTCGTCTTCGGCGGCTTCGCTCTGCGGGCCAATTCGCTCGGCCACCTGGAGCAGATCGAAAGCTACGCCCCTGGCCATCAAGTCAGGTTTGGAAGCTTAAACTACACGGCTGACATCCGCGGAGACTTGATCTTCGACGGATTCGAGCGACAGCCGGGCGCGTCGCACTATCTCGAGGGGCATGATCTAGCTCTGCCCCCGGACAGTGTCCTGGAGGCCGCACACGCATCGGTTCCGACCCCTAACTCGGAGCCTATTGCACCAATCGAGGATGAGCGGTTGGACGTCACCTCGGGGGCTGCGATCCCAAAAGCGACCGAGCCGAACGCTAGCCCCGCACTCTGCATGACCCGTGACTCCGAGGATCTGGACTCCTCCCCGGACTCCGAACCCCCCGCGCCCCTGCCAATCGAATCCGATTGGGCGCCGATAATGGAGTTCACCGCTGCAGACATCTTTCAGCATTCGCCTTTTGGCGACATCCTGAATTCTCTTAAGTCTCTCTCTTTATCAGGAGAGCCCTGGCCGGACTACGGTCAGCGAGGGTGGGATATGGACGATGAGGAAATTCAAAGCCCACCCACCACCCACTTTGTAGCCACTGTCGACGATCTAACCGACATGCTTGACTTCGGCTCCGAAGACATCGACGGCATGGACGACGATGTAGGAGACGAACGGGAACCAACACCTGTAGGGCGCTGGAAGGCCACCTCGTCATATGACATATATATGGTGGATACTCCAAAAGATGGAGATGGTGATGGAACAGTGGGGGATGATGCCCCCAAGAAACAGCCAAATCGCCGACGTCAGCGGCGCCGCTCTAAATCCCGCCAAAGCAAAAACGGTGATTCCGGCACGGGAGATAATACTACCCCGGGTAGCGCCGAAGAACACCCACCTCAGCAAGATTCGGCACAGGAAGATGGAGAAGCCAGCCCTCATGAGAGAGTGGCAGACCGAGAGGTCAAGGATGATAACTATACGCCTCCCTCCGAAGACGAGGCAAGCCTCGATGACGACGAATTCGTCATACCATCAGACCCCGCCGAACAAGAGCGTTTTAAACGCAGGCTTTTAGCCACGGCAAGCAGCCTCAAGAAAAAGCAGCAACAACTTAGAGCTGCCCAAGATTTGCTAGCTGACAGATGGACTGAAGTCCTTGCGGCCGAAGAGTATGAACTCGAACGCCCCTCCAAGAGTTACCCGAAGCGCAGGCCGCTACCCCGATCAGAGGAGGAAGCACCTACATCACCAGCGCATGACATGGCAGACCGGCCACCTCGCGGCCGCGACAGAGAGGCCTCTCGGCCCTCCACCCAAGCCATGCCCCGACGCCGCTCAACTAAGGCACGGCAAAATGCGCCCGACCTGCGAGACATACTGGAGGATAAGGCAAGACAAACAAGATCGATCTATGGATCGCGCAGGCGCCCTACGGCATGTGACAATGATCTTCACTCCGGATACAACAAATCCGGCCGGGCCGAACACAACAGACATAGCTCTTCCGAGCTGCGTCGTGATATAGCCCAGTACAGAGGCGCCGCACGCCTGCTATGCTTCACGAATGAAGTAATGGATCATAAAATCCCAGAGGGTTTCAAACCCATAAACATCGAATCATACGATGGCACAACAGATCCGGCGGTATGGATCGAGGATTATCTCCTTCACATCCACATGGCACGCGGCGATGATCCACATGCCATCAAATACCTCCCGCTCAAACTTAAAGGACCGGCCCGGCATTGGCTTAACAGCTTGCCAGCAGACTCAATCGGTTCTTGGGAGAACCTGGAAGCCGCATTCCTCGACAACTTCCAGGGCACTTACGTGCGACCACCGGATGCCGACGACTTAAGCCACATAATTCAGCAGCCAGAGGAATCGGCCAGACAATTCTGGACACGGTTCCTAACAAAGAAAAACCAGATAGTTGACTGTCCGGACGCAGAGGCCCTAGCAGCCTTCAAGCATAACATCCGTGACGAGTGGCTTGCCCGGCACCTGGGACAGGAAAAGCCGAAATCCATGGCAGCCCTCACGACACTCATGACCCGCTTTTGCGCGGGAGAAGACAGCTGGCTAGCTCGCAGTAACAACTTATCAAAGAACCCTGGTAATTCGGATACCAAGGACAAAAGTGGTAGGACACGTCGGAATAAGCAAAAACACCGCGTTAGCAGTGACAGCAATGAAGACACGGCAGTCAATGCCGGATTCAAAGGCTATAAATCCGGTCAGCGGAAAAAGCCATTCAAAAAGAATACTCAGGGCCCGTCCAGTTTGGACCGAATACTCGATCGCTTGTGCCAGATACATGGCACCCCCGAAAGGCCAACTAATCACACTAACAGGGATTGTTGGGTGTTCAAGCAGGCAGGCAAGTTAAGGGCCGAAAACAGAGACAAGGGGCTACACAGCAACGACGAGGAGCCCAAGCCACCGAACAAAAATGGACAGAAGGGCTTTCCCCCACAAGTGCGGACGGTGAACATGATATACGCAACCCACATTCCCAAGCGGGAGCGGAAGCGTGCGCTACGGGACGTATACGCGATGGAGCCAGTCGCCCCAAAGTTCAACCCATGGTCCTCCTGCCCGATCACTTTTGATCGAAGGGACCATCCCACTAGCATCCGTCATGGCGGCTTCGCCGCATTGGTTCTCGACCCAATCATCGACGGATTTCATCTCACAAGAGTCCTCATGGACGGCGGCAGTAGCCTGAACCTGCTTTATCAGGATACAGTGCGGAAAATGGGCATAGATCCCTCAAGGATTAAGCCCACAAGAACGACCTTTAAAGGCGTTATACCAGGTGTAGAAGCCAACTGTACAGGCTCAGTAACACTTGACGTGGTCTTCGGATCCCCAGACAATTTCCAAAGCGAAGAGTTAATCTTTGATATAGTCCCGTTTCGCAGTGGCTATCACGCCCTGCTCGGACGAACCGCATTCGCAAAGTTCAATGCGGTGTCGCACTACGCATATCTCAAGCTCAAGATGCCAGGCCCTCGAGGAGTAATTACGGTCAACGGAAACACCGAACGCTCCCTCCGTACGGAGGAGCATACGGCGGCTCTCGCAGCGGAGGTACAAAGTAGCCTTCTTAGGCAATTCTCCAGTCCGGCCATTAAAAAGCCAGACACTGCCAAGCGCGCCCGGAGTAACCCACAGCAGGACCGCCTGGCACACTCTGAGCAAGCGTAGCAATGCGGCCCCAACCCCAGCTTTCGCGACATAGCGAAACCAGCACCTTGCGTACATAACTACGCCCTTGAAATACCATAGGCACAGGGGAAGGGGCACAATAACGGCATGCCCAAAATACGGCTTAAAACGTACTAGGGGCTGCCGGATTCTTTTTTTAATTTTTTCTTACTTTCAGGACTCCATACTTCGGACGACCTGTTCGGCAATTCGACTGCCGCACAAACGATGCAAGATCCAGGGAGGCAGACAAGCCATGCCGCATTATGGAACTCCCAGGTGGTCTCTGTTACGAGCGGTATACCTGTTTTAAATACAATTCCGTGGCCTGCCCCTGGTCAGGACATACTGAATAGTCCAATATCTTTTGCTTACCGCACTATTTGTATCGTTCGGCTTTGATAAATAGCCTCTCTATAAACAATGCTTAGCTTCTTTTTTGCATTATCTTCTTTTCACATTTATGTTTATTAAATGACATGATTGCACCCGTACACCATGGTACGGCAAACACGCCAGGGGCTTCAGTACCCCTCATAATGGTGTGAGAAGTCCGTACACTTTCACAAGTGCGGCACCCCGAACTTATAGCACTATATGCATCGGCTCCGAATCATGATTTGGGTCAATAGTTGGGTTTGCCCGGCTCCTATGTTTTGGTGCCTTACGTTCCGCTCTATCGGCTAAGGTAGCACTAGGAGAACCACTGCGATTGTGCCTCGGTTCAGCTGGGTTAAGCACCTCAGTGGAGAAAGCTAAAACTGACTGTCATGATGTGGCGAGAGACCGGTCGCTGTTCGAGAGGTTTTTCGAGTCCCTAAAGGCTTATGCCGCTTCGAGCGAGGAGCTGGCTTTGTCCAGCCAAGGCGTGGATAGCGCCCCGAACTCGGTCTTCCGAACTAGGGGCTTCACCGAAATTTAAAATTATAGAGTTCTATGGCTAAGTGAGAGTGTTCAAGCATTATAGTCCGATTGCCTGGTTCGTTGTGCTGAGCGCCTCCCTCGAAGGACCCAACTATGGGAAAAAGAGCGCTCAGGTTTATCCCGAACACCCCAGCACTAGTGGCACGGGGGCAGAAGCTGACGACTGGCCATCTCTCAATTTTTGATAAACGGCCGCATAGAAAGTAATATTTTAAATTCAATAAGCATTGCTTAGCGCATATGAACAAGTTTTCAGCGCACAGGATAAACACGAGCGAGTTCATTCAAATATCACATCCTTGGTACATTCATCCGCCACAAGGCGGGCACCTGCAAGAACATCCTTGTAGTAGTTCTCGGGCTTGCGATGCTCCTTCCCCGGCGGCGGCCCGTCCTTCACAAGCTTCTCACCGTCCAGCTTACCCCAGTGCACCTTTGCACGGGCAAGGGCCCGACGGGCACCTTCGATGCAGACGGAGCGCTTGATGACCTCAAGCCTCGGACATGCCTCCACCAGCCGCCGCACCAGCCCGAAATAGCTCCCAGGCAGGGCCTCTCCGGGCCACAGCCGAACTATGAAGCCCTTCATGGCCTACTCGGCTGCCTTGTGGAGCTCGACCAGCTGTTTCAGCTGGTCGCTCAAGGGCACAGGGTGTCCGGCCTCAGAATACTGAGACCAGAACACCTTCTCCGTCGAGCTGCCCTCTTCAGCTCGGTAGAATGCGGCGGCATCAGATACGCTGCGGGGAAGATCTGTGAATGCCCCTGGAGAGCTCCGGATTCGGGTAAGTAACAGGTAGTTCACTTTTATATTTCTGCTTTGCATAAAGAACGCCTTACCCGTTGCTATCTTCCTCATCTCCTCCAACTCTTGGAGGGCCTTTTGGGCTTCGGCCTTGGCAGACTTGGCAGCCTCTAGGGCCGTTGCAAGCTCAGATGCTTGCGCCTTCAACTCCAGCTCCAAACTCATGTTTTTTCATGAGAGCTTGCAGCTCTTGCTGCACCTCGCCGACCTGAGCCCCAAGTCTGTCTCACTCGGTGCGCTCCGCGGCCGTTTTCTTTTCGGCCTCAGACAGCGCCTGCTTAAGGGTCGCCACCTCAGTCGTGGCCCCTACAATAAGCAGTACAATCATGTTACTCTTTTTTGCAATCAAGCCTTTTTATAGGCACTTTTTCTGTAAGGTATTTCTTACCTTCTTCCTCCTCGAGCCGCCGCTTGGCAAGGCCGAGCTCTTTCTCGGTCCGCTCGAGGTCCTGCTTCAGGACACCCACCTCCGCAGTCAATGCGACGGTGGATAGCAGCGAAGCCTGCATACGCATATTGACTCTTTTTTGAGACTCCTGCGAAATTTAATAGATCCTCTATTCGGCTTTTCTTTCCGAAAGCCAAACAGAGCATCAGGGGCTACTGTCTATGCGGTAATATTTTTACATATTTTTACTTACCTCGAAGCCTGTTAGAAGGCTAGTGCAAGCTTCAGTCAGTCCGCTCTTGGCGGACTAAACCTTCTGGATCACCGTACTCATAATAGTACGGTGCCCCTCGTCGATGGAGGCGTCGTCAAGCACCTCCAGAAGATTGTCCGGCACCTCTGGTTGGACGGAGGCCGCCGGCTCAGAAGGCTTGCTCCTCTTGGAAGGAGTTCGCAAACCGCGGTCCGGAACTGATTCCGGCGCAGTGTTCGGCACAAAGCCGGACTTAGAGCCCTGGGGAGCCTTATCCCCTTCACTCCTGGAGTCCGGGAGGTTGCCTTGCGGCTCCTCCGGGACCACCTCCTCCTGCCCCGGAGCTTGTCGCGACGCCACTTCGGCATCGTATGCAGTGCGGGGGGAGACAGCGGGCGGAACTGAGTTCACGTCCGATGAGTCCAGGGAGCCGCCCGACGATTCATCGAATTCGGCCCGGGGCGGACTACATAATTACATTCGACATTAGGGAAAGCTGTGCAACAAAGGAACATCATGAGTTACTCTGATATCCAAACTTACGATTTCACCGGACGCTTGGCCCTGTTTGGCCACTCCTCTTTGCCCTCTTCGGTGTTGGGGGTGTAGTCCGGCGGAGGGGTCTTTCTTTTCCTAGACCCCTCGGCCTCCCCCGTTGGGGCAGCCTTCCTCTTCTCTCCTCCCTCCACTGGGGGGGGGAGAGTTTTCTTCTTCCTCCTCCTCGTTTTCGCGGGAGGAGGGCGTCTCGGACTCGTCAGATGACGAGTCCGACACCACCACGTTGCGGGCACTCTTTCGAGTCCCCGTGGTCATCTTCTTCTTGGCCTTCTTCTCCGGCACCACATAAGGTGCCGGAACCAGCAGCTTCACTAGTAGAGCTGGGGCTGGGTCTTCGGGCAGCGGAGCCGGACAGTTAATCGGTCCGGATATCGCCCGCCAAGCCTGTCAAAGGTAAGGGAGTTTAGATCCCGCATAGAGTCAAACTATGAAAAAAGCTCAACATCCTGTAAAAGGTGTAGATGGCATACCTCGCTAGCGTGACGCTGCGAGCTGTATCCACGGTCCTCGGAAGCGGATGCGGGAGCCTCGGCGCCCTTGAATAGCATCTTCCAGGCGTCTTCGTACGTCGTGTCGAAGAGCCTGCTGAGGGTTTGATGCTGCGCCGGGTCGAACTCCCATAGATTAAAATCCCGTTGTTGGCACGGGAGGATCCGGCGGACGAGCATAACCTGGATTACATTAACAAGCCGGACTGGCTTGTTCACCAAGGATTGGATGCATGTTTGCAATCTGGTCACCTCTTTTTCGTCACCCCACGACAGGCCCATCTCTTTCCAGGACATAAGCCACGTGGGGGGTCCGGATCGGAACTCAGGGGCTGCGGTCCATTCCGGATCGCGCGGCTCGGTGATATAAAACCACCCGGATTGCCATCCCTTTAGGGTCTCCACGAAAGAGCCCTCGAACCATAGGACGTTGGCCATCTTGCCCGCCATGGCGCCTCCGCACTCCGCCTGGCTGCCGCGCACCACCTTGGGCTTGACGTTGAAGGTCTTGAGCCAGAGGCCAAAATGGGGGTGGACGCGGAGAAAAGCCTCGCACACGATGATAAACGCCGAGATGTTGAGGATGAAGTTTGGAGCCAGATCGTGGAAATCCAGGCCGTAGTAGAACATGAGCCCCCGGACAAATGGGTGGAGTGGAAAACCCAGTCCGCGGAGGAAGTGGGGGAGAAATACTACCCTCTCATGGGGCCTTGGGGTGGGGAGAAGCTGCCCCTCTTCGGGAAGCCGGTGCGCGATGTCCTTGGACAGGTATCCGACCTTCCTTAGCTTCTTGACTTTACCCTCCGTGACGGAGGAGACCATCCACTTGCCTCCCGCTCCGGACATTGCTGGAGAAGGTTGAGGTGGGAAGTGCGGGCTTGGGCGCTGGAGCTCGGGTGCGCAGGAGATGGATAGGCAAAGGAGGAAGAAGGCGTAGGTAAAAAGGTGGATCCTTATCCCCTTATATGGGCGGATGCGGTTGTGCGTCCCCACCTGCCTAGTAAAACTCGCTTGCCTCCCAAGCGCCGTGATAAGTGGCGCGGTTGGGTTACCCACGTCCGTATTGATGAGAATCCCGTAAAAGGGGGGTACACGATCTCTGCTTTGACAAGACGTGCCAAGGAAACTGCCTCGCAAAACAACGCTGAGGTGGAAAAGTGAAAACGATTCGAGTGAAGGACTTGGCTGTAGTGTGTTGACGCACTGCGGAATATGTCAGCAGATTTGATTTGTGTTAATATTATTCTCTCTATGGCAATATGTGGAAGCTTATTTTGTAGAGCCGGACACTACTCTTGGTGTTTACAATCTTCTATGAAGGACTTGGAGGAGGAACCCGCCTTGCAATGCTGAAGATAATTTGCGCGCCGGACTCGTCGTCATTGAAGCCTGGTTCAGGGGCTACTGAGGGAGTCCTGGATTAGGGGGTGTTCGGGTAGCCGGACTATACCTTCAACTGGACTCCTGGACTATGAAGATACAAGATTGAAGACTTCGTCCCGTGTTCGGATGGGACTTCCCTTGGCGTGGAAGGCAAGCTTGGCGATGCGGATATTCAAGATCTCCTACCATTGTAACCGACTCTATGTAACCCTAACCCTATCCGGTGTCTATATAAACCGGAGGGTTGTAGTCCGTAGGCAATCAACTCCATATACAACAATCATACCATAGGCTAGCTTCTAGGGTTTAGCCTCCTTGATCTCGTGGTAGATCTACTCTTGTACTACCCATATCATCAATATTAATCAAGCAGGACATAGGGTTTTACCTCCATCAAGAGGGCCCGAACCTGGGTAAAACATTGTGTCCCTTGTCTCCTGTTACCATCCGGCCTAGACGCACAGTTCGGGACCCACTACCCGAGATCCGCTGGTTTTGACACCGACACTTACCATTCCTTATTCCATAATCCATCAAATCTTTACCCAAAACTTGAAAACTTCACAATACAAAACTCAACAGAAAATCTCATGAGCTCCGTTAGTATAAGAAAACAAACCACCACTTAAGGTACTGTAATGAAATCATTATTTATTTAAATTGGTGTTAAACCTACTGTATTCCAACTTCTCTATGGTTCATACCCTCCGATAGTAGGCATAGATTCATCAAAATAAGCAAACAACACACGAAAAACAGAATCTGTCAAAAACGGAACAGTCTGTAATTATTTGTAGGTTTTGAATACTTCTGTAACCCCAAAAATTCTGAAATAAATTGGTGGACGTGATTAATTTGTCTATTAATAATCTGCAAAAAGAATCAACCTAATCTCTCTCTCCAGTAAAAAATGGCAGCAAATCTCGTGAGCGCTAAAGTTTCTGTTTTTTACAGCAAGATCACAAAAACTTCCACCAAGTCTTTCCAAAGGTTCTACTTGGCACAAACACTAATTAAAAGGATAAAACCACATCTAAACAGAGGCTAGATGAATTATTTATTGAATAACATCAAGGAAAAATATTGGGTTGTCTCCCAACAAGCGTTTTTCTTTAAAGCCTTTTAGCTTGGCAAAAGATTTCAACGATGCTCACATGAAAGACAAGAATTGAAGCACAAAGAGAGCATCATAAAACATGTGACAAACACACATAAGTCTAACATACTTCCTATGCATAGGCATCTTATAGGAAAACAAATTATCAAGGCAAGCAAAAACTAGCATATGCATGGAAGCGGAAAGAAACAATAGCAATCTCAACATAACAAGAGGTAATTTAGTAACATGACAATTTCTACCACCATATTTTCCTCTCTTATAATAATTACAAGTAGGATCATAATAAAATTCAACAATATAGCTATCACAAAACATATTCTTAACACGATCCACATGTGTGAAAAGTTGACACTCTTCCAAAATAGTGGGATTAACATTAACTAAAGTCATGACCTCTCCAAACCCACTTTCATCAAAAACTTCATAAGATTGAACATTCTCCAAATATGTGGGATCTAAAGTTGACACTCTTCCAAACCCACTTTCAATATTATTGAAAACACTTATCAATCTCAAATTCATCATGGGGCTTAAATAAATTTTCAAGATCAAAAGAAGAATCACCCCAATCATGATCGTTGCAACAAGTAGTAGACATAGAAAAACTAGCATCCAGAAGCTTAGGGTTTTGCATATTATAAGCACAATTGACATTAATAGAATTTATACTATCATCATTGCAATCATGCTTTTTATTCGAAGATCCATTGTGAATCACTCCATAAAGTACTTCATCACAATTTCTAGATTCATGAATTTCAAGCAAAACTTCATAAAGATAATCTAGTGCACAACACTCACTAGCAATTGGTTCATCATAATTGGATCTCTTAAAAAGATTAGCAAGCTGATGAGGATCCATAGATCATAGGTTCTTTGTTTAGCAATAAATAAACAACTACTCCAACCAAACGAGCAAACGAGCCAAGTAAGACATCAAAGCAACCGAAAAGACGAACAAAAGAAGGGTGAATAAAATGGCAAGGGTGAAGTGGGGGAGAGGAAAACGAGAGGCAAATGGCAAATAATGTAATGCGAGGGATAAGAGTTTGTGATGGGTACTTGGTATGTCTTGACTTGTGAGTAGATCTCCCCAACAACGGCGCCAGAAATCCTTCTTGCTACCTCTTGAGCACTGCATTGGTTTTTCCTTGAAGAGGAAAGGGTGATACAACAAAGTAGCGTAAGTATTTCCCTCAGTTTTTCAGAACCAAGGTATCAATCCAGTAGGACACTACACGCAAGTCCCTCGTACCTGCACAAACAAATAAGAACCTCGCAACCAACGTGATAAAGGGGTTGTCAATCCCTTCATGATCACTTACGAGAGTGAGATCTGATAGAGATAATAAGATAAATAAATATTTTTGGTATTTTTATGATATAGATTGAAAGTAAAGATTGCAAAGTAAAATATATTGGAAACTTATATGATAAAAGATAGACCCGGGGGCCATAGGTTTCACTAGTGGCTTCTCTCAAGATAGCATAAGTATTACGGTGGGTGAACGAATTACTGTCGAGCAATTGATAGAAAAGTGCATAATTATGAGAATATATAGGCATGATCATGTATATAGGCATCACGTCCGCGATAAGTAGACCAAAACGATTCTGCATCTACTACTATTGCTCCACACATCGACCGCTATCCAACATGCATCTAGAGTATTAAGTTCATAAGAACAGAGTAACGCATTAGGCAAGATGACATGATGTAGAGGGATAAACTCAAGCAATATGATATAAACCCCATATTTTTATCCTCGATGGCAACAATACAATATGTGCCTTGCTGCCCCTGTTGTCACTGGGAAAGGACACCGCAAGATTGAACCCAAAGCTAAGCACTTCTCCCATTGCAAGAAAGATCAATCTAGTAGGCCAAACCAAACTGATAATTCGAAGAGACTTGCATAGATAACCAATCATACATAAAAGATTTCAGAGAAGAATCAAATATTGTTCATAGATAAACTTGATCATAACCCACAATTCGCCGGATCTCGACAAACACACTGCAAAAAGAGTTACATCAAATAGATCTCCAAGAAGATCGAGGAGAACTTTGTATTGAGATCCAAAGAGAGAGAAGAAGCCATCTAGCTAATAACTATGGAACCGAAGGTCTGCGGTAACCTACTCACACATCATTGGAGAGGCTATGGTGTTGATGTAGAAGCCTTCCGTGATCGATTCCCCCTTCGGCGGAGCTCCGGAAAAGGCCCCAAGATGGGATCTCTTGGGTACAGAAGGTTGTGGCGGTGGAAATAGGGTTTTGTGGTGCTCCTGGATGTTTTCAGGGTATATGGACATATATAGGAGGAAGAAGTAGGTCGGTGGAGCCACGAGGGGCCCACAAGGGTGGGGGGCGCGCCCAGGGGGGCAGGCGCGCCTCCATGCCTCTTGGCCTCCTCGTTGATTTATTGACGTCCACTCCAAGTCCTCTAGATCGCATTTAATCCAAAAATAACTCTCCCGAAGGTTTCATTCTGTTTGGATTCCGTTTGATATTCCTTTTCTATGAAACACTGAAACAGGCAAAAAAACAACAATGTGCACTGGGCCTTGGGTTAGTAGGTTAGTCCCAAAAATAATATAAAAGTGTAAAATAAGCCCATTAACATCCAAAACATATAATATAATATCATGGAACGATCAAAAATTATAGATACGTTGGAGATGTATCAGGGAGGGACCCCAAGTAGGATTCCTCCTACTTGGGCACCTCCTTTGGCTGCTCGTGTCTGATACGTCTCCAACATATCTATAATTTTTTATTGTTCCATGCTATTATATTATCTATCTTGGATGTTTTATATGCATTTATATTCTATTTTATATGATTTTTGGGACTAACCTATTAACCTAGAGCCCAGTGCCAGTTTCTGTTTTTTTCCTTGTTTTTGAGTTTCCTGGAAAAGGAATATCAAACGGAGTCCAATTGAGCTAAAAAAATTACGGCGATTTTTTGTGGACCAGAAGAAGCCCCCGAAGCAAAAGAGTTGGGACAGAAGAGCCACGAGGCCTCCACAAGGGTGGAGGGCGCGCCCTACCCCCTGAGCGCGCCCTCCATCCTTGTGGTTGACTCGTGGACCCCCTGACTTGTTTTTGACTCCAAAATTCCTATAAATATAGAAATTCCCAGAAATAAACCTAGATCGGGAGTTCCGCCGCCGCAAGCCTCTGTGGCCACCAAAAACCAATCGGGACCCTGTTCCGGCACCCTTCTGGAGGGGGAAATCATCACTGGTGGCCATCTTCATCATCCCGGCGCTCTCCATGACGAGGATGGAGTAGTTCACCCTGGGGGCTGAGGGTATGTACCAGTAGCTATGCGTTTGATCTCTCTCTCTCTCATGTTCTTGATTTGGCACGATCTTGATGTACCGCGAGCTTTGCTATAGTTGGATCTTATGATGTTTCTCCCCATCTACCTTCTTGTAATAGATTGAGTTTTCCCTTTTAAGTTATCTTATCGGATTGAGTCTTTAAGGATTTGAGAACACTTGATGTATGTTTTGCATGTGTTTATCTGTGGTGACAATGAGATATTCACGTGATCTACTTGATGTATGTTTTGGTGATCAACTTGCAGTTTCTGTGACCATGTGAACTTATGCATATGGGTTAGCACACGTTTTCATCTTGACTCTCCGGTAGAAACTCTGGGGCACTCTTTGAAGTTCTTTGTGTTGGTTTGAATAGATGAATCTGAGATTGTGTGATGCATATCGTATAACCAAACCCGCGGATACTTGTGGTGACATTGGAGTATCGAGGTGACATTAGGGTTTTGGTTGATGTGTGTCTTAATGTGTTATTTTAGTACGAACTCTAGGGCTGTTTGTGACACTTATAGGAATAGCCCAATAGATCGATCAGAAAGAGTAACTTTGAGGTGGTTCCGTACCCTACAATAATATCTTCATTTGTTCTCCGCTATTAGTGACTTTGGAGTGACTCTTTGTTGCATGTCGTGGGATTGTTATATGATCCAATCATGTTATCATTGTTGAGAGAACTTGCACTAGTGAAAGTATGAACCCTAGGCCTTGTTTCCAAGCATTGGAAGACCGTTTTCGCTCACTTCTATTACTTGTTACCTTGCTGTTTTTATATTTTCAGATTACAAAAAACTATAACTATGATCCATATTGCACTTGTATCACCATATCTTCACTGAACTAGTGCACCTATATAATTTACCATTGTATTGGGTGTGTTGGGGACACAAGAGACTCTTTGTTATTTGGTTGCTGGGTTGTTTGAGAGAGACCAACCTCATCCTACGCCTCCCACAGATTGATAAACCTTAGGTCATCCACTTGAGGGAAATTTGCTGCTGTCCTACAAAACTATGCACTTGGAGGCCCAACACCGTCTACAAGGATAAAGTTGCGTAGTAGACATCAAGCTCTTTTCTGGCGCCGTTGCCGGGGAAGTTAGCGCTTTAAGGTGTATCTTTAGATCTTGCAATCGAATCTTTTAGTTTCTTGTTTTATCACTAGTTTAATGTCTTTCGTGAAAATAATGGAATTGAGGCTGCCTCATATGCGTCATCTTTTTAATGTCTTTCGTGAAAATAAGGATTCCGATAATTGTGCCAAAGTGTTAGAAGAAGAATGCATTAAAATGTTTGGCACTAAATCTTTTAATGATGAGCATGATTGCAATGTTGTTAGTGTGAATTCTTTGCATATCCATGATGCTAATGATATGCAAAGCCACAAGCTTGGGGATGCTATGTTTGATGAAGATGATATTTTTTGTCCCCCAAGTTTTGATGAGCAGATTTATTATGATGAAAGCATGCCTCCTATCTATGATGATTATTGTGATGACATGTATGTTATAAAGAATAATAATAACCATGAAGCTTGTCATCATGATTTTAATTTTCAATTGGATTATGCCTCACATGATAGTTACTTCGTTGAGTTTGCTCCCACTACTATTGATGAGAATAGATTTGCTTATGTGGAGAGTAATAAAATTTCTATGCTTGTAGTGAAGGAAATATGCCCTAGAGGCAATAATAAAGTTGTTATTTATATTTCCTTATATCATGATAAATGTTTATTATTCATGCTAGAATTGTATTAACCGGAAACTTAGTACATGTGTGAATACATAGACAAACAGAGTGTCCCTAGTATGCCTCTACTAGACTAGCTCGTTAATCAAAGATGGTTAAGTTTTCTGATCATAGACATGTGTTGTCATTTGATGAATGGGATCACATCATTAGAGAATGATGTGATGGACAAGACCCATCCGTTAGCTTAGCATAATGATTTTTTAGTTGTATTGCTATTGCTTTCTTCATGACTTATACATGTTCCTCTGACTATGAGATTATGCAACTCCCAAATATCGGAGGAACACCTTGTGTGCTATCAAACATCACAACTTAACTGGGTGATTATAAAGATGCTCTACAGGTGTCTCCGGTGGTGTTTTTTGAGTTGGCATAGATCGAGATTAGGATTTGTCACTCCGTGTATCGGAGAGGTATCTCTGGGCCCTCTCGGTAATGCACATCACTATGAGCCTTTCAAGCAATGTGACTAATGAGTTAGTTAAGGGATGATGCATTACGGAACGAGTAAAGACACTTGCCGGTAACGAGATTGAACTAGGTATGTGTAACATCCCAAATTTCCAATTTGGAATGTTATACATAGATCATTCATGTATATCATATTTTATTGCATTTCGTTTTGCGATCCTCGAAATCCTAAGCAACTGAAGGACCCTCAAAGAGAGTTGGGGATTTCCCAGTTTTCATATTTGAGTTTTATCAAATATTGAAACGAGGATTTTGGTTTTAACTATTTTTCTCTTCGAAAATATTTCATATTAAAATACATGAGAGGAGATAATATGACTTCTCCAAAATAAATGAAATATTGGAGGACAAATATTAAAATCAAATATTTGTTTTTATTCGGAGTTTATTTCTATTTTATTTGAATTATAAAAATTTCACGTTTTTCAAAGTTGCATTTTAGGGCCAAGAAAATGTTCAGCTTGTTCTAAATATTTTATTTAGACGGTGAAAATTTGTTTTGGCATTTTTAGAATTTTATTTTATTTTCTAGGATTTTTTTAGTTTTGGCAGAATTATTTTTAAAAAAATCGCGCAGTGGCTAGCTGGGCCGAAGCCCAGCCGCCAGCCCGCTCCCCCGCGCCGCTGTCTCCCTCCTGGAGACCGCGCGCCGCCGCCGCCGCCGACTTGGACTGGAGTCCGAGCCGGACTCCTCCTCCCGCCGCCTTGCCCCCTCCTCCAAGCCGCCCCTCCCCTCTTTAAATACCCCGGACCCCCCCGCCACCACCACCAACCCCGCCGCCCGACTGCAGCCGCCGCTGCCTCCCTCGCCGCGCCGCGCCACTGCCGCTGCAGCGTCGCCGCCGCCGCCCCTCGCCGCGCCGCCGTCACCCCGCCTCTACAGCCCGCCGCCCGCCGCCGCAGCCACGCCTCGCCGGAGGTAACGCCGCCGTTGCCGCCGCCGGTTTTTTTTAAAACCAATCCGGGTTTTTTTAGAAACCCTAGTTTGTTTTTTAGATCGGTTCACCGGTTTTTCTCGGTTTAGTTACTTTGCGGACGTTCGTCCGTACGTTCGTTTTAACGAACGGAGTTTACTCGTTACCAACAGACAACGAACGCTCGTTCGTTAGCCTGTTCGTCATTTTTCTTTTTCTCGGATTTTCCGCGATTATTTTTAATCGTGATTTCTGATCCGATTTTCGTTTTAGTTTATCTTTTCGCTCATTTGTCGGAATCAGGCGATTCAAGCGCCTATTCTTCGTCTCGAAACCCTTTTTCCATTTAACCAACTTGAACAAGCTTTTGCTACTATAAAATTTGACCTTAGTCCAGATTAGTAAACGGATCTTGTTTCTTTCGCCGTTTGAGTTTCATTGCTCCGTTTGATTTGATTCTTTTCGCAAACCGGAGTTCTTAAGTTGAACTTTCTGGTTAGATCTTCTTATTTGAGATTTACCCGTGTTTCTTTGCTTGATTGCTTATGTATGCTTTTGTTTGTTTGCGATAGAACACCCGGAGTGCAAAGCGTGCTACTACGAATCCCTAGGTTTTGCGGATCATCAGCAAGGCAAGTAACACTTTGATCATACCCCTTTATCACCCAGTTTTTATGCATTAGTTCCAATCCTAAAACATTGCATGGTTAGGATGTGATTAATATGTGGGTTGGGAAGTAGTTGATGAGGTAGAACCTATTGCCCTGTTATATTCAAATCCTTGGGAGTTACTTCTACGTATTGCTTATATTGCTATGCTATGCTCGTAGACGTGGTTTGGGTGAGTGAAATCCATGACAGATGTGAGATTGTTAATTAATGGTTTAACTTAAGGTGGCAACTAGAATACACATCTGGGTGGATTGTTTGTTGGGCACCTGGGGAATCCAGTCTTGTCCTAGGATATCCCGGAGTACCCGTGTGATAATCCTATGGTCCGCCACCCAGGCTCAAAGGGAATTCCCGAAGAGGTGGATCAGCAGGTATTGGGATGTAGGTTTGGTATGGTCTGCCGGAGTAAGGAGTTAATGCTTCTGAAAGACTGTGTCTCGGTCATCCGTTTCTCAAACACCCTGTAGTGCGAGAAATCCAACGGAGGAGATCGGGTCTTGTGGGGAAAAGTGCACAAACCTCTGCAGAGTGTATAAACTAATCATGGTTAGCCGTGTCCCCGGTTATGGACAATCTTGAGTATCTAGTACTTGGAGTATCCTAAGTATCTCATCACTCTAATATTGTTGGGTTGTTAATTACTTTAATTGGGATTGAGTTGGAGGAACCTTCTCAATGATGTTTCAACTACCATGATAGTTAAATAAAATCTATCCCTTTGTTGTAGGGAACAATTGGCTTTTCGCAAAAACTATAACCATAGAGCTTTCCACCAGCCAAATATGCATGTAGTGATAGCATTATTCTGTTCTTGCTCTATTATGTTATCTTGCCAGCATATTCCATGTGCTGACCCATTTTTGGGCTGCAACGTATTATGTTGTAGACTTTTCAGACGAGGAGTAAGGTTCATTAGGTCGTTGTCGTGCAGCTCAGCTATGCCGTTGGAGTTGATGGACTCACTTTATCTTCCAAGCCTTCTGCTGTTATCGTATTAGATGGCCTTAAGCCATATTTACTGTAATAAGTTCTCTTTTGAGACATTCGATGTAATAAATGTGTGATTGCTACTCTGTTATAAATCCTCAAGTACTGTGTGTGTCAGCATTACCGATCCAGGGATGACACTGAAGCACAGAGACTTGGCTGTTTGAGGTCGGGTCGCTACAAGATGGTATCAGAGCACACGCTGAGTGTAGGACATGACCACTAAGATAAACCATAGGTCACTCTTCTCTACTCATTTCTGACTCCTCTTCATTTTTTACCCTTTAGGATGGCGGACGCAAGGAACAAGTTTGCACAACCGGATGAAGAAGCACCTTTTGGACGACACTTGAAGGAAGTCACTAGGTACTTGAACATTGGAATACCAAGCTTCACCGGGACGTACAGTGCTACCTTGCCAGAAGAGGAGCGCTGGATGATTCAAGTTCAATTTATAGGAAGGACATTCAGGCCAGTCACTAAGCCCATAGAGTTTTCCTTCGATGCACCAACCTGGAGTCTAGGAAAGAGTATGGCAGCTCACATCACCATGGGACGCATTGGAGAAGTTTATCATAAGGAGCTTAAGGATACTATCTATCAGATTTGGGGGCGCCGAGACGAGCAATGGGAGATGATCAGCACCAGGAAGGATAGATCAATTGCATCTTTCATCCAGGAGGAAATTGTCGTATTAGTGGATAAGAATGCCGACCTAACAATGAAGCTAGGAGTATTCCCGGGAGACCCCGCACCAGGAGGAGAAGACGAAGAACCCATGGAGATTCACCCGGAGGACTACATTATCATCGACGACACCGACTCAGACCCCGACAATAGCGATGATGACTATGAAGACGAAGCTGGAGCAGACATCATGGAGTCTTCAACCGAAGAATATTTTTAGTAGACCACCACATCAGTAGTAGTATTCCACCATGTAAATAGTATAGTCCGAGCACTTTTGTAACGATAGTTAGATCGATTGTATGCCCTTCCTTGATTGATTGAGTGAAATGTTTGTGTTTGTCTCATGTGCATATAGGTAGTGTTTTTCTCATTAGACCTCATTCTATTCTAATCTCTCCCCTCTAAACCCATCAGATGCCTCCGAGACATGACCCCGGATTTACTTTCCCACCAGAGCTCACTCAGTTGATCCAGCAGCAGAATACCCTGATGCAGTTGTTAGTTCAGAACCAAGGCAACAACAATAACAACAACAACAATCCATCACCACCACCACCACCAGCTGATAACTTAGCCCATTTTCTGAGGTTGCAGCCGCCGGTGTTTTCCAGTAGCACCGAGCCGATAGTGGCAGATGATTGGCTCCGCAGGATTGGAAGGGAGTTAATCACTGCAAGATGTACCGATGCTGAGAAGGTGCATTTTGCCGCACATCAATTGGGTGGACCAGCAGCCTCATGGTGGGAGAATTACACTGTCACTTAACCTATAGCCACGGTGACATGGGATCAGTTTCAGCAAGCTTTCCGTACAACCCATGTCTCAACTGGAGCTATGAGTATGAAGAAGCGTGAGTTTTGCAACTTACGCCAGGGGAACCATACTGTGGCTCAGTAGGCGGATGAGTTTAGCAAGTTATCTCGCTATGCCCCTGATGATATGGCCATAGATGCCGCAAAGCAGGAGAAGTTTATGGAAGGGCCGAATGATGAGATAAGCATGCAGTTGATGGTGGCAACATTCAACAACTACCAGGAGTTGGTAGATAAGGCTCTTATGATTGAAGGGAAGAAGTAGCAGATTGAGAGCCGTAAGAGGAAGTATGGACAAGGAAGGTACAATTTAGGAGCTCAGCAGAAGCCTCGCCTAACCCCGAACTCGGGAGGACTTGTTCATAACCATGGAGGCCACACCCACAATGGAGGAAGTAACCATAATCATACAGGCCCAAGGAATGGGAATGGGAATGGAGCAAGCAACAATCAGAACCATTCCAATCCAGCCACACCCGCCAAGAGAGACCTAAGCCACGTTACTTGTTTCAAGTGCGGGAAGACTGGACACTATGCCACGGAGTGCCCTGAAGCAAAGAATGGAAACGGCAATGGGAGCGCTGGAAAGAAGCCCAATCCATTCAACAAAGGACAAGTGAACCACGTGAATGTGGAGGAGGTTGAAGAGCAGCTAGACGCGGTTATTGGTAAGTTTTTGGTTAAGTCCTTTACCGCCCTTGTTCTTTTTGATACTGGTGCATCACATTCATACATATCAAGGGAATTCGTGGATAAGTTTAAACTACCGACCCAAACCCTTAGGACCCATCTATTAGTAAGTTCACCTGGAGCAGAGTATATGGCTAGTCGATGGTGCGACTAGATACCCCTAACCATTGGTAGCCATGTTTTTCCGTCCGACCTAATAATCTTGGAGTCACAAGGATTGGATGTGATATTAGGCATGGACTGGATGTCAAAGTATGGAGGAAGCATTGATTGTGTTAGTAAGTCAATTTGTCTCACCACCCCTGAGGGAAAAAGGATCAAGTATGTATCTAGGCATGCGCCAAGAAGTAGCCAAGTGAATACCCTCACGGGAGTTGTTCAGGAGGAAGTGCCTGTAGTGAAGGATTACCCGGATGTATTTCTAGAAGAGTTACCAGGCATGCCACCAGATCGAGACATTGAGTTTTTGATAGAGCTATTGCCAGGCACCGGGCCTATATCGAAGAGACCATACCGGATGCCCGCAAATGATCTGGAGGAGATTAAGAAATAGATCAAGGAGTTATTGGAGAAATGATACATTCGACGGAGCTCATCACCATGGGGAGCCCCAGTGCTTTTGGTCGAGAAGAAGGATAAGTCTCTAAGGATGGTTGTTGATTATCGAGTGTTAAATGAGGTGACGATCAAGACAAAATACCCACTGCCGATGATCAATGATTTGTTCGACCAGCTGCAAGGAGCTAAGGTGTTTTCAAAGATCGATCTGCGATCTAGATATCACCAGTTGAAGATACGAGAGAAGGACATACCAAAGACAACATTCACCACACGGCACGGGTTGTATGAATATACGGTCATGTCGTTTGGACTGACTAATGCCCCTGTCTACTTCATGAGCATGATGAACAAAGTATTCATGGAATATTTGGATAAGTTTGTTGTGGTGTTCATTGATGATATAATGGTATACTCGAAGAACGAAGAGGAGCACAAAGAGCATTTGCGTTTAGTTCTCAAGAAACTCAGGGAACATCAGTTGTATGCCAAGTTCAGCAAATGCGAGTTTTGGCTGAAGGAAGTCGGATTCCTTGGACATGTTATATCAGGAGAAGGTGTAGCAGTAGATCCTACCAAGGTTCAGTCAGTCACTGAATGGTTGGCACCCACTTCAGTTAGCGAGATCCACAGTTTCTTGGACTCGCAGGATACTATTGGAGATTCATTGAGAATTTTTCCAAGATTGCGAAGCCAATGACGGAGTTATTGAAGAAGGATACCAAATTTAAATGGACGGAAGAATGTGAAGCAAGTTTTTAGGAGTTAAAGAAACGTTTAACTACAGCCCCAGTGTTGATTCTGCCGGATATACGTAAGGAGTTCCAAGTGTATTGTGATGCCTCTCGCCTATGACTTGGAAGTGTGCTTATGCAGGACAGAAGAGTTGTTTCGTATGCCTCGCGACAACTGAAACCACACGAGTTGAATTATGCCATGCATGATTTGGAGTTGGCTGCCGTAGTGCATGCGTTGAAGACCTGGAGGCATTACCTTATTGGAAAGCGTTGTGATGTGTACACGGATCATAAGAGTTTGAAGTACATTTTCACACAGAAAGAGCTGAACCTTAGGCAGAGGAGATGGTTGGAGCTTATAAAGGATTATGACATGAAGCTTCACTATCATCCAGGCAAGGCCAATGTCGTAGCCGACGCTTTGAGTCGGAAAATTTATGCTAATACCCTAGTGAGCATGGGATTGTCGAAGGAGTTAGTAGAGGTTCTCAGGGAACTTCGATTGGAGATTGTTCCTAGAGGTTTTGTTGCAACAATGGAGGTTCAGTCCACATTGTTAGGAAAGATTCGAGAAGCTCAGAAGGAGGACAAAGAGATTGCCGAGATAAAAGAGAGAATGAGCGAAGGAAAGGCCAAAGGTTTTCGTGAGGATGAGCACGACACCTTATGGTTTGAGGACCGTGTTTATGTGCCCAATAACACAGAGATTAGGAAGTTAATACTTCAGGAGGCTCATGACTCACCATACTCGATACACCCCGGAAACACCAAGATGTATTTGGATTTGAAGGAACGTTTCTGGTGGACTGGTATGAAGAAGGATATTGCCGAGTATGTAGCCGTATGTGATGTATGTCAGAGAGTGAAGGCTGAGCATCAAAAGCCAGCAGGATTGTTACAGCCTATGCCGATACCCGAACGGAAGTGGGATAAACTTGGCATGGATTTTATCACCGGATTACCCAAGACCAAATCAGGATACGATTCTATATGGGTAGTAGTTGATCACTTGACCAAAGTAGCTCACTTTATCCCAGTGAAAACCACCTATACAAGTGCGAAGTTGGCCAATATATATATGACCAGGATCGTATGTCTGCATGGAGTTCCGAGGACCATCGTATCAGATAGAGGGACACAATTTACTTCAAAGTTTTGGCATCAGCTGCACCAAACTTTGGGGACAAGGTTGGAGTTCAGTACAACATTCCACCCGCAGACAGATGGACAGACTGAGAGAGTCAACCGGATTCTGGAGGATATGTTGAGGGCCTGTGCGCTAGATTATGGATCTAGTTGGGATGACAATTTACCCTACGCGGAGTTCTCATACAACAACAGCTACCAAGCCAGTTTGAAGATGGCACCGTTCGAAGCCCTGTACGGACGAAGGTGCAGAGCACTGTTGATGTGGGATGAAGTCGGAGACCGACAATTGTTTGGACCAGATTTGATCAAAGAGTCTGAAAAGAAAGTTATGTTGATCAGAGATAGACTGAAGATAGCTCAGTCCAGGCAGAAGAGTTATGCAGATTCGAAACGCAAGGAAATAACCTATGAAATTGGAGACAGAGCATATCTGCGACTGTCACCCCTTCGAGGAGTGAAACGTTTTGGAGTTAAGGGAAAGTTAGCCTCGAGATTTGTAGGGCCGTATCGAATTTTGGAACGTATGTGAGAAGTTGCCTACAGGTTGGAGTTACCTGAAGGACTTTCAGGAGTTCATGATGTATTTCATGTTTCATAGCTGAAGAAGTGTCATGCTGAGATGGCTGATATACCGTTAAGAGATACAGTACCCTTGGATGCGATTCAGTTGGACAGTGATTTGACCTATGAGGAGAAGCCAGTCAGGATTCTCAAATTTGCCAGCCGAGTCACCCGCGGCAAGGTTATCAAGTTTTGCAAAGTTCAGTGGAGCCACCATACCGAGGATGAAGCCACCTGGGAACGAGAGGATGATCTTCACAAAGACCACCCACACCTATTCTCTAGCCAACCCGAATCTCGAGGGCGAGATTCATCTTAAGGGGGGTAGGTTTGTAACATCCCAAATTTTCAATTTGGAATGTTATACATAGATCATTCATGCATATCATATTTTATTGCATTTCGTTTTGCGATCCTCGAAATCCTAAGCAACTCAAGGACCCTCGGAGAGAGTTGGGGATTTCCCAGTTTTCATATTTGAGTTTTATCAAATATTGAAACAAGGATTTTGGTTTTAACTATTTTTCTCTCCGAAAATATTTCATATTAAAATACATGACAGGAGATAATATGACTTCTCCAAAATAAATGAAATATTGGAGGAAAAATATTAAAATCAATTTTTTTATTCGGAGTTTGTTGCTATTTTATTTGAATTAGAAAAATTGCACGTTTTTCAAAGTTGCATTTTAGGGCCAAGAAAATGTTCACCTTGTTCTAAATATTTTATTTAGATGGTGAAAATTTGTTTTGGCATTTTTAGAATTTTATTTTATTTTCTAGGATTTTTTAGTTTTGGCGGAATTATTTAAAAAAAATTGCGCAGTGGCTAGCTGGGCCGAAGCCCAGCCGTCGGCCCGCTCCCCCGCACCGCCGTCTCCCTCCTGGAGACCGCGTGCCGCCGCCGCCGACTCGGACCGGAGTCCCAGCCAGACACCTCCTCCCCACCGCCTTGCCCCCTCCTCCAAGCCGCCCCCTCCCCTCTTTAAATACCCCCGGACCCCCCCGCCACCACCACCAACCCCGCCGCCCGAGCCCCGCCGCCCGACCGCAGCCGCCGCCACCTCCCTTGCCGTGCCGTGCCGTGCCGCCGCCGCGCCGTCCTCGCCCCGCCTCTGCAGCCCGCCGCCGCAGCCCTGCCTCGCCGGAGGTAACGCCGCCGTTGCCGCCGCCGATTTTTTTTAAACCGATCCGGATTTTTTAGAAACCCTAGTTCATTTTTAGATCGGTTCATCGGTTTTTCTCGGTTTAGTTACTTTGCGGACGTTCGTCCATACGTTCGTTTTAACAAACGGAGTTTACTCGTTACTAACAGACAACGAACGCTCGTTCGTTAGCCTGTTCGTCAGTTTTCTTTTTCTTAGATTTTCCGCGATTGTTTTCAATCGCGATTTCTGATCCGATTTTCGTTTTAGTTTATCTTTTCGCTCGTTTGTTGGAAACAGGTGATTCAAACGCCTAGATCTTCGTCTCGAAACCCTCTTTCCGTTTAACCAACTTGAACAAGCTTTTGCTACTGTAAAATTTGACCTTAGTCAAGATTAGTAAACAAATCTTGTTTCTTTCGCTGTTTGAGTTCCGTTGCTCCGTTTGATTTGATTCTTTTCGCAAACCGGAGTTCTTAAGTTGAACTTTCTGGTTAGATCTTCTTATTTGAGATTTACCCGTGTTTCTTTGCTTGATTGCTTATGTATGCTTTTGTTTGTTTGCGATAGAACACCCGGAGTGCGAAGCGTGCTACTACGAATCCCTAGGTTTTGCGGATCATCAGCAAGGCAAGTAACACTTTGATCATACCCCTTTATCACCCAGTTTTTATGCATTAGTTCCAATCCTCAAACATTGCATGGTT
Source organism: Triticum urartu (assembly GCF_056163025.1). Classification (NCBI taxonomy): domain Eukaryota; kingdom Viridiplantae; phylum Streptophyta; class Magnoliopsida; order Poales; family Poaceae; genus Triticum; species Triticum urartu. The sequence continues at coordinate 437,914,103 of NC_141879.1, read as the reverse complement.
ATGATGTGATTAATATGTGGGTTGGGAAGTAGTTGATGAGGTAGAACCTATTGCCCTGTTATATTCAAATCCTTGGGAGTTACTTCTACGTATTTCTTATATTGCTATGCTATGCTCGTAGACGTGGTTTGGGTGAGTGAAATCCATGACAGATGTGAGATTGTTAATTAATGGTTTAACTTAAGGTGGAAACTAGAATACACATCTGGGTGGATTGTTTGTTGGGCACCTAGGGAATCCAGTGTTGTCCTAGGATATCCCGGAGTACCCGTGTGATAATCCTATGGTCCGCCACCCAGGCTCAAAGGGAACTGAGATATTTTCATGCTAGAAACTTCTGTGTGCAGACACAAGCTATTATGGGCTCTAGCATAGTTGAGTAAGTTGCGTGAAGCTCCCGAAGAGGTGGAACAGCAGGTAGTGGGACGTAGGTTTGGTATGGTCTGCCCGGAGTAAGGAGTTAATGCTTCTGAAAGACTGTGTCTCGGTCATCCGTTTCTCAAACACCCTGTAGTGCGAGAAATCCAACAGAGGAGATCGGCTCTTGTGGGGAAAAGTGCACAAACCTCTGCAGAGTGTATAAACTAATCATGGTTAGCAGTGTCCCAGGTTATGGACAATCTTGAGTATCTAGTACTTAGAGTATCCTAAGTATCTCATCACCCGAAACTAATATTGTTGGGTTGTGAAATACTTTAATTGGGATTGAGTTGGAGGAACCTTCTCTATGATGTTTCAACTACCATGATAGTTAAATAAAATCTATTCCTTTGTTGTAGGGAAAAATTGGCTTTTCGCAAAAACTATAACCATAGAGCTTTCCACCAGCCAAATATGCATGTAGTGATAGCATTATTCTGTTCTTGCTCCACTGTGTTATCTTGCCAGCATATTCCATGTGCTGACCCATTTTCGGGCTGCAACGTATTATGTTGCAGACTTTTCAGACGAGGAGTAAGGTTCGTTAGGTCATTGTCGTGCAGCTCAGCTATGCCGTTGGAGTTGATGGACTCACTTTATCTTCCAAGCCTTCCGCTGTTATCGTATTAGATGGCCTTAAGCCATATTTACTGTAATAAGTTCTCTTTTGAGACAATCGATGTAATGATTGTGTGATTGCTACCCTATTATAAATGTTCCAGTACTGTGTGTGTCAACATTACTGATCTAGGGATGACACTGAAGCACAGAGACTTAGCTGTTTGAGGTCGGGTCGCTACAGTATGATGATACCGACGATCGAATCTCGGGCAAGTAACACACCGATGACAAAGGGAACAATGTATGTTGTTATGCGGTTTGACCGATAAAGACCTTCGTAGAATATGTAGGTGCCAATATGAGCATCCAAGTTCTGCGATTGGTTATTGACCGGAGAGGTGTCTCGGTCATGTGTACATAGTTCTCAAACCCGTAGGGTCCGCACTCTTAACGCTCGATGACTATTTGTATTATGAGTTATGTAATTTGATGACCGAACTTTGTTCAGAGTCTCGGATGAGATCACGGGCATGACGAGGAGTCTCGAAATGGCCGAGGCATAAAGATTGATATATTGGAAGGTTATGTTTCGGCACCGGAATGGTTTCGGAAAGGTTCGGACATTTTCTGGAGTACCGGGAGGTTACCGGAACCCACCGGGGGTTAATGGGCCTTCATGGGCCCTTGAGGAGAGAGGAGGGAGGCGGCCAGGTGAAGGCGCGCCCCCAAGCCCAAACCAAATTGGACTAGGGTTGGGGGGCGGCCTGATAACCCACAAGTATAGGGGATCGCAACAGCTTTTGAGGGTAGAGCATTCAACCCAAATTTATTGATTTGACACAAGGGGAGCCAAAGAATATTCTCAAGTATTAGCAGCTGAGTTGTCAATTCAACCACACCTGGAAACTTAGTATATGCAGCAAAGTGTTTAGTAGCAAAGTAATATGATAGTGGTGGTAGCGGCAACAAAAGTAAAGACATCAAAAGTAATGTTTTTGGTATTTTGTAGTGATTGTAACAGTAGCAGTGGAAAAGTAAATAAGCGAAAACCAGTATATGGAAAACTCGTAGACCGGATCAGTGATGGATAATTATGCCGGATGCGGTTCATCATGTAACAGTCATAACATAGGGTGACACAGAACTAGCTCCAATTCATCAATGTAATGTAGGCATGTATTCCGTATATAGTCATACGTGCTTATGGAAAAGAACTTGCATGACATCTTTTGTCCTACCCTCCCGTGGCAGCGGGGTCCTATTGTAAACTAAGGGATATTAAGGCCTCCTTTTAATAGAGAACCAGAACAAAGCATTAGCAAATAGTGAATACATGAACTCCTCAAACTATGGTCATCGCCGGGAGTGGTCCTGATTATTGTCACTTCGGGGTTGCTGGATCATAAAACATAGTAGGTGACTATAGACTTGCAAGATAGGATCAAGAACTCACATATATTCATGAAAACATAATAGGTTCAGATCTGAAATCATGGCACTCGGGCCCTAGTGACAAGCATTAAGCATAGCAAAGTCATAGCAACATCAATCTCAGAACATAATGGATACTAGGGATCAAACCCTAACAAAACTAACTCGATTACATGATAAATCTCATCCAACCCATCACCGTCCAGCAAGCCTACAATGGAATTACTCACGCATGGCGGTGAGCATCATGAAATTGGTGATGGAGGATGGTTGATGATGACGACGGCGACGAATCCCCCTCTCCGGAGCCCCGAACGGACTCCAGATCAGCCCTCCCGAGAGGTTTTAGGGCTTGGCGGAGGCTCCGTATCGTAAAACGCGATGATTTCTTCTCTTTGATTTTTTCTCTCCAAAAGCAAATATATAGAGTTGGAGTTGGCGTCGGAGGGTCAACAGGGGGCCCACGAGGTAGGGGGGCACGCCCTAGGGGGGGGGGGGGGCGCCCCCACCCTCGTGGAAAGGGTGTGGCCCCCCTGGTCTTCATATTTGGCAAGGATTTTTTATTATTTTTTCTAAGACCTCCCGTGGAGTTTTAGGTCATTCCGAGAATATTTGTTTTCTGCACATAAAACAACATCATGGTAATTCTGCTGAAAACAATGTTAGTCCGGGTTAGTTCCATTCAAATCATACAAGTTAGAGTCCAAAATAAGGGCAAAAGTGTTTGGAAAAGTAGATACGACGGAGACGTATCAACTCCCCCAAGCTTAAACCCTTGCTTGTCCTCAAGAAATTCAGTTGAGAAACTGAAAGAAGGAAAGAAAAACTTTTACAAACTCTATTTGCTCTTGTTGTTGTAACTATGTCAAGCCAGCATTCAAGTTTTCAGCATAGATCATAACTAACCACTTGCAATAATTCTCAGGTCTCACAATTACTCGTATCAATAGCATAATCAACTAGCAAGTCATAATAATAAATCTCGGATGACAACACTTTCTCAAAACAATCATAATATGATATAACAAGATGGTATAACAAGATGGTATCTCGCTAGCCCTTTCTGAGACCGCAAAACATAAATGCAGAGCACCTTTAAAGATCAAGGACTGACTAGACATTGTAATTCATGGTAAAAGAGATCCAATCATGGTCACACCCAATATAAATTAACAGTGATGAATGCAAATGACGGCTGTGCTCTCCAGCTAGTGCTTTTTAATAAGAGGGTGATGACTCAACATAAAAGTAAATGGATAGGCCCTTCGTAGAGGGAAGCATGGATTTGTAGAGGTGCCAGAGCTCGGTTTTGAAATAGAGATAAATTGTATTTTGAGCGGTATACTTTCATTGTCAACGTAACAACTAAGAGATGGCGATATCTTCCATGCTAAACACATTATAGGCGGTTCCCAAACAGAATGGTAAAGTTTATACTCCCCTCCAGCAACAAGCATCAATCCATGGCTTGCTCGAAACAACGAGTGCCTCCAACATACATCAGGTCCCAGGGGGTGTTTTGTTTGCAATTAATTTTGATTTAGTTTGCATAAAGCATGGGACTGGGCATCCCGGTGACTAGCCATTTTCTCGTGAGTGAGGAGCGGAGTCCACTCCTCTTGAGAATAACCCGCCTAACACGGAAGATAAGGATAGCCTTTGTTGATACATGAGCTATTCGAGCATACAAAACAAAATGTTTATTTGAAGGTTTAGAGTTTGGCACATACAAATTTACTTGGAACGACATGTAGATACCGCATATAGGAAGGTATAGTGGACTCATCTGGAATAACTTTGGGGTTTAAGGGATTGGATGCACAAGCAGTATTCCCGCTTAGTACAAGTGAAGGCTAGCAAAAGACTGGGAAGCGACCAACTAGAGAGCGACAACAGCCATGTACATGCATTAAAATTAATAAACATTGGATGCAAGCATGAGTAGGATATAATCCACCATGAACATAAATATCGTGAAGGCTATGTTGATTTTGTTTCAACTACATGCGTGAACATGTGCCAAGTCAAGTCACTTAAATCATTCAAAGGAGGATACCACCCCATCATACCACATCATAATCATCTCAATAGCATGTTGGCATACAAGGTAAATCATTATAACTCATAGCTAACCAAGCATGGCACAAGCAACTCTGATCTCTAATTGTCATTGCAAACATGTTTATTCATAATAAGCTGAATCAAGAACGCGGGACTCATCATATTTACAAAAACAAAAGAGGTCAAGTTCATACCAGCTTTTCTCATCTCAGTCAGTCCATCATATATCATCATAATTGCCTTTCACTTGCACGACCGAACGGTGTGAATAATAACAAGAGTGCACGTGCATTGGACTAAGCTAGAATCTGCGAGCATTCAATAAACAGGAGAAGACAAGGCAATATGGGCTCTTGGTTAAATCAATAATAATGCATATAAGAGCCACTTCAACAATTTAATTATGGTCTTCTCCTACTGACCCCCAAAGAAAGAAAAGAAATAAAACTATTTACATAGGAAAGCTCCCAACAAGCAGAAGAAGAACGGGAAATATTTTTGGGTTTTCTCTTTAATTATTACTACTACAGTAGAAAAATAAACTACTACTAATTTTTTTGGTTTTTCTTAAGGTTTAACAGGCACACAAGAAGAAAGCAAGAAAAAGAAAATAAACTAGCATGGATATTACAATGAAAAAGTATGAGCACCGACATCTAGTAATGAGTGTGTTGAACATAAATGTAATGTCGGTGAGAAATACCTACTCCCCCAAGCTTAGGCTTTTGGCCTAAGTTGGTCTATGGCCACGGCTGGCCTGGCGGATATCCATAATAATAGTTGTTGGGGTCGTACTGTGATGAGGAAGAATAGTTGGGATCATACTGATGTGCAGCGGTTATCGCCTGCTGAGCTGCAGCGTGGAGTCGAGCTGCCTCCGCTCTCCTCTCGTACTCTTCTGCCTCCTCTCTAGTAATAACATATCTTCCTTTTGTCTGTGAATCAAAGAAGGTAGGAACAGGGAGAGTAATACGGAAAACACGCCATTTATAAAAAATTAAGCGATATAAGAGAGGTGATTCAGGCCTCTCGACAAACTGGTGCGAAGCCATAGAGTTATAATCTAAATATGCAGGAGGCAACTCCATATCACCCTCACGAATGTCTATTTCAAGAAAATGTGCTAAGCGGGTTGCATAAATTCCTCCAAAGAAATCTCCATTATGTCTATTATGATGCAACCTTCGAGCTACAATGGCTCCCATATGATAAGATTGGTCTCCTAACACAGCACTCCTAAGAATGCTGAGATCAGGGACACACATGTGACATGCTTCATCCTTAGCATTTATGCATCTACCGACAAAAAGAGCAAAATAATTTATAGTAGGAAAGTGAATGCTCCCTATGGTAGCTTGCGTTATATCTCTGGATTCCCCCACAGTTATACTAGCAAGAAAGTTTCTAAATTCAGATTTAAGGGGATCCCTAATACTGCCCCATGATGGAAGTTCGCAATCAGAAGTGAAATCCTCTAGGTCCATGGTATAAGATTTGTCATAAAGATCAAACTTGACTGAAGGAGAATTACGCGAAGATGAATACTCAAACCTCCTCACAAATGAACTTGTGAGATCATGATACTGGGGGCATTTGTTAGCCTCAAAATCCTCAAGACCGGCATTGTGCAAATATGACTTGAATTCTTCTTTACTTCCCGCACGGTCCATAAAATTTTCCGACGGCCATTCGCAAGGCCGTACTGGAGCGTCTCTTGGTGGATCCTCGTCAGCATCACGCATAGCAATCCTGGGTCCTTGCTTCTTAGAGGAACCACCTTGGAACATCTTCCTAAACATATTGTTTTTCTCTGAAAAATTCTGAAACTTTTAGTAACTTCGAAATAAAAGTAAATCAAACTCAATAAAACTGATAGCAACTACTCCTACAAGTGCCTAGAGCCTATATCAAGCATTAGAACTACTTGGAACCATATAAATTTGACATGCAAGCTCAAGAACATGGTCACCTATGCAGCACAAATTTGCAATGAATAAAGCACTAGAACAAAAACTAATTAGACCAATGGAGGAGTCACATACCAAGGAACAATCTCCCCAAGCAGTTTTGCGAGAGGTGCTTTGAGCAAGGAGATCGAAAATCACAGCAAAAGTGGCTGGAACTCGTGCTTGAGTTGGTTTTTCGGGTTTGTGTGAGATAGAGGAAGAAGATGGGTGCTGGGATAAGTGGAAGAGGGCCATCGTGGGCCCATGAGGCAGGGGGGCGCGCCCTATAGGGGGGGGGGGCGCCCACCACCCTCGTGGCCAGGTGGCAGCTCCTCCCGCGGTAATTTTTGCACAGTAAATCCTCAAATATTCCCGAAAAAATCATATTAAATTGGCATGGCATTCTGAGGACTCTTATTTTCGGTATATTTTTATATTGCATGGATAATCAGATAACAGATAGAAAAATACTATTTTTACTTTATTCAATATAAATAACAGAAAGTATAGAGAGGGTACAGAAGTTTGTGCTTCTAGTTTCATCCATCTCATGTTCATCAAAAAGAATCCACTAACAAGGTTGATCAAGTCTTGTTAACAAACTCATTCCGATAATCATGAAACCGGAGAAATTTCGAATAACACTAAGTTACCTCAACGAGGATATGCACATCCCCAATAATAAGAATATCATATTTCTTTTTGACAGTAGGAAGAGGAAATTCAAAACCTCCAAATATAATCGATGGAATTTTTCCAATAGAGTTGATACTATGAACTTGAGGTTGTTTCCTCGGAAAGTGTACCGTATGCTCATTACCATTAACATGAAAAGTGACATTGCCTTTGTTGCAATCAATAACAGCCCCTGCAGTATTAAGAAAAGGTCTTCCAAGAATAATAGACATACTATCATCCTCGGGAATATCAAGTATAACAAATTCCATTAAAATAGTAACGTTTGCAACCACAACGGGCACATCCTCACAAATACCGACAGGTATAGTAGTTGATTTATCAGCCATTTGCAAAGGTATTTCAGTAGGTGTCAGCTTATTCAAGTCAAGTCTACGATATAAAGAGAGAGGCATAACACTAAGACCGGCTCCAAGATCACATAAAGCAGTTTTAATATAATTTCTTTTAATGGAGCAAGGTATAGTAGGTACTCCGGGGTCTCCAAGTTTCTTTGGTATTCCACCCTTAAAAGTATAATTAGCAAGCATGGTGGAAATCTCAGCTTCCGATATCTTTCTTTTATTAGTAATGATATCTTTCATATATTTAGCATAAGGATTTGTTTTGATCACATCAGTTAATCTCATACGCAAAAAGATAGGCCTAATCATTTCAGCAAAGCGCTCAAAATCCTCATCATCCTTTTTCTTGGATGATTTCAGAGGAAAAGGCATGGGTTTCTGAACCCAAGGTTCCCTTTCTTTACCATGTTTCCTAGCAACAAAGTCTCTTTTATCATAACGTTGATTCTTTGATTGTGGGTTATCAAGATCAACAGCAGGTTCAATTTCTACATCATTGTCATTACTAGGTTGAGCATCATCATGAACATCATCATTAATATTTTTATTAGGTTCATGTTCATTACCAGATTGTGTTTCAGCATCAGACATAGATATACCATTTGGATTATCAGGTGGTTCAGCAATAGGTTCACTAGAAGTTTGCATAGTTCTATCATTTTTCTTCTTCTTCTTTTTAGAAGAACTAGGAACATCAATATTATTTCTTTGAGAATCTTGCTCGATTCTCTGAGGGTGGCCTTCAGGATACAAAGGTTTCTGAGTCATTCTACCAGTTCTAGTAGCCACTCTAACAACATAATCATTTTTCTTACTATTCATTTCATCAAGCACTTCTTTTGAGCCTTAAATACTTGTTCTACTTGAGTGGTAACCATAGAAGCATGTTTGCTAATAAGTTTAAGTTCACCTTTAATATCAGCCATATAATCACCCAAGCGTCTAATCATATAAGCATTTTCTTTTAATTGTCTACCAAAATAAGCATTGAAGTCGTCTTGCTTAAACATAAAGTTATCAAACTCATCCAAGCATTGACTAGCAATTTTAGTAGGAGGGACTTCAGCTTTATCATATCTATAGAGAGAATTTACCTTTACTACTTGTGTCGGGATATCGGGATCAGGAGGTTCTTCAGTAAATAAATAATTGAGATCATATGTTTCTTCAATAGGCGGTGAATTAAGACCATGTATCTCTTCAATAGGAGGTAAATTCTTAACATCTTCAGCTTTAATACCTTTTTCATTCATAGATTTCTTTGCCTCTTGCATATCTTCGGGACTGAGAAATAGAACACCTCTCTTCTTCGGAGTTGGTTTAGGAATAGGCTCAGTAATTGGAGCAGGAGATGGCTCAGGAGCTGGCTCAGGAGGTGCCCAATTATTTTCATTTGTCAACATATTATTCAATAGAATTTCAGCTTCATCCGGTGTTCTTTCCCTGAAAAGAGAACCAGCACAACTATCCAGGTAATCTCTGGAAGCATCAGTTAGTCCATTATAAAAGATATCAAGTATTTCGGGTTTCTTAAGAGGATGATCAGGCAAAGCATTAAGTAGCTTGAGAAGCCTCCCCCAAGCTTGTGGGATACTCTCTTCTTTAATTTGCACAAAATTGTATATTTCCCTCAAAGCAGCTTGTTTCTTATGAGCAGGGAAGTATTTAGCAGAGAAGTAATAAATCATATCCTGGGGACTACACACACAACCAGGATCAAGAGAATTAAACCATAACTTAGCATCGCCCTTTAATGAGAACGGAAATATTTTGAGTAAATAGAGGTAACGTGATCTCTCATTATTAGTGAACAGGGCAGCTATATCATTTAACTTAGTAAGATGCGCCACAACAATTTCAGATTCATAGCCATAAAACGGATCAGATTCAACCAAAGTAATTATATCAGGATCAACAGAGAATTCATAGTCTTTATCAGGAACACAAATAGGTGAAGTAGCAAATGCAGGGTCAGGTATCATTTTATCTCTAAGTGATTCTTTGTTCCATTTAATTAATAACCTCTTAAGTTCATATCTATCTCTGCAAGCAGAAATAGCAGCAGAAGATTCCATATCAAAAAGATAACCCTCAGGAATAACAGGCATATTTTCATCATCACTCTCATCATCGTATTTAGATTCAATAATTTCTTTTTCTCTAGCCCTAGCAATTTGTTCATCAAGAAATTCACTAAGGGGCACAATAGTATCAGGCATAGAAGCAGTTTCATCATAAGTATCATGCATAGCAGAAGTGGCATCATCAATAACATGCGACATATCAGAACGAATAGCAGAAGCAGGTGTAGGTGTCGCAAACTTACTCATAACAGAAGGTGAATCAAGTGCAGAGCTAGATGGCAGTTCCTTACCTCCTCTTGTAGTTGAGGGATAGATCTTGGTTTTTGGATCTCTCAAGTTCTTCATAGTGTCCAGCAGATATAAATCCCAAGTGACTAAAAGAATAGAGCTATGATCCCCGGCAACGGCGCCAGAAATTAGTCTTGATAACCCACAAGTATAGGGGATCGCAACAGCTTTCGAGGGTAGAGTATTCAACCCAAATTTATTGATTCGACACAAGGGGAGCCAAAGAATATTATCAAGTATTAGCAGCTGAGTTGTCAATTCAACCACACCTGGAAACTTAGTATCTGCAGCAAAGTGTTTAGTAGCAAAGTAATATGATAGTGGTGGTAGCGGCAACAAAAGTAAAGACAACAAAAGTAATGTTTTTGGTATTTTGTAGTGATTGTAACAGTAGCAGCGGAAAAGTAAATAAGCGAAAACCAGTATATGGAAAACTCGTAGGCACCGGATCAGTGATGGATAATTATGCCGGATGCGGTTCATCATGTAACAGTCATAACATAGGGTGACACAGAACTAGCTCCCATTCATCAATGTAATGTAGGCATGTATTCCGTATATAGTCATACGTGCTTATGGAAAAGAACTTGCATGACATCTTTTGTCCTACCCTCCCGTGGCAGCGGGTTCCTATTGTAAACTAAGGGATATTAAGGCCTCCTTTTAATAGAGAACCGGAACAAAGCATTAGCACATAGTGAATACATGAACTCCTCAAACTATGGTCATCACCGGGAGTGGTCCCGATTATTGTCACTTCGGGGTTGCAGGATCATAACACATAGTAGGTGACTATAGACTTGCAAGATAGGATCAAGAACTCACATATATTCATGAAAACATAATAGGTTCAGATCTGAAATCATGGCACTCGGGCCCTAGTGACAAGCATTAAGCATAGCAAAGTCATAGCAACATCAATCTCAGAACATAATGGATACTAGGGATCAAACCCTAACAAAACTAACTCGATTACATGATAAATCTCATCCAACCCATCACCGTCCAGCAAGCCTATGATGGAATTACTCACGCACGGCGGTGAGCATCATGAAATTGGTGATGGAGGATGGTTGATGATGACGACGGCGACGAATACCCCTCTCCGGAGCTCCGAACGGACTCCAGATCAGCCGTCCCGAGAGGTTTTAGGGCTTGGCGGCGGCTCCATATCGTAAAACGCGATGATTTCTTCTCTCTGATGTTTTCTCTCCGAAAGCAAATATATAGAGTTGGAGTTGGCGTCGGAGGGTCAACAGGGGGCCTACGATGTAGGGGGGCACGCCCTAGGGGGGGGCGCCCCCCACCCTCGTGGAAAGGGTGTGGGCCCCCTGGTCTTCATATTTGGCGAGGATTTTTTATTATTTTTTCTAAGACCTCCCGTGGAGTTTCAGGTCATTCCGAGAATATTTGTTTTCTGCACATAAAACAACATCATGGTAATTCTGCTGAAAACTACATCAGTCCGGGTTAGTTCCATTCAAATCATACAAGTTAGAGTCTGAAACAAGGGCAAAAGTGTTTGGAAAAGTAGATACGACGGAGACGTATCACTGACCCCTTTCCTTCTTCTCCTCGTTCTCTTTCCCCCTTGCCCTTCTTCAGAAAGGAAGCGGGGGCGAATCCTACTTGGACCGGGAATCCAAGTAGGACTCCCCCCTTGGTGCGCCCCCTCTAGGACTAGCCTCTTCTCCTCCACCCTTTATATATGTGGGAGGGGGGCACCCCAAAGGCACACCAAGTATTCTCTTAGCCGTGTGCGGTGCCCCCCTCCACAATTACACACCTCAGTCATATCGTCGTAGTGCTTAGGCGAAACCCTGCGCCGGTAACTTCATCATCACCATTGCCACGCCGTCGTGATGATGGAACTCTCTCTCGTCCTCAACTGGATCAAGAGACCGTGGGACATCATCGAGCTGAACGTGTGCTGAACGCAGAGGTGCCGTACGTTCGGTGCTTGGATTGGTTGGATCGCGAAAACTTTCGAATACATCAACCACATTACTAAATGCTTCTGCTTTCGGTCTACGAGGGTACGTGGACACACTCTCCCCGCTCGTTGCCATGCATCTCCTAGATAGATCTTGCGTGATCGTAGGTAATTGTTTTGAAATACTGCGTTCCCCAACAGTGGCATCCGAGCCAGGTCTATGCGTAGATGTTATATGCACGAGTAGAACACAATGAGTTGTTGGCGATAATAGTCATACTGCTTTCCAGCAACGTCTTACTTTGATTCGGTAGTATTTTTGGATGAAGCGGCCTGGACCGACATTACATGACCGCGTTCGTGAGACTGGTTCTACCGATGTGCTTCGCACACAGGTGGCTAGCGGGTGTCTGTTTCTCCAACTTTAGTTGAATCGAGTTTGACTATGCCCGGTCCTTGTTGAAGGTTAAAACAACACACTTGACAAAAAATCGTTGTGGTTTTGATGCGTAGGTAAAAACGGTTCTTACTAGAAGCCCGTAGTTGCCACGTAAAACTTGCAACAACAAAGTAGAGGACGTCTAACTTGTTTTTGCAGGGCATGTTGTGATGTGATATGGTCAAGACGTGATGAGATATAAATTGTTATATGAGATGATCATGTTTTTTAACTGTTATCGGCAACTGTCAGGAGCCTTATGGTTGTCGCTTTATTGTATGAAATGCAATTGCCATGTAATTGCTTTACTTTATCACTAAGCTGTAGCGATAGTCGTAGAAGCAATAGTTGGCGAGATGACAACGATGCTACGTTGGAGATCAAGGTGTCAAGCCGGTGATGATGGTGATCATGACGGTGCTTTGGAGATGGAGATCAAAGGCACAAGATGATGATGGCCATATCATATCACTTATTTTGATTGCATGTGATGTTTATCTTTTATGCATCTTATTTTTCTTAGTACGGCGGTAGCATTATAAGATGATCTCTCACTAAATTTGAAGGTATAAGTGTTCACCCTGAGTATGCACCGTCGCTACAGTTCGTCGTGTCGAGACATCACGTGATGATCGGGTGTGATAAGCTCTACGCTCCCATACAATGGGTGCAAGCCAGTTTTGCACATGCAGAATACTCGAGTTAAACTTGACGAGCCTAGCATATGTAGATATGGCCTCGGAACACTAAGACCAAAAGGTCGAACGTGAATCATATAGTAGATATGATCAACATAGTGATGTTCACCATTGAAAACTACTCCATCTCACATGATGATCGGACATGGTTTAGTTGATATGGATCACGTGATCATTTAGATGACTAGAGAGATGTCTATCTAAGTGGGAGTTCTTAAGTAATATGATTAATTGAACTTTAATTTATCATGAACTTAGTACCTGCTAGTATTTTGCATGTCTATGTTGTTGTAGATCAATGGCCCATGCTACCGTTCCCTTGAATTTTAATGCGTTCCTAGAGAAAGCTAAGTGGAAAGATGATGGTAGCAACTACTCAGAGTGGGTCCATAACTTGAGGATTATCCTCATTGCTGCACAGAAGAATTATGTCCCGGAAGCACCGCTAGGTGCAAAACCCACTGCGGGAGCAACTCCGGATGTTATAAACGTCTGGCAGAGCAAAGCTGATGACTACTCAATAGTTCAGTGTGCCATGCTTTACGACTTAGAACCGGGACTTCAACGACGTTTTGAATGTCATGGAGCATATGAGATGTTCCAGGAGTTGAAGTTAATATTTCAAGCAAATGCCCGGATTGAGAGATATGAAGTCTCCAATAAGTTCTATAGCTGCAAGATGGAGGAGAATAGTTCTGTCAGTGAACATATACTCAAAATGTATGGCTACCACAACCACTTGACTCAACTGGGAGTTAATCTTCCTGATGATAGTGTCATTGACAGAGTTCATGAATCACTGCCACCAAGCTACAAAAGCTTCTCGATGAACTATAATATGCAAGGGATGGATAGGACAATTCCCGAGCTCTTCGCGATGCCAAAGGCTATGGAGGTAGAAATCAAGAAGGAGCATCAAGTGTTGATGGTTAATAAGACCACTAGTTTCAAGAAGAATGGCAAAGGGAAGAAGGGGAACTTCAAGAAGAACGGCAAGCAAGCTGTTGCTCAAGTGAAGAAATCCAAGTCTGGACCTAAGCCTGAGACTAAGTGCTTCTACTGCAAAGGGACTGGTCATTGGAAGCGGAACTGCCCCAAGTATTTGGCGGATAAGAAGGATGGCAAAGTGAAAGGTATATTTGATAAACATGTTATTGATGTGTACCTTACTAATGCTCATAGTAGCGCCTAGGTATTTGATACTAGTTCTGTTGCTCATATTTGCAACTCGAAACAGGGGCTGCGGATTAAACGAAGATTGGCTAAGGATGAGGTGACGATGCGTGTGGGAAATGGTTCCAAAGTCGATGTGATCGCCGTCGACATGCTACCTCTACATCTACCTTCAGGATTAGTTTTAGACCTAAATAATTGTTATTTGGTGCCAGCATTAAGCATGAACATTATATCTGGATCTTGTTTGATGCGAGACGGTTATTCATTTAAATCAGAGAATAATGGTTGTTCTATTTATACGAGTAATATCTTTTATGGTCATGCACTCTTGATGAGTGGTCTATTTTTGTTGAATCCCGATAGTAGTGATACACATATTCATAGTATTGAAGCCAAAATATAGAAGTTTAATAATGAGAGTGCAACTTATTTGTGGCACTGCCGTTTAGGTCATATTGGTGTAAAGCGCATGAAGAAACTCCATGCTGATGGAATTTTGGAATCACTTGATGCTTGCGAACCATGCCTCATGGGAAAGATGACTAAGACTCCATTCTCCGGAACAATGGAGCGAGCGACAGACTTGTTGGAAATAATACATACTGATGTATGCGGTCTAATGAGTATTGAGGCTCGCGGCGGGTATCGTTATTTTCTGACCTTCACATATGATTTGAGCAGATATGGGTATATCTACTTGATGAAACATAAGTATGAAACATTTGAGAAGTTTAAAGAATTTCAGAGTGAAGTGGAAAATCATCGTAACAAGAAAATAAAGTTTCTACGATCTGATCGTGGAGGTGAATATTTGAGTTATGAGTTTGGTCCTCATTTGAAACAATGCAGAATAGTTTCGCAACTTGCGCCACCTGGAACACCACAACGTAATGGTGTGTCCGAACGTCGTAACCGCACTTTAGTAGATATGGTGCGATCTATGATGTCTCTTACTGATTTACCGCTATCGTTTTGGGGTTATGCTTTAGAGACAGTTGCATTCACATTAAATAGGGCACCATCTAAATCCGTTGAGACGACACCATATGAATGGTGGTTTGGCAAGAAACCCAAGTTGTCGTTTCTTAAAGTTTGGGGCTGTGATGCTTATGTGAAAAAGCTTCAACCTCATAAGCTCGAACCCAAATCGGAGAAATGTGTCTTCATAGGATACCCAAAGGATACTGTTGGGTACACCTTCTATCGCAGATCCGAAGGCAAGATATTCGTTGCTAAGAATGGATCCTTTCTAGAGAAGGAGTTTCTCTCGAAAGAAGTGAGTGGGAGGAAAGTAGAACTTGATGAGGTAATTGTACCTTCTCCCAAATTGGAAAGTAGTTCATCACAGAAATCAGTTCTAGTGATTCCTACACCAATTAGTGAGGAAGCTAATGATGATGATCATGAAACTTCTGATCAAGTTACTACTGAACCTCGTAGGTCAACCAGAGTAAGATCCGCACCAGAGTGGTACGGAATCCTGTTCTAGAGGTCATATTACTTGACCATGACGAACCTACAAACTATGAGGAAGTGATGATGAGCCCAGATTCCGCGAAATGGCTTGAGGCCATGAAATCTGAGATGGGCTCCATGTATGAGAACAAAGTGTGGACTTTGGTTGACTTGCCCGATGATCGGCAAGCCATAGAGAATAAATGGATCTTCAAGAAGAAGACTGACGCTAACAGTAATGTTATTGTCTACAAAGCTCAACTTGTTGTGAAAGGTTTTCGACAAGATCAAGGAGTTGACTATGATGAGACCTTCTCACCCTTAGCGATGCTTAAGTCCGTCTGAATCATGTTAGCAATTGCCGCATTTTATGATTATGAAATTTGGCAAATGGATGTCAAAACTGCATTCCTTAATGGATATCTTAAAGAAGAGTTGTATATGATGCAACTAGAAGGTTTTTTGATCCAAAAGGTGCTAACAAATTGTGCAAGCTCCAGCGATCCATTTATAGACTGGTGCAAGCCTGTCGGAGTTGGAATATACGCTTTGATAGTGTGATCAAAGCATATGGTTTTATACAGACTTTTGGAGAAGCCTGTATTTACAAGAAAGTGAGTGGGAGATCTGTAGCATTTCTGATATTATATGTGGATGACATATTGTTGATCGGAAATGATACTGAATTTCTGAATAGCATAAAAGGATACTTGAATAAGAATTTTTCAATGAAAGACCTTGCTAAAGCTGCTTATATATTGGGCATCAAGATCTATAGAGATAGATCAATACAGTTAATTGGACTTTCACAAAGCAATACCTTGATAAAGTTTTGAAGAAGTTGAAAATGGATCAGTCAAAGAAAGGGTTCTTGCATGTGTTATAAGGTGTGAAATTGAGTTAGACTCAATGCCCGACCATTGTAGAAGATAGAGATAAAATGAAAGTCATTCCCTATGCCCTAGCCATAGGTTCTATCATGTATGCAATGCTGTGTACCAGACCTGATGTCTGCCTTGCTATTAGTTTAGCAAGGAGGTACCAAAGTAAACCAGGAGTGGATCACCGGACAGCGGTCAAGAACATCCTGAAATACCTGAAAAGGGCTAAGGATATGTTTCTCAGTTATGGAGATGACAAAGAGCTCGTCGTAAATGGTTACGTCGATGCATGCTTTGACAACCGAATACGTATTTATATTGAATGGTGGAGCTGCCAGTTGGTGCTGTTCCAAGCAGAGCATCGTGGCGGGATCTACATGTGAAGCGGAGTACATAGCTGCTTCAGAAGCAGCAAATGAAGGAGTCTGGAAGGAGTTCATATCCGATCTAGGTGTTATACCTAGTGCATCGGGTCCAATGAAAATCTTTTGTGACAATACTGGAGCAATTGCCTTGGCGAAGGAATCCAAATTTCACAAGAGAACCAAACACATCAACAGACGCTTCAATTCCATCCGCGATCAAGTCAAGGAGGGAGACATAGAGATTTGCAAGATACGTACGGATCTGAATGTTGCAAACCCGTTGCCTAAGCCTCTCTCACGAGAAAAACATGATCAGCACCAAGACTCCATGGGTGTTAAAATCATTACTATGTAGTCTAGATTATTGACTCTAGTGCAAGTGGGAGACTGAAGGAAATATGCCCTAGAGGCAGTAATAAAGTTGTTATTTATATTTCCTTATATCATGATAAATGTTTATTATTCATGCTAGAATTGTATTAACTGGAAACTTAGTACATGTTTGAATACATAGACAAACAGAGTGTCCCTAGTATGCCTCTACCAGACTAGCTCGTTAATCAAAGATGGTTAAGTTTCCTAACCATAGACATGTGTTGTCATTTGATGAACGAGATCACATCATTAGAGAATGATGTGATGGACAAGACCCATCCGTTAGCTTAGCATAATGATCATTTAGTATTATTTCTATTGCTTTCTTCATGACTTATACATGTTCCTCTGACTATGAGATTATGAAACTCCCGAATACCGGAGGAACACCTTGTGTGCTATCAAACATCACAACGTAACTGGGTGATTATAAAGATGCTCTACAGGTGTCTCCGGTGGTGTTTTTTGAGTTGGCATAGATCGAGATTAGGATTTGTCACTCAGTGTATCAGGGAGGTATCTCTGGGCCCTCTCGGTAATGCACATCACTATGAGCCTTGCAAGCAATGTGACTAATGAGTTACTTACGGGATCATGCATTACGGAATGAGTAAATATACTTGCCGGTAACGAGATTGAACTAGGTATGATGATATCGACGATCGAATCTCGGGCAAGTAACATACCGATGACAAAGGGAACAACGTATGTTGTTATGCGGTTTGACCGATAAAGATCTTAGTAGAATATGTAGGAGCCAATATGAGAATCCAGGTTCTGCTATTGTTTATTGATCAGAGATGTGTCTCGGTCATGTCTACATAGTTCTCGAACCCGTAGGGTTCGCACGCTTAACGTTAAATGGCGGTTTGTATTATGAGTTATGTGATTTGATGACCAAGTTTGTTCGGAGTCCCGGATGAGATCACGGACATGACGAGGATTCTCGAAATGGTCGAGACATGAAGATTGATATATTGGAAGGTTATGTTTGGACACCAGAATGGTTTCAGAAAGGTTCGGACAGTTTCCGTAGTACCGGGAAGTTACCGGAACCCCCCGGGGGGGTTAATGAGCCTTCATGGGCCCTTGAGGAGAGTGGAGGGAGGCGGCCAGGTGGAGGCGCACACCCTCAAGCCCAAACCAAATTGGACTAGGGTTGGGGGGGGCCTTTCCTTCTTCTCCTCCTTCTCTTTCCACCTTCCCCCTTCTTCGGAAAGGAAAGGGGGGGGGGCAAATCCTACTTGGACCGGGAGTCCAAGTAGGACTCCCCCCTTGGCGCGCCCCCTCTAGGGTCGGCCTCCTCTCCTCCCCCCTTTATATACGTGGGAGGGGGGCACCCCAAAGGCACACCAAGTCTTCTCTTAGCCGTGTGCGGTGCCCCCCCCCCCACCAAAGTTACACACCTCGGTCATATCGTCGTGGTGCTCAGGCGAAGCCCTGCGCTGGTAACTTCATCATCACCGTTGCCACGCTGTCATGCTGGCGGAACTCTCCCTCGTCCTCAACTGGATCAAGAGATCGTGGAATGTCATTGAGCTGAACGTGTGTTGAATGCGGAGGTGCCATATGTTCGGTGCTTGGATCGGTTGGATCGTGAAGACGTTCGACTACATCAACCGCATTACTAAATGCTTCCGCTTTCGGTCTACGAGGGTATGTTGACACACTCTCTCCGCTCGTTGCTATGCATCTCTTAGATAGATCTTGCGTGATCATAGGTAAATTTTTTGAAATACTGTGTTCCCCAACATGTAGATCATGAAAAGAATGCTTTGTGTGATGGTTATATTGTTGAATTCATTCATGATGCTACTGAAAATTATTATGAGAGAGGAACATATGCTTTTACATATTGCAATAATATCAAGTTTCCTCTCTATGTGTTGAAAGTCTTGAAGTTATGCTTGCTTTACCTTCCTATGCAAGTTGATTCTTGTTCCCATAAGTTGCTTGCTCACAAAATCCCTATGAATAGGAAGTGGGTTAGACTTAAATGTGCTTGTCATATGCTTCATGATGCTTCAATTATGCTTCAACTCTTATCTTTTATGTGAGCATCATTGAAATCATCATGCCTAGCTGAAAAGGCATTAAAGAAAAGCGCTTGTTGGGAGTCAACCCAATATTTACCCCTACTGTTTTTGAGTCTTCACATTATTAGGCTACTGTAGTAATCATGTTTTATAGCTTTTGTTTCAATAAAGTGCCAAGTACAACCTTTGGCATAGTGTGGATGATAGTTGATTTCATTCTCTGAGAAAACAGAAACTTTTGCGCACAGAAACAAAATTGATCTGGTCTGCCGGAACACGATAAATTCTTGAATTTTACAGTTTATTGATATACAAATTGTCTACGTTGTCCTAATTTTTCAGAATTTTTGGAGTTACAGAAGTATTCGATAGTTACAGATTACTACACACTGTCGTGTTTTTGACAGATTCTGTTTTCAATGCATAGTTTGCTTGTTTTCTAGTTTCTATGGCTTATATTGCTTAATATAAATTGTAGAAATGATAGGGTACAGTAGGCATCATGTGAGAAAAATTATGAATCTTGTCTTGATAGTACCTAAGTGGTGATTTGCTTTCTTATACTAACGGAGCTTACGAGTTTTCTGTTGAGTTTTCTGTTGTGAAGTTTTCAAGTTTTGGGTAAAGTTTTGATGGAGTACGGAATAAGGAGTGGAAAGAGCCTAAGCTTGGGGATTCCCAAGGCACCCCAAGGTAATATTCAAGGACAACCAAGAGCCTAAGCTTGGGGATGCCCTAGATGGCATCCCCTCTTTTGTATTCATTATCGGTAACCTTACTTGGAGCTATATTTTTATTCACCACATGATATGTGTTTGCTTGGAGCATCATTTTGTTTTATTAGGATTTTCTTGCTGATATTTAGATTAATGTTTCCCATCTTTTAGTTCAATAAAAAGGTCAAGTATAGCCTTTACCATGCTTATTTTACAAGTCTATATGTTATTGTTTTGAAAACAGAAAGTTTTCTATCTTTGTCTGAATTGTTCTAGTCATAATGTGATAAAATCTTGAAATTTTTACACAATGAGTAACAATAAATTATCTATAGTGTGGTAATTTTTCAGGATTTTTGGAGTTAATAAAGTATGATTCCTGTTGCATTCTTTACAGACTGTTCTGTTTAGACACATTGTTGTTTTGTTCGCATTATTTGCATATGTTTGCTTGTTTAATGATTCTATTTGAGGATAGTACTATTAAATATTCATATGAATTTAGTATGCAATGTAAAACTATAATTTTAGTGATTTTCTACAGTAGAGAATGATAAGGTTTTGCATGGATTTATACTAACTTATCTCACGAGTTCTTGTTGAGTTTTGTGTGGATGGAGTTTTTAAGAATTAGGGAAACCGCGATATGAAAGGAATTAAGGAGACACAAAAGCTCAAGCTTGGGGATGCCCAAGGCATCCCAAGTTAATATTTCAAGAAGTCTCAAGCATCTAATCTTGGGGATGCCCCGATTGTTATCCCACCTTTCTTCTTCAACAACTATCGGTCAGTTTTGGTTGAGCCTAAGTTTTGCTTCTTCACATGATATGTGCTATCCTTGCAATGCCATTTTATTTTGTTTTGCTTGTTGTTTGAATAAAGATCTTATGATCTTAAATTTTATTTATGAGAGAGAGCTTTCACATAGTCACATAATTATTCAACTACTCATTGTTCTTCACTTATATCTTTTGGAGTAGTTTGTCATTTGCTCTCACTACAAAAAAATACACTTCCGTGATGATACGTATTTGTCATAGTAGGTCACGTTTTCTGTCATGCATGTACATCCATGACAATTTTATGACAGAATCAAGATAGTCATACCTGTGTTGTCATAGAAGTGTTCCATGACATTACCAAAATTATCATCACGGAAGTGTCCACTTCCATGAAGATAAATGGCGCGTCATGGAAGTGCTTTCGCCAAGGGTGGCCAACACGTGGCATCCACCGTAACAGGTCGCCGTTAAGCTATCGGGTCCGGTTTTGGATTCGATAACCCGCTAACAGCCCGGACCAATGAGGATTTTCCACGTGTAAAATTCTCATTGGCCGGAGGAAACACGTGTTGGCTCACCGTTGGGAGAGATGTCATCCATTAATTGGACAGGAGGCGCCTATGATACGTCGACATGTGGCACGACCCAACAGAGGCCCATTCCGGTGGAAAGGCCGGCCCGTTTGACTTGGTCAAAAGGTAACGGGCCAGCCCACGAAAAGCCTGTTAACGGCCTGTTCGTATATAGCCCATTTACGGCCCGCTAACTCACGACCCATTACGACCTATCAATTAAACCCAGTAGCTTCATCTGGGCCGTCAATTATGATTCTATCCCGTTGTAACTTCCGGCCCATGTATGGCCCATAATGTCTTTTGGCCCATACGAGGCCATTTGTAACTCTTGGCCCATTAACGGCCCGTGGTGAATCTGGCCTGCAATGAACAGTGTACGGCTTTATACCCGTCAACGGCCCATTATTCCATTGGCCATTTCTAACCCGTGTTATCTTTCGGCATTCTCAGGGCCCATCTATTCATGGGCTCATTTCCAGCATTCAGTTACTTACGGCCCGTTACTGGCCTTTTCCGCTTGTGGGCCAAGTTTAGCTCGTGGTTACAATCGGCCCGTTTGCGGCCCGTTAATCCGTTGGGCCATTTTCATAGCATCATCAAAAACGACCGATTAACGACGGCCCATTATTGTCGGCCCATGAACGTACGATTCCAAATCTAGCCCGTATACGGCCCATAATGCGGTCTGTTATCACCCCATGTTTGGCCTATCGATTATATGGCCCGTAGAAGGCCCATTGATGCTACGGCCCGTGAAGGCCCATTGTTTCTACGGCCCTTAGAATGCCCATTGTTTCTACGGCCCATAGGAGGCCCATGGTAACTATAGTAACTTTCTAGCCCATGGTTATTGTGGCCTAGTTTTTAAAAAATAGGTCATTGCGGACACTAGCAAACCGCGGAAAAAGAACTGCACTGACTACAAGCAAACAAATAAACAAGACAACAAGGAAATAAATAAGCAAGCAACTTATGCTAGGCTATCACGGCTATTACACATATTACATCCACTGGGCATCAAAGTTCACCACCAGTGCAAATATAGGGAACAAAGCAGCATATCATATACACTAGTTGTCAAAGTTGGCGACCAGTGCAAATAAACGCCGCAGCAAAACATGTCCAGAACAGAAACCATTTCAGAAGAGCTCAAGAAACAATATCCTGGGTACCCATAATGCTGGCAAGATGCTTAGCAAGCTTATTAACTTTCTCTTGTTTGGCGCTTAAATCCTCCAGCGCTTGCTGTTGCACCAGAAAGTATGCATCTGAATTCTGCAGGGACTTCCTTAGTCCTTCAGCTTCCTGTCGAAGCACATCTGATCGATGTCTTTCAACTTGAAGTTGAGACTCAAGAATATGAACTGATTCAGGCAACGAGTTCGGAGATCTTGTGCCAGCAGTAGTGGCCAGTAACTCTACATCAAGATAAGACTTTTGGGTTCTCTCACTGCCGTCAAGATAGTTTTTATCAGCTTTCTTGGAGACCGACAAGGATGTTTCACTATCTTGAACCCTATCTGCATTACTTCCTTTACCATTGCATAACGGGGTACTGTTCTCCAATATTTTGTCCGCATTCTAAAAGAGAAACAAGCAGACACATCACAGGTTTACCATGTTGTATATGAAACTCATTTTGGTATATCAGTTCAGTAGTAAAGTGGACAAGATAACAGGATGAAACAAACATATATCTATGTACCATGGTCACTTTATGGTCTATATCATTCTAGTTTTTGTTGCCAAATCAAGATAGAGACACAGTTCAAATAATATTTGTTCAAGACAAAGCAGAATAGACAGAATATAAGAGTGGGAAACTATAGAGCAATAACAACACTTGTAATGTGCATGACATGAGAACATAACTGTTTATTCAATTAAAACTGAAATCAACATAGATAGAGCAAGTTACAACAGCAAACCAGTTAAAGAAACAGGTTTAAAACATACCTGTTGCGCCATTGGAGTTTCAATTCCATCCTTCAAATTTGAAAATAGTTGGTATGAGTAAATACAGTGATGCAAGAGCAAAGGAGTACGAACCACGGCTAAAGAGCCTGACCTGAGAACAATTCCTCTTCTCCTTTAAGCATTGAGTTGGGATTCAGAGTGGTGGTCCTCGTGCTTTGGGCACTGCAGTTCCTTTACTAACTGCTCGTGTTTGGTTGCTCTGTGGTGGAGACGGTGCTGTGTCAACTGGAACTGGGTTACTATCTGCTGGGGTTGGGGTTAGAAGGGGTGTAGCTGGTTCTCTGTCCAACTGGGTAGGGGTACAATCTGCGAGAGTCTGGGTTATGTGTGGTGGGGCTGGTTCTTGGGCAAGTACAATCGTGGTTCTATCTGCATCAACTGGTAGCACTATCTTTTCTAAAGACCGTGTTGTTACTCCCTTAGATAGTGCCATCACCCTCTCCAATTCAAATGGCTGATAAACAAGAAAAGTAATTGAATGTACAGACATTGTATGATAGACAGGTGCAACGGATAGTGGGAAATAAAAGAGGGCATGAAATAATTCACATTTATGTTGTCTAACCAAACAGGATAGCATGACACGATTTCACATATATGATGGCTAACTAAACAGGATAGCATGACACAATTTCACATTATGATGGCTAACTAAAAAAGATGGAAAGACATAGTTCAAAATATGATGACTATGTAAACATGATGACATGATATAACTATATACTGTGTTTATTAAATAGGTTGGTATGCCATAATTCACATACATGCCGCCTATGGAAACATGATAACATGATATAATTCTTGGATAGAATGACATAATTCAAAATATGACAATTGTAAACACTAAACAAGATGAGATGATATAACTATATGATGTATTTATTAAATGGGTTGCCATGCCATAATTCAGATAGATGCTGTGTATGTAAGCATGATGGCATGATATAATTCATATATATGATTTATATAGTAATCAAGTAAGCAGATGGCAATCCATATATGATGTAAAAAATAAGCAATGCAAGACAACATTCATGACATGGGTAATATAACCCTACCAAGTTTGACCATAGACCTCAGGGGGGAAATAGGACTGGTCATCAGTCTCTGAATCCTCCTCTGAGGAGCTCTTTGTAACCAGCAAGATGTCTGCTTCAGCAGGTAGCATTGTCTGCTCTGAATACCTTGTTTTCACTCTAGATACTTCCATCACCACTTCAAATGGCTGATGCACAGGAAGAGTAGTTGAATATACAAACGTTGTCGACAAATGGAACACGTAATACAAAAAATGTAGCATGATATAATTCACACACATGATGATTGGCTAAACAACATGGCATTGCATAATTCACATATATAATGCCTTTGCAACAAGATATCATTGCATAATTCACATATATAATGTCTTGCAACAAGATGGCAATGCATAATTCACATATATGGTAATTAGACACTAAACAGGTGGCATTCACACAAAGCATGTCTAAACTAATCAAATGACATAGCAATGCAAGACACCATACGCACGATATGAGCAACATAACCCTGCCAAGTTAGAGCATACACCCCGGGGTGGAAATAGTTTAGCCATCTATCTCTGAATCCTCCTCCAAGGAGCTATCCGTAACCAACGAGATATGCGCTTCATCAGATAGCATAGTCTGCTCTGAAGACCTTATTTTCACTCCAGAATTTTCCATCACCGTGTCAAATGGCTGATGCACTTGAAGAGTAGTTAAATGTACTAACATTGTTGACAAATGTAATATGTAACGAAAAATGGATGGCCTGATATAATTCACATATAAGATGACTGGCTAAGTAGGATTTCATTGCAAAATTCACATATATGATGCCTGGCTAAACAAGATGGCGTTGCATAATTCACATAAACGATGAATAAACTGAATAGATGGCATTCACACAAAGCATGTATAAACTAAGCAGATGCCATATTTGATGAATAAAGTAAGCAATGCAAGGCACCATATGCATGATATAACCAACATCAACATGCCAAGTTAGAGCGAAGACCTCAGGGGATAAATAGGAGTGGTCTGCTCCTTCTGAATCCCCCTCAAAACAGATATCTTCCTCTCGATTACAATCCGAAATGGGTGGAGGGGGGCTGCCTTTGCACCTACCATGGAGCGACGTCTGCATGAAATTTTATTGCCACACAAGGCTCGTCTCTTTTGCTCTACATGTTCAGTTCCATTATGTACAATAACTGGCATGCATAGGAATAAAACGTAGTGAGATTATGTAAGGAGTGCATGCAGAAATCCAGAGTGATGGTAGCAACCTGTGGATAGACCTAAAACCAATGATAGCAGGCAGATAATGTCTTCAGTTAATACAGATAATGGCTTCTTTACTGTTTGTTTCCCACCCAACATGAAACTCATAGTAGACACCAGAGATTAACCAGATAGTAGATAGATACTATTGATTGCGGCCCTGATATGTACCCCACAACCATTTAAAAACTCAAGTTTGACCATTAGTTTGGAGCTGACTCAGAGTCTAATCGGTGAACATGACGATAAAGTAGCATGTAATATTAAGCGATGCATAACGTAAGCAGACACGAAAGAATGTGACCTCTCTTGCGGACCCGTGTAGTCCTCGAGGTCATCTGCTTGGTTGATGATGGTAATGCAATTTTCATGGCTGCCCACGACAGGGAAGAAGATCTGAGGCAGCGAAAGACAGTCTGGAGGCCAAATCCCTGCTGTGCTGGACCCTTCTGTTGTTGGAGCAGCTGAGCTCGGGTGGACGATGGCGCAGCAGGAGCAGGACAAACAACACAAAGTTTTCTTTGACAACTATCTGTAAGAGAAGTAATTATGTAAGGGATCATTTGAATTGGAGGATTCTAACAATGCAGGGATAGGAAATACATAGTAATAGGATAGAATGCACGTGCAAAACAGAGAATTTAAAAACACGGGATTTCTGCCAATCTGGATGTTTGGTTCACAAGAATTGGAAGATCACAGGATGCAAAGAAGCATGGTGAGATTAAGTCAAACCATAAGAAAATGTACGGTTATAATGCTATTGTGCTACTATCTCTTAGTCTTGTGCTTCATGAATAGGAATTTGAAAAGGAGGACAAGTGGATATTAAAATTCCTACGGTTTTTCTTTCAAAGAGACACTAAAGGAACAAATCCTACAGTTCCTTTGCTCCATTCCTTTGAACCAAATGCATGAATAGTAGTACCATAGGAAACTTTCCAATTCCTATGTTTTTCCTTCACTTTTCCTTTCAAGCACTGGCGATTCTAGTAGGCAGGCTTGAGCAAGGAAAAGCCTACACTCAAAAAATGTGTTTGTGCTACTCCTACTACTTTGGACCCAGGCCACTTCCCTACTAGCTCAACTCCCAGGCCCATCGACAAATGCACAGCTCAAACACGCAGAGATAAATAATGATGGCATTCAAGAGAGTCCATCACGGATAGCTAAGTTGCCTGGTATCTCACTACTTGTCATATAGTAGGAGAAAATAATCGTATTTCATGTTACTACGTGTGCTTAGTGGACAATATATATAACATGTAGAGTAAAAAAGAGATGCAACAAGTGTACAACCTCTTTGGCGAAGCCATGTCAATCTCAGCGTGATTGGGTTGGTTGGTGAGGATGCTCCGGTTGACTTGGCTGTCGGAGAAGGGGGAGAAGATCTTAGGCGTCTGGAGATGGAGCCCGGGGTACTACTCTGCTGTGATGGAGGGTTTCGTCGTTGGAGCAGCTCCGGTGAGTTGTATGACGCCGAGGCTGAAGCAGGACAAGAGAGACAATGTTCACCTGAGTGGAATTATAATAGCATCTCTAGTAGATGACGTAAAATACATAACCACAAAGTGCTAGATGTAAAATACATCAGCCACTCATCTATGAACTTAACTGTCAAAACTGAATTAAACTATCGAAACTGAACTTAACTGTCGAAACTGAATTTTACTGTCGAAACTAAACGCACTAGTAGCAGAAAAGCAGTAGCAGCAGCGTGTGCGAGAGCCGGGGTAGCTAGTTGTGTAGCAGCATCAGTCGACTGACACCACCGGCCAAACTGCCGCCCGCCCGCCCCGAAATCACTCCCCAACGCCGATTCGCCGCCACCCCAGCCATCACTCCAGGCCCCCCATGCCGAGCTTTTTCTCCAGCAATACCCACGCCACTGCCCCACCACTGCCCCCACCCTGAACCCTAAGATAGATAGTGGGGTACCTCTTCGGCGAGCCCCCCTCCCCGCTGCAGCTGGTTCTTCCTTAACTCCGGCGAGCCCCCCACTCCCTAAAAATCGACTGACCCAAAAGTCGATTCAGTCGATTGAAGTGTAGCCAAATCGGAGCAGCATCGCAAGCAAGAGCAAGAGCAAGAGCAGCAGCACGAGCAAGAGCAATAGCAAGAGCAGACCAGGCAGGGGACGAAGAGCAAGAGCAGAGCAGCAGAGCGAGCGAGAGCTAAAGCAGCAGCAACTCGTACTGATGTGGACGTCGCCGCCGACGGAGCGACGCCGTGGAGGAAGTGGCCGACGATGCCGCCGTGGATGGAGCTGCGCCATGTCGGCTCGGGACCGAGCGCCGGCAACACCGTGAGATCGAATCAAGAAGAAAATGCGGCGATTAGTGTACAACCTCTTTGCTGGCGCCGATTAGGCCTCGGCTTCATCCGAGGAAACGGTGATGATGCTGCTCTTCCGGTGGTGTAGGTGAAAATGGCGGTGTGGGAATGGAGGTGGCGCAAAAGACGAGGGGAACATCGGGGCAGCTCCTTGGAGGTGGAGGACGGGGTGGCTGAACCGGCGGGCGATGAGATCGACGACGGATCCTCATCCGGTACAGTGGACGAGGGACGTCGAGGTGTTGATGTGGACGACATCATCGGGGAAGAGGCTCCAGCCGAGTGGCAGACGGAGGAGGGTGTGGGGCTTCACGGGTTTTCGCGGCCTCAGTGTACGAATGGGTGGGCTGATGGGATGGGAGTGGGGAACCATGGCTTAGGGACCCG
Source organism: Triticum urartu (assembly GCF_056163025.1). Classification (NCBI taxonomy): domain Eukaryota; kingdom Viridiplantae; phylum Streptophyta; class Magnoliopsida; order Poales; family Poaceae; genus Triticum; species Triticum urartu. The sequence continues at coordinate 437,885,840 of NC_141879.1, read as the reverse complement.
CTTGTCCAAAATGTGGGGTAAGTTACGGAAGTACCCCCACCGATTTGTGCTAGGAGGTTCTTTCGGTTCAGGGGTATCACGGGCATTTTGCATGTCAGGATTTCGCAGGAGGAAGGAGTTTTCGCGCACGTTGTAATTTTAGGATAGCAAGGCACGGGTTGAGATGGAGGGAGTTTTCATAGCACAACGAGACAAAGAAGTATCTTAAATATTTCGGGGTAACAAGGCGCGGGTTGAAATTTCCAGACAAGCCTAACATTACTGTACCAAATCAATTCGCATTTCCGTCGACGAAAAAACAAAAAGAAATCAATTCGCACCACACAAGAGAGTCTAGTTCCGTGTACTGTACCAAATCAATTCGCACTACAAATGACATTCAGAACTTTGAATCATGTTATGTTCAATTAAAATATTTTGCTACGTGTATAATGCATGCAACCTGCTACTCAAATGAACGTTTTAGTGCATTCCAAACGTATATACTACTGCTTCAATATGAACTAAATTTGAATTCGTTTCTCTATTTGAATAAGATCTGCAATAATGATTGTTGTGAAGTCAAAGCATTTGAATTCATTTCTCTATTTTAATAAGATTTACAATCATCATTATTGTCAATTTAAACCATCGTTTGTGTATTATCTTCACAGCACACCACATGATTACTGTCGAGTTAGATATGAACTATGTGTACTATATGAACTCGAACTCGATTTTTTGAATCCACTTTATGTTGATTTCAAATCACAGTACATTTCAAGCTCTAGCTAGATCTTCATAATCTAAACCATGTCTTATATGTATAATGTGTTTATCACATAATGTATGGTGCCCCGCCCCCTACTCCTACAAGTATTTAGATGTGAGTTGCAAATGCCACACATTACCACAAATTCAAATGAAATGTGAGATCTTTCGATATATAGTTTTGTTTAGATTGTTCGATATTTAGTTGTAAGGTGCAAACGCCACACATTATCACAAATTCAAATAAAATGTGAGATTGTTCGATGTATAGTATGGTTTAGATTGTTCGACATTTAGCCGTGAGTTGCAAACGCCATGCATTATCACGTTACGGTATAACATGTGCAAAACCACAGCACACGTATCACCGCTATATTCATGCATGCATATGTTTATAACACTATGATCTCCTTTTCAAATATTTGAATCCACTTTCATATCAAATTATCATCTTTGTTAGTCTCTTACACCCACAAAATCCTCTAACCTTTGTAGCTAGCACTAACTTTCAGTTGTGCATGCACACGCCCTCCTCACCCTCCCCCTCCCTCAGCATCCCATCCATCACGCACATTCTTTTTTTAGGTCGTTCTCCCGTAGTCTCCACAACTCCTTTCCGACACACACCGATTGATAAACCTCTCCAGCGATGTCTGCCTACAACATACACCCGCACCTTCCATCTCCTCCTTTCTGTGTCCATGCCTCGTGTCTCTCATACGGTCCCACATACGTGTAAACTCTCGCCCCTCTTTTCATTGATCTCACAATCGCACACTCCTCCCCCTATCTAGCTAGTAGCTCGGCATCTCACACCACCTCCTAGCTCCATTATCTCTGTCTATCCGTCTCGCTGAGCCTTATTTGCCTCTAACAAATGGATGTACACCGACAAATCTCCCGCTATACATATAGCGAGCTAGGTCCTTATAACTCGTTTTTCCCCACGCGTCGATCGATCTACCTCGTTAGTTATGTCTCTCCCTTCCTCCGACAAACAACAATTGATCTACCGATCTAGTTAGGTTTGCTTACCAAACACATGGTTCCCCTTCATCATCCATGCATGCGTCCCGACACATCTATCACGCACTGGCACACACAGAAACACATCCCCACTCTTATTGATAATATTGCAGTTCTACCCTCAGTTTGTCTAGTAGGCCTCTCCCACCATCTTCGAGAAGCAACTCCATCACCCATCCAACACTCTACCCCTGTCCCCCCTCTCCCTCTCCTCTCTCTCTCTCTGTGTGTCCAACCTATTTCCCGTCCTTCAGTTATGTATGGATGTCGACTAATCTCCCTCAAGAAATAGCTGGGTCTCTCCTTCTCAACACATATACGAGTCATTCTACCTCTCTAGTTTAGGCCTCTGCCTCCCCCCTCATCCCCCACACACATCGATACATCGAGCGCTCTAGTAATGTCTCCCTGCCACACACAAACTTGCCCTGTGCCCTCCGACGTTCCGGTAGGTTAGTCGCCCTATATCTTTGACTTGCACACACACAATTTCGATGGCTCTCTTCATCGATCTCTCACCCGCCCACTTGATCCTCTCTTCGACTCTATCGATATCTATGACTCCTCCCTCTCTTCTTGTGGACGCCCCCTCTATATATGATATCGATAGGCCTTTATTTCACACACATTGCATGTGTCAAATTTTTGTTTGAGATGTCATCGACACATATTCCCACAAATACATTCACAAAATCACCCCAAACAAAAAACACTCACGAACACACACGCCATTTGTCTAGGTTTGTATCTCTCTCACACACACCCACGTAGGTGGGGGACGTGCACGAAGAGAAGAGGTGCACGCACGGCGCACGCACTCTCGTCTCTTTCCCAACCATAGCCGCACGAGTACACGGTGGAGCTCATTTCTGTACGAAAAGGCAGCCCATGTGGTAATTTAACACGTGTACTGGTTGTCCACTTGATGGAGGATCGTATACCACGGGTGAACAAACAAATTGTGACTTGACGCGTTATGTTAAAAAGAGGCAAACCATGTGGGGCCTACCTTAGAGGCAATGCTCTATAGGGATGCTCTGTGTGTATTACTTTTGATGTGTCCCGTCAACTCGCAGAATGAGGAGAAGCTTGCTTAGTATGCCATCTCCCCCGCCCACAGGCGCGGTGGTTCGCAGGATGAGGTGAATCTTGCTTACTACGCCTTATGCCCGCTCCCTCGCCCACGCACGTGGTGGCTCGCGGGACAGGGAGAAAATCTTACTACTCCCTCCGTTTACTCCTCGCCCCTACCTTGGTTGAAGAGATTATCATATTGTTTGGAATATATGTCCTTTAGTATATTTCAATATGAACTACTAGTACATACTCCAAACACTGATGTATATTGATGTATTTTAGAGTGTAGATTCACTCATTTTTCTCCGTATGTAGTCAATATTGAAACGGACGTAATAGTACGCACTCTCCCTCGCCCACGTGGTGGACGTACAACAATTCATTCGGTCTCATATAGCCAGAACGATATATACTGCAGTACCATTATTGCTCGACTTCCCGAAGAGCCAATCGCAAGGTTAATATTTTGGAGATGCCAAGTGCAAGGTTTATAGGAGAACGAGTAGTACTAGTACTAGTAGTACGTACTGTACGAGGAAGAAGGCAACAAGATGTATGTTTTTCGTGACAGTCTCTTCTTACAGGACATGCTAGACCTAGTGGACCTCATTGTTGCAATGGGACTACTCCCTATCATAGATGGCACGATTCAGAGTGGTGTTCAGCGGGCATAATTCGGAGCTTCTTAGGCTAGTCATAGTGGGAGTAACTTATGTAGTAACATGACACATCCCGAGACAAATCTGCTTATGTGGCATGGAGTTAATGAGGAAAGAGATGCTTGTGGTAACATAATATGTTACTGTAGCATAACACACCCCGAGGTAAAATGAGTCTATGTCTCAATTAACGAAGGTTTGTATGTTACCATCTATATGTTACTACCCATTATGAAGGTAGTAACATGGAATAGTAACAAAAGCATGTTACTAGTCTAAGTTACTCCCCACTATGACCAGCCTTAGTGTTAAACCCCATGAAGAAGTCCCATCGAAAGGAATAGCCATCCTCTACACATGCTCCTATGTAAAATGAGTAAATGAGACAAAAAGAGAAAGAGACAAAGTAAAAAAATCAGCAGCCTTATATCCATCCCTATTGTATGAGTGAATAATATTTCTACGTCGTGATTGACATGGCTATATTATTAACCATGCTACGGAGGTAGAAGCGGATTTTTATTTATTCACGGAGGTAGCAGCGGATGGATATTCAACGAGGAGTGAAATGATGGTTGCTTCCTCGGTCAAACATAGAGAAAGCTGGAAGCTGGAAACTTCATAGCACTCTACAAATTTATCTCGCTAATAAATTATAGTACATACTATACTAGTACTCCCTCCGTTCCCAAATATAAGTCTTTCTAGAGATTCCACCAAGTGACTACATACGGAGTAAAATGAGTGAATCTACACTCTAGAATATGTCTACATACATCCGTATATTGTATTCCATTTGAAATGTCTAAAAAGACTTATAGTATTTAGGAACGGAAGGAGTACTATGTAAAGAGTTAGGTGTCGCATGGTGTCCAGAAAATATGGTGATAATGTGAGGCGGGCCATGTAATCACTGAGCTTGCGTGTTTTCACTGCTCTCGCACTCCTCCGCCGTAAGAATGGAGAAAATTGTAATCTAGTAGTACCTCCTTTCACCGAAAGCGTGGGACATCCAGCAGTCCTACCACCTCAGTAATAATGACCAATGAGCCATCAAATCACATAGACCTAGCAGTAAGTTGGACGGATGAAGCAACCATCACTCTTGAATCCACTCTGCCCTGGCATGAATATGACACCGATTCTTTGGAGCGGTGCGGACTGTTTTGGGCGGGAAGCGCACACGGGAGATGGAGGGTCTTTGGGTGGGCCAGGCTAGTCAGGAGCGGGCGTGGCAGCGGTCCGCCTGTCCCGACCAGACGCCCGGAAATGAGAGGATGCACCGACTCTCGCGGCTAAGTCGTACACTACACACCATCTCTCTATAGGAGTAGGTCGATATGTCTCTCTCTAACACACACACACACATGTTCATAGAATAGGAATATCGTGTGAGTTACTTATGGAGCGTTTGGATCCTTAGCAAGAACATTTTATAGCCTAGCCGGGCAAGGTTAGGCGTTTGGAACTGTTAAAATATGTTAGCTTTTGTGGGCCAGCTAGCTTGGGTGGGCTAGAAAAACCTTGCTAGCTCAGGAGAGCCAGATCGGTTCGCTTCCGACGGCAAACTTCGTGTATTACCTCCGTCCTGGTTTATTGGTCCCCATTGTATTTCGTGTCAAATTTTGACCATAGATTGAACGAGGAAAATGTTCATGCATGTCACAAAAAATTATATTAATTTGTATTTCGCATACTAACATTTTTCTTATTAATTTGTTTGTTTCACCCTCTGACTGGTAGGACCCAACGTACTATGTGGAGAGAGGTAAGGTGACTAAGGGTGCATTATTTCTGTACTACCAACACTGCTTTAAATCCCAAAAGACCTTACCACCAAAGCCACATGACACGATTATGGTTTAAATCCCAATGACTCCCACGCAAAAAAACACGGCATGCTTGTCACACAAATGCAGCAATGTATAAAAGGTTACTTTCCTCTCGTTAAACATAACATGAGGGTCGTGTAGCTGGTTAGCCTGTTCGCTCATCAAACTAGAGGTCTCGTGTTTGATAACCACACTGGAGCATAATTTTGTTTTTGTTCGACTTCTTTCTTGTTTTCTAGGGTTTTCACTCTTCACACTCTCTCCACTATATATATAGACACTGGAGCCTCAGCGCTTGTACTTGCTCTCTTCACACTCTCTCACCCTCTCCAGATCTAAATAAGACTTCGTTGGCCTCTCTCTCTCCCCTCAATACTGGTCAAAGAGCCAGCAGGATCCGTCTGCCGGGAAGGGAAGGAGGCTTAACACTGTCGCCTTCGGTGAGGGAGGGAATCCACTACTGGCGCACCTGTTCTCTTTCACCCAACGGCGGCGCGGGAGGGCCTCCTACCCCTTCTTCCTCGCCGTCGTACATAGTGTGGGAAGAACGGCCTCCGGTCGCCCACCGAACCACACCCCAAGAACCTTAAGGTATAATTTACTTAATTCCACATGCATTGCTCTAGCTGCATGTGGGCTTTTTCCGCTTCTGCACTCGAATCTTGGTGTTGGATCAAACAGGAAAGTAGTGGGGAAAGTTGTATAGCATGAATCTAGGACGTGGTTCAAAGAGGAAAGGAATGGGGGGAAAAGTAGTGGGGAAAGTTGTATCGCATGAATCTAGGACGTGGTTCAAAAAAGAAAGGAAGGGGGGGATGTTGTGGGGAAAGTTGTATAGCATGAATCTAGGACGTGGTTCAAAGAGGAAAGGAAGGGGGAAAGTAGTGGGGAAAGTTGTATAGCATGAATCTAGGACGTGGTTCAAAGAGGAAGGGAAGGGGGGAAAGTACTAGTACAGACTGGCTATCCAGCACCTACGTTGGTCGAAAAGGCAAAACAATGAAAAACGCAGTACGCACATATGTAATGAACTGATCTTTTTGTTTTGGGGGACAAGGCTGTAGAGTTTCAGCAGGACTAGATTTGCTGCGCTCACATAGGGAAAGGTGTCTAAAGATAACAAAACTTGGATCAACGCAAATATGCTCCTTGGTTGTTTTCTCTTTGTTGCAACAAACTATACATCACCCCTTCATACATTGGTAGATGCACATGGTGATGGCGAGTCCATTGTCCCGTGCAACTCTTTAGCTGTCGTTAATCTAAGGCCCTGTTTGGTTAAAAAGTCCTAGTACTTTTTTAGTCCCAACTAAAAAGTCCCTAGTCCCTACCTGCTTGGTTCCAAGGACTATACATGGACCAGAGGTTATTAAATGACATACTAAAAGACCATGTTACCCCTAGTAATGAACTAACAGAGATAAGGTGTGATGCGGGGCAGGGCAACTGTTGGAAAAAGTCCCAAAAGACTCTCCCTTGGGGTCTTCTTTCTTTAGTCCCAAATGGCCACTTTTAGTCCCTAAAAGTCCCTCCTATTTGGTTTAGATGGGACTGAAGGCGAATTTTTTTAGTCCCTACACCAAAAAGTCCCTGTAAACAAACACCCTCTAATAATGCTGCTAGAAAATTGATGCAATGCCATAGTTAAAAGCAAATTACATGTTTAACGAATTTTATTGTTAATATAATCTCTCTGTTAATATGAATCAATGCCACTATTTGAGAAATGCTACTGTCTTGGTTTCTTTCCCAATTAGATAAGTTAGATGCTTCTTTTTGTTGGCTTCTGTGTCATCCACCTTTTTTGAGCACTTGTTGTTTTCTTTGCACCTCTGTGTAAACATGGTTATCCACTTCACCTTGTTGCTATTGTGACCTTTTGTTGCACTGCACAAAACACTTTTGTTTTAAGAGTGTTTTGTGCAGTTCAACCAAATGTCACACCGACATCGTTGCTTGATTGCTTGATCTTAGTGGAACTGCACAAGAGGAGATCGTACTTCCTATCCATGTTGGCAAATTTGGTTCAGATCTTCTTCTTGTGAGTTGTTTGAATTCCGCATCATGAGAGGTCAGTACTAGCCTTCTTTAACATGATTGTGTAGTGTGCTTTCATATGTTGTGCTACTTGTACGGTAATGTTGCTTGATTTTAGTGAACTACACAAATGGAGACAAGACTTCTAATCTGTATGTGCACCATAATATCCCATTGAGGTAAGATAAGGATATTGCACAACTTTTGGCCTGTATTTTGCCACTCTCATCAGAAAATTAATGTCGTTATTTAGTGCTATACTTGTGCTCCCTAATTGACATGCCAAATCTTACATTGAAGGTGAAGCTTGTCTGTTATTGAACCAAGTGACGAGGGGGGAGAACAAGTGTAAGAAAAACAAAAATCAACTCCCGGTGCTATAATGAAGCACTGGAACTATGATGACACAAGTAATGATGTAGTTTTGCATCTTAATTTATTGCTATGGCTGGAACGAGCAATTGTTTTGCCACCGATTTGATGCCACTCTTAGTGTAATATGTAATTATCTCCACTTGTGCAAACATGGATCTTCTTTGAAGATACCATATATTTTAGTGGAACTGCACAAGAAGATGTTGGAAACATTAAACTAATCGAGGAGTATATAGTAAGCATGGCAACCACAGTAGATAACAACAGATGGTTCCAGAGAAGTGCTTGATCTGTATGCTCTACACAATAAGCCTCCTGACAAAGGTTGTTACTCCCCACAGATTTCATCCATATGATTGAGCTTTGTCATCTCTATTGGTGTTGTGCTACTGTTTAGATATTGTCATGAGAAAGTGGTATTGTCCTTGAGAAGTGCTTCATCTGTGTTGTTTTAAATATTTCCTTTCCTTTTTTTCGAGCAAACAGGGATGCTAGCATTTAGTTGTCCTCTTGTCTTTGCACAACAGGATCATCCTTCTTTGAAGAAGAATATGGAGTACGTGAAGTGACTAGTTCCGATTATGCCAAGATGAAGAAGCCCTGTCTATCTTCTCATCAGAAGGAGCAGTTGAAGGATGGTTACATTACTCCCCACAAGACCAAACTAACTTTAGCTTGGAAGGACTGATGGAACTCCCATCTTTTTTGATGTGATGTGCAACTACAATGTTGTTCTAGGATTCTTTCCAGTGAGTTCCATTTTTCTTAAAGTGTGCTCTACATGGACCATGTTGGTGCCTGTTTAAACTGTTTATTCATAGTATAGTTTGCTTTATACTAATCACTTATTTTGTATTTGTGCAAATAGGGGTGCTCAGCTTGATTTCAATGGGAACTGCACAAAATGTTCATGAATACATCAAATCATTCATTTCCACCACAAGAAAGGAGGTGCCGATATGTTCAAGGCGTTGCAACATATAAAGGCGAAATCATACAAGCTATGCACGAATTTGGTTGATTTTGGTGGAACTGCACAAAAAGAACAACTGGTTTATTTAGCACGAGGTGCCATGTCAATGTCCGAACTAATGGCAAACCCTGCCCATTCCACAATCGTAGGCATTTGATATTTTGGAATGGGAAAACCTTGTCAAAGTTTGCTCATTGATGTATGCAAAACAACACGCATTTGACATTCTGGAATGGGACAACCTTGTTAAATTTTGCTCATTGATGTTAGCAAGAAGACATGCGTTTGATATTTTTGAATGGGATGCCCTTTGCTGTTAGTAGTATCGATCTATTTTTCTTTATTGTTTAGTTGTGAAGTAAATATTGGCTCTGACATGTGAATCGCTAAGATGCATAATCATCGATTGTTTTGAATGTTCTCTATGAATTGCCAGGCCTGTGTGTTTGATTGCAATGTACAGGAAAGCTAAAAAGCAGCTCAAACTCTTTGTACTCTATAACATCTCAGCATTCTAAATTTTGGAATGTTATAATAAATACATAGTTTTGATTGATTATTTGATTGTGGTGTGATTGCTTGTGTGAAATTGAGTAAAATTTGAAACTCTTGAACATTAAATGAGAGGGAATAAAAGGACCTTCCCAAACTTTTATCTTGCATTTATGATCTCCATGAATTCAAATTCTTTTCAAATACAAAACCCTAGAGAGAAGATGACATGACTTCTTCCATTTAAAATGAAAAGGGTTTCTGAAAATATTTGAATTTTATTTGGAAATATTTCAAATTCACAAACTTTATGCAACTCAATGATTTTCATGAGAGAAGATAAAATGACTTCTTCAAATGCTAAGAAAGAGAGTTGGAAGTTTCAAAGAATCAAATTTAACGTCCCTTTGAAATTATTTTTAATTTGGAGTTATTTGGTTTTTATTCAAATTATTTCTCTCCAAAAATAAAATATATGAAAAATAGGGTAAAATGATTCCCTACATTAGTTGGAGAAAAATGAATTTGAAATCATTTTGGTATTTTTAAAATGACTTTTTATTGGGTTCTATTACAGTAATAACACTGTTTGCTTTATTTGATTTTTTGTGGAATTTATTTGCCGCTGAAAATATATTCAACATTTAGGAAATCTTTTTATGAAAATTTTGATATATAATATGCCTATGTACATTTTTATTTTATTTTTGTTATTCAGTTTTTCTTTTATTATTCTATTAAAAAACTGCGCATGCCTTGGAACTAACTGTCGAGCACGTGCACAACATAGTGGCATCGAGCGCCTCATCATTTTATTTTATTTTTCTTCTCTCCTACATGGGCCAGGCCCACCAGCCTTTTTTTTTACTTTGACCGAATTTTGTTAAAAAAATACAGCGCGCGGCCGGGCCGAACTTTTAGCCCATGATATTTTTCAAATTTCATATACGTATGTATATGTTTAGTCCCACATTGCCTAGCCTTTCACCCCTCAATCTCTTTTCCACCTATAAATGTAGACCCATAGAGCCTCCAAAAATCATCCGATTCGGGTTAAATCAATATTTTGGTTTGACTAGATTTATTAAAGAATTTTTTTCCTCTACGGTGGGACTTTTGGAAATTGTCTTCTCTCTCCGAAATCGTCTTTTCTCTATTTTATAAAGGTATCTTTCTTTGTTTTTTTATATTTCCGTAGTTTATTATTTCTAGACTAGTATGGTAGAATAATTTGATTATCAATTAGTCTCTGTATTTATACATTAGACCTTGAATTCTTTTAGCCATAGCTATTTTTCTTCCGTAAAACAACTTGGCCCTGACTTTTCAAATGATCATAACTTTTTAGTCGTTCATCCAAATTAGATGAAACCAGTGCCTATAGTTTCGTGTTGTTTTCACCTATCCAGTGAACGTGTCACATCAATTTTTTTTAAATTTTTTCAAATTTCGAAATTTGTTCAGAATCATATTCAAACTTCTTTTAATCATAACTTGAGTTCCGTAACTCCGATTTAGTTGATTCTTTTTTACAAATCAAAGCTCTTGAGCTAAACTTTCTGATAAGACCAAATCCACCTAATTTTGGTACTGTTAGAAATTGTTTTCTTTTACAAGAGTTAATTGCTTGTTTTCAAAGTTTTCCGAGACCTTTTCTTTAATTCTTTTGCAAGAGTGCTTATGTATACAATTGCTTGCTTACGAAGATTGAACGGAGTGTGACGAGTAGAACTATCAGGAGTTATTAGTGCGAATCATCTTCATCAACAGTACAAGGCAAGTTCACACTTTGATCATATTTTTCATACCGAGTTTTTATGCATTAGTCTCATCCTTAAACATTGCATGAGTAGGATGTGATAACATGTGGGTATTTGGGAAGTAGTTGATGAGGTAGGAACCTACTGTCTTATATTCAACTGTAAGTGCATCTAGTGCCCCTTAGTGATTTTGGTGTATTGAAGACTTATAGGTTAAGGGACTAATGCGTTTGTGAGTGTACACAGGTCTATAAGTCAATGAGGAGTTTGATATTTATAGAGAAAGTCGACCCCTAAAAATGAAGTTCTTCGACTGAAGACTTTGGATCACTGAAGACTTTCTGAAGACTTTGAAAGTGAAGAAATTGGTGTGACCTTGAAGACTTGGTATTCGTTCGAGGAACATGAAGCATGAAGACTTTTGTTTTTGTAGTTTCATATTCTCTTTCTTGAGTCATAGGAAACACCGTACTATTAAAGGGGGTTGAGGAAATACTAAGGAAAAATTTCCATGTGATGCTCAACTCAAAATCCTACACCTACCAATCCCTTCGAGTGAAGCCATTGGAAATCTCATACAGTTCAGTCAATTTCTTCAGTGATAGAGACGAAGTTCTTCTGGTCTCTGAGGAATTTGTCCTGCTGAGGAGTTAGGAATTCGCCAGTGCGGATTTCCTACACAGTGAGGAACATGATAGCCCTGAGGATTTTGCTACTCAAAATTCCGACCGTCCTATGCTATGCGCCAACTGTCCCAAAATATCTATCCACCTAACGGTCATATCATTGAAGGGCATTTATGTCTTATCATGTCGGGCTGCTCCCTAGGCTATACATAGCTGCCCCCTACAACCACTAGCTGGTTGGCTGCTCCGACAGAAACCGACACTTGTCATTTGAGAGCAACCCATCCTCCGAGGACTTTGAGTCAAAATCATCGAGTGAGGAGAAACCCAAAACCCAAACACCTACAAACCCCAAGTGATTGAGCATCACTGAAGAGATTAATCCTGCGTGGATCCGACGCTTGTTACCTTTGAAGACCGTGCTTCTTCCAGACGGTTAGGCGTCATGGTCTAGAGCAACCAAGAGGAATTGTGGATCGCCGAGTGACCAAGTTTGTGAAGGTTTGGAAGTCACCTGAAGACTTACCACGAGTGATTGGACGAGGTTTGTGTGACCTTAGTTCAAGGAGAATATGGTGAGGACTAGGTGTCTTGAGCTGCGTGTTCAGGACTGGGTGTCCGGGACTGTGTGTCCTCGAGTTTAAATACTCAGCCGCTCCAACCAGACGTACAACTGAGACAGCAGTTGGAACTGGTCTACCAAATCATTGTCTTCACCAAGCTCACTGGTTCCATTTCCTCAGCTCTTTCATTTCCTCATAATTGAGTTTTGTACTTGTTCATATCTGTGTTTGAAGACTTTGACTGAAGACTTTCTCAATTTCCTCAGTTCAATTTCTTCAGTCTATTTGTCTTCATCCTGTGTTATCCTGTGCTTACGTTTCCTGTACTCTGTGCCTGTCTTCATTTCATCATGATGACTATGCTTGTATTCTGTTATGTTTACTGTTGAGTACTTATTCCACTTCTAGTAGTTCTTCGCTAAGGAATTTCCTCACCGGTAAATTCCTCAGTGAAGAATTTCATAAAAATCGCCTATTCACCCCCCTCTAGTTGATATAACGCACTTTCAATTGGTATCAGAGCAAGGTACTCCCTCGTTCTGTGTGATTTTGGTTTAACTGCCTGGAGTTTTAGTTATGTCGACCGCAGGTATGACAAAAGTGACATGCCCCATCTTGGACGGTCACGAGTATCCCAAGTGGAAGGCGATGATGAAGAAACGCCTCATGGCGATGAACATCGAGCTATGGACTGTCACTGAGATTGGTCTGACCGATCTGTGCAAGATGGCGGAAGCTGATGACATTCGCAAGTACACTCTTCTCAACCTCACGGCGAATTATGTCATCTGCTCCAGTCTGTCACAAAATCAGTTCAGGAATATCATGCATCTCGATCATGCGAAGCTCATCTGGGACCGTCTCTCTGATGTCTATGAAGGTCATCAAACCTGTCATGATCCTTGGTTTGAGGACTTCAAGGATTCTCTCAAAGCGATGACATTCGAACCAGAATCATCATTTTCTACATCATGCCTTATGGCAAAACAGGCTGAGGTAACTGAATGCTACCTATCCGAGTCCAGTGATGATGAATCTGGTGATGAATTTGGACCCATCTATGTCAAACTTGCTTCCCTTGCCACTAAACAACAAAGAGCTTTGGAAAAGGTTTACTACATGCTAAATAAGAGCGATGATATGTTGGGTGAAGAAATGGATCAGTCAAAAGCTTTGCCTGAAAGTCTTCAGAGACTTCATACTAAGTATGACACCCTTCAAGATCAACATAACACTCTCTTATCCGATCATGAGAAGCTTTCTTATGAATTTCTTCAAAGAAAGCAAGATCTTGAAAAGCTAAGAGTGAGTTATGAAGATCTTCAGAAGGAGCGCGATTCATTACTTGCTCAACAAATCAGCGCATCTCAGGAAGAATTTGTTCCTCCATGTTTGAAATGCATTGAACGTGAATCTGCTAATTCTTCACCTGAATGTTCAAATGCTGCTAATGTTTCAAATTCTTCACATGCCTCTGCTGTCACTAATTCCTCATCTGAGGACATTGCTAGTATCACTGACGATGCATGGATAAAGGAATTGTACACGACATGCATGTACAAAAGCCTCAAAGGGCATCAGGCTCTTTGTGATGTGATTAAAAAGCAGATCCTCAACATGAACCCTAGGAAAGAGGGTATTGCCTTTGAGAGGAAGCTCAATGCTGATGGTACATATTGGAAGCCTGAGCAGTACCCCAAAACTACATGGGTTGCTGCAAAGGGACCTCCAGTTGATCCATCTAACTTATCTGGATTTGCATGTGAATCTCCTCGTTCTGATGACGAGTCATTTGACTCCAACTATAAACTATTCAAAAATCAGAATGGTGAAGTATTTGCTAGATATGTTGGCACTAACTGCAGGAACGGCTCCCCTATGAAGAAAATCTGGGTTCCCAAAAGATGCCTTGAAAATCTTCAGGTGAATGTCATCATGACGCCACCTGTGAAGAATAGGAACCCCAGATCAAATTCTTCATATGGATCCAAGTCCTCATACGGACAAAACTCCTCACATGGATCATATTCCTCAAAAGGATCAAAGTCCTCATATGAACATCATCGTGCTAACCCGTCTGTTTCGTTGGGAAGATCTAAGGATTATGGATATGTGCATTATTCTTCAAATTATTATGTCCATAAGTCCTCAAAGAATTTCTCTGCTTACTCTTATGCTTATTCTAACCCCTCTTATGTGCAACGAAATGGACTGGCTTCTATGCCATCCTTCTCGTATGGAGCTCGCAGAATGATGAACTCCTTGCCACCCCTTCAGATGTGGGTGGTGAAGAAAAAGAACTAGTCTCTTCTGCAGGGTCAGGTCTCTAGACGTACGCAATCGTCTGAAGAATTGGCTGGAGACCTGAGTATGCGTGAAAGGACGCAGGCTAATCATGAAGAAATGAACTTTCATTTCTCACGTCCTCATATTGCTTTATCTATTCTTTTGATTGATGAAATTGATCTGATGAATTGATGTCATATTCTTCACTGATGAAGTATATGAGTTTGTAAGCTGCACTAATTCATCTGCAGGATGATCAACCCAAAGCCACTGAGTGGGTCCTTGATAGTGGATGTACAAACCACATGACTGGTGACAAGAATCTATTGATGGATGCTCCAGTATCTCCGTCGCATTTGAAGCATATCATCTTTGCTGACAAAGGCAAAAGTCAGGTATTGGGTCTAGGTAAGGTTGCGATCACAAAGGATCGACACATGGACAAAGTCATGCTTGTTGAGTCCGTAGTATACAACCTTATGTCTGTCTCAATGCTTTGTGATCTTGATATGGTTGTTGTCTTTGGCAAGTACCGTTGTGTTGTGGTTATGGAAGCTGACAATTCCAAAGTCTTCGAAGGCTTTAGGAGAGGAGACCTGTATATTGTTGATTTCTCTACAGGACCACAACCAGCCGTGTGCTTACTTGCAAAAGCTTCAGAAGGCTGGCTCTGGCATCGACGACTTGGTCATGCAGACATGAGGAATTTGCACACGCTTGTGAAGAAGAAGCATGTCATTGGCATCGAGAATGTCAAATTCCTCAAGGATCACCTATGCGGAGCCTGTGAAGCTGGGAAGATGACAGAGGCCAAGCATCCAGCGAAGACTATCATGACCACCACTCGCCCATTTGAATTGCTTCACATGGATCTCTTTGGTCCTAATCATTATTCTGCTATTTCAAATGAAGCATATGAATATGGCTTTGTTATTGTTGATGATTACTCTCGTTATACATGGGTACACCTTGTTACTTACAAACATAAAGTGCAGGAAGTATTCAAATGATTTTCCTTTAGGGCTTCAACCAACTTTGGTGTGAAGATCAAGCACATCAGAAGTGACAATGGCACTGAGTTCAAGAATTCTGGTCTCGATGACTATCTTGATGAACTTGGTATTACTCATGAGTTATCTGCTCCTTACACTCCTCAGCAGAACAGCGTCGTGGAGCGTAAGAACAGGACTCTTGCTGAGATGGCTCGCACTATGCTTGATGAATACAAAACGCCTCGTCGGTTCTGGACTGAGGCAATTGATACTGCGTGCCACATCATCAACAGAGTATATCTTCACAAATTCTTCAAGAAAACTGCCTATGAACTCCTCACTGATAAGAAACCCAATGTAAGTTATTTCAAAGTCTTCGGTGCTAAATGTTGGATTAGAGATCCTCATCACAACTCAAAATTTGCACCGAAAGCACATGAAGGTTTTATGCTTGGTTACAGAAAGGACTCGCACACCTACAGAGTCTTCAACAACGTTCTTCACAAGGTTGTTGAAACTATAGATGTGCAGTTTGATGAAACTAATGGCTCACAAAGAGAGCACCTACCTACTGTGATAGATGAACCAGCACCTGAGGAAACTATCAAGTTCAAGGCTACTGAGGATGTCATTCCCACTGAAGAATTTGCTGAAAAATTCATTCCAGAACATGAAGAACGTCGAGCTAATGCACCTGAAGAAAATGCTGAAGAAAATAGTGCTGAAGAAAACGCTGATCAAATTCTTCAACGGCAACCAGCTCATCCTCGCATTGCAAAAGAAGTGCAAGTTGAAAAGATCATCAATGACATCAAAGCGCCAGGTCCTCTCACACGCTCAAAAGCTTCACATTTGTCTAACTTTTGTGGGCACTATGCTTTTGTCTCTATTATAGAGCCCACTAAGGTAGATGAAGCATTTCTGGAGCCTGAGTGGATTCAGGCCATGCAAGAAGAATTACATCAGTTCGAGCTCAACAATGTATGGGAACTGGTCAAACGTCCAGATCCTCGCAAGCACAATATCATCGGCACAAAGTGGATCTACTGCAACAAGCAAGATGAAAATGGCCTTGTGGTGAGGAATAAGGCACGGCTTGTAGCTCAAGGCTACACACAGGTTGAAGGAATTGATTTTGATGAAACTTTTGCACGTGTTGCTAGACTTGAGGCTATTCTCATATTACTTGCTTATGCTAACCATCATGATATCACTTTATATCAAATGGATGTGAAAAGTGCATTCCTCAATGGTAAGCTTGAGGAAGAAGTATATGTTGCTCAACCCCCAGGTTTTGAAGATCCAAAGAATCCTGACAAAGTCTTCAGACTCAATAAGGCCCTCTATGGCCTCAAGCAGGCCCCACGGGCGTGGTATGATACCTTGAAGGAATTCTTCATGAAGAAAGGCTTCAAACCCAGTTCACTCGACCCTACTCTTTTCACTAAATCTTATGATGGTGAATTGTTTGTGTGCCAAATATATGTTGATGATATTATCTTTGGCTGTACTGACCAATGTTATAGTGGTGAATTTGCCTATATGATGAGTGAAGAATATCAAATGTCTATGATGGGAGAGTTGAAATTCTTCTTAGGTCTTCAAATTTGTCAACAACGCAATGGCATATTCATATCTCAGGAGAAATACCTCAAGGATGTACTGAGGAAATTCGGCATGCAAGATTGCAAAGGCGTCAAAATTCCTATGCCCACAAATGGCCATCTGTGCACTAATGAAAATGGTATTGACTTCAATCATAAGGTATACCGCTCCATGATTGGTTCATTATTGTACTTATGTGCATCTAGGCCAGATATAATGCTTACTGTTTGCATGTGTGCCCTATTTCAAGCTACATTGAAGGAATCACACCATATGGCTGTGAAGCATATTCTTCGATATCTAGCTCACACACCAACACTTGGATTATGGTACCCCAAGGGCTCGGCTTTTGATCTCATTGGATATTCTTACTCTGACTATGCTGGTGATCATGTGGACCGCAAGTCAACATCTGGTACATGTCATTTCATCGGATGATCTTTGGTCTGTTGGTCCTCGAAGAAACAGAACTGCGTATCACTATCTATTGCTGAAGCTGAGTACATTGTCGCTGGTTCTTGCTGTGCCCAATTGCTATGGATGAAGCAAACTCTCAAGGACTATGGCGTCAACATGAAGAATGTGCCTCTCTTCTATGACAATGAGAGTGCCATCAAGATTGCTCACAACCCAGTTCAGCACTCGAAGACAAAGCACATTCAGATTCGTCATCATTTTCTTCGTGATCATGTGTTGAAGGGCGACATTTCTATTGAGCATGTGAAGACTGAAGAACAGCTAGCCGATATCTTCACAAAGCCCTTGGATGAGAAGATATTTAACAAGTTGTGGTGTGAGCTAAATATCCTAGAATCTTCGAATGTTCTTTGAAAAGGACACTCATCCTAACACTTATGAAAAATTGATGACTTAGATGTGCAACACATGAAGAAACGTTTTTCTTCAATTCAATGAAGAACAACACTCTTAGTGTGAAGAAATTAACAAAGAATTTGATTCTCAGAACCGTACGATAATTGTACGCGGTGTCTGAAATCATCATTCTTATACGGTGTGTCACGCCACCACCAAAAGTTGAAATTCCTCAACTATTCATATTCTTCAACTTTGCATTGTCTTCACTGCTTCCGTCATTTTTCTTCATTGACTATATATATATAAGTTTACGTCCTCTACATCATTTACTTATTGCTAGTTCTTCAAGTTGGTTTTTTCTGCTAAGTGAATGTGATCGGACCCTTCCCCCTCTATGCTATACTCAACCCAATCTATTCACAAATTCTTCATGTGCGTTCTATTTGAAACTTGTTCAAAATCTTCACTGTGTCCTTGTCAACTGAAGAAATTGCGAACGGAACTTTAAAACCTATCTTATCAAATTTTTTGGCTTTGCCGCTCAAACCGTTCCGCATCCCACGTTATACTTATCCACTCATCCACGATCGCACATGATCTCCACCTCTCACTACATGGGTGACACATGTCAAGCGAATGAGAAGGGTCAGGGGCACGTTCGTCCAATTTCTTCGGGCGAGCAGTTTTTCACCGTGGCTATAAATACCCCTCCTTCCCTTCCTCACTTCTTTTACTCCGCTCGACCTCTCTCCAGCTTGAGCTTCTCAAACCCTAGCGCCGCCGCTACTTCATCGCCGCCGGTGAGGAAGAGCTTCACTGCCTCGACCTCATCGTCGACGTACTCACACCGACTGTGGAAATCTTCACTCCGCCGCCGCCGTAGCCGTCTTCCTCCGCCAAGTTAGGGCGTGGAAGATCTGCACAGACGAACTTCACATCTCCTTACTCTAGTTCGTCGTGTTCTTTGTCCAGGGTAATTAAAAGTTACTTTTACTACCCTCGTTGATTCGAATGATTATCTTCAAAATCTTCAAAGGTGTTTTTCTTCATAGTTTCACACTAAACACCTCACAAGTCATTTGTTCTTGATTCGTTTCTCTAAGCATTATTTTTCTTCAAGATTCCTCAATTGTGTGGATCTTCGATCTATACAACTCTGGAACCTAAGACAAAGAGCGCTTAGTGAAATTCTTAGACTCATCTGGTCAAATTCCTCAAACTTGTTCTTTTGAAAAACCCTCTGAGAACACATATAACCTCTCCAAATTCCTCGCAACTATACTCTATTCACAGGTACACATGTCAGCTGCTGAATCACTAGGTTCTCATCAACTTAACTCATTTGCAGCGTTCCTTGAAGAAAAGTTGCATACTTCTTCAGAGAATTCAATTGTTCAAATTCCTCAACTGAAGAAAATGGCTGACGGTAAGAAGCCACAGAAGGGAGGAAAGAGGCCTGAGGTAAATACAGTGTTTGAGATCCCTGATGAAATATATGCTGGGTACTGCACACCTACTGAGGAAACCAAGAATGAGCGCAAAGTGCACATTCAGAAGATAGAGAGGAGATGGGCAAGAGAATGGAGGGAGTACAGATATGTCACTCCTAAGTATATGAAGAAATTTGCACTCAATCCTCCATGCCCAAGAGCTCCATTGGCACCTGGCCAAATCGCTGATCCCACCAGCCTCAAGCGCGGTGAGGACTATCCTGATGAATGGGCCAAGCTCCAAACCAAGTTGGCTAAGCAAGCCAAAGAAGCAGTGAGGAAATTCAATAAAGACTATGTTGCTGCTGCTGCCTCTGTTGAGGCCTTTGCTGTCAAGCCAAAGAAGGCTATGTCAAAGAAGCCTGCGCGCAAGCCAAGTGCTTCACCAACAATGCCCTCACGGCCAAGTTCCTCAGCAATGTCCTCACAGCCAGAATCCTCAAAGCCCTCACGGCCAATTCCTCATGCTGCTCCTGTTCCTCCAAAGTCCTCAGCTCCTCCGCCAAATCCCTCAGCTGTTCCGACTAAATACTCAGCACCTGTGCATCTCGCCTCGTGCCAAAGGATAGCAGGCATCTCCATTGCCTCAGGTGTCTCAGCTAGTTCCTCAGCTACACCAAGTTCCTCAGCTGGCCCCTCACTGCTGAAAACAAAGGCCACTGCTGGACGAGGTCCTCGCCCACGTCCTCAAAAGAAACAAGTCGCTTTCCAAGTACCATCTGAAGAAGACGAAGCTGATGATGATGAACTTGCAGAAATCATCAGAGACAGGCAAGTCAGGGCCGCTAGAGCCAAAGGATCAGAGGTGCCACTGCTTTTGGATCCCAAGTTGATCCTCGACTACATTCATGTCTGGCACAAGGACCCCAACACTCCCATGCCTGACTTCAAGCTGACTCCTGGCCAAAGTCACATGCTGACCCACTTCATTCAAGAAGAAAAGTGGAAATTTGAGAAGGCCAGGCAGATCAAGAAAGCGCAGTACAAGAAAGAGCGCTATTTGAAGAAAAACGTTGTCTCTATGACAACTGAAGAACTTGTCACTATCCAGACTGAGATCAAGAAACTCAGTGATGAATTTGACGCATATCGCACTGATTGGCTTGGAGCCAAGGTTCGTTTTGTGAAACTTGCGGATAACTTCACTTCCAATGTTGCAGTCCCAACGCAACAGGAAATTCCTCAGGCTGAAGCATCTGCTCAGCCTACTAAAGAAAATGCCAGCACCGTTGATGACAATTAGGCTGCTGAAGAAAATGTGAGTTTTAGGGATGATGACTGCATTGCAGCCACTGACGAAATTGCCAGGGCACCCACTAGTGGTGCGCCTGAAGAAAATGAAGAACTCAGGGCAACTGCATCAGTTGTGTATGAAGAAAATCAACCAGATTCCTCAGCTGCTCCTACACCAACTTCAACTCCAATCCTTCCATCTGCATCAGATGTGAAAAAGACCAAGGCTGCAGAGCGTGCTGAAGTGAAGAAAAGGAAAGCATCAGCTGCTTCATATTCTTCAGCTCCAAAGAAGATGAAGCCTATGACAAGTTCATTTGCTAATCCGATTGATGCTGTTACCATCTCAACTAGGCCATCAAAGGACCTTGTTCCTTTTGATCAAAAATATGTGATCCCCAGCAGATCAGATGAAGAAACTCCTTCTGCTGCTTCGTCAGAGCAGATTGATGAAGAAATTGAAGTGGATGCGATCCCTTCAACACCTGTCATCTCCTCGCCGATGCCTCAGTTCACAGCTGAAGAGGCTGGCGTTGAAGAAATGGAAGATGAAGATGTGGACGTTGGCTGCTCCACACCCGTAATCAGTGATGAATTTTGGGAAAGTCAGCATCCAAAATCTCCAATGTTCACCCCACTTCAGCAAATACCTCAGTCGCCTGCACCAACTGTTCAAATGGGCTCTAAAGAAACTCATCCCACTGCATCTGTCCATGAGGAAATTCCAGCCACTAGCACTGAAGAAACTGCTGCTGCTGAACAACCAATGACGCAGACTGCCACTAAGGAGGAACTAGAAATTCCTCAGCCTGAAGAACATGCGATTGAGATTCCTGAGGTCGTGATGCAACTCACTGACACTCCTCCGCCGAAGCCAAAGGATCCATTCTCACGCAAGCAAAAGTTCAAGGCTGATGATTTCTTCGGCGAGCACGTATTCTTCGAAGATTACAACCCATATAACTCTGCTCGCATTAGGAAGAGGCATTTCTGGACTGCTAGTCAAGCCAATTTCTATTCCTCAGTGCTGTTCTACAAGGAGAAAATCTTCTACCATGAGCATATTCCTCACATGGATATGGAATCTTTGCCGTGCTTCGCACTAGTCCTCAGTGTTCTTCACGATGCTGGACTGCTAAACTTTTGCTCTGACATCTGCGATTGGAATGAAGAACTGATTCTTCAATTCTATGCAATGCTGCACATCACCGGAGATGCTGAAGATGTGAATTCAAGGGTGCTGGACTGGATGTCTGAAAACACTCACTACACTGCACCAGCCTCTGAATTGCTTCGTGCTCTACCACTCGGTCCTCCCCTTGAAGAAGCTCGCTGCATCTACAGTGAACCTGAGCTCACACATCATTACATGCAGGTGCTGATGAAACCTTTGAAGCCAGGTCAAGCACCAAGAACCAAATTCCTTGTGAAGGAATTGCTGTACATGCCCAGAACTGTCTATCGTATTCTTACGAGGACAATCAGTCCTATCAAAGGCCACGACTCATCTGATGAGGAAATTGTTGGCATCATGAAGAATCTGGTATTCAACATCGTTCATGGCATTCCTGTCAATTATCACGATTTCTTCATGAGGACTATGGCAAATGTTGCACTGTCTCCGTTTGAGCTGAAGCCTTATGCACCTTGGATTATGAGATTCCTCAGGACAAGGTCTTCACTCAATTACAAAGCTGATTTCCAGAATCACCTCAGCTACTTGCCCCCAATTGAAGTCCTCAAGCAGATATATTCCTCAGTTGATGGAAAGGGCAAGGCACCAGCTGTAATAGATGAAGGCATTCGTCCATTGGATGGTCAGTTTCGCAAAGCTGCATCTTATTCCACCAATGATGACTCTGCCACACATGACTCTGCCAATGCACCCAAGTCCACTCCTCAAGCCACTGCTCCGCACGTGATGACTGACCGTGAACTTCTGCTTAGTCTTCACCAGAAGGTGGATCGAAATCACAAATGGGTTAAGCATTAGTTTGGTTCACTTCTTCACAACATGACTACCACACACAATGCAGTGAAGAAAAACCACGACTACCTCCATCAAGTCTTTGGTCGCACCTGGGCAATCCTGTCCCATCTGTATGGTGAAGAAGATCTGAAGAAAATGGGTCTCAATGAAGATTTTGACTGGTCTGCACCTCCACCGAAGAAATTCAAGAAGGTCAAGGTTCCTTCTCTGGTGGCCAGCTCATATTCTTCATCGCGCGACACTGATGAAAATGAAGACTTGGACGACACTGCGGCAGGCCCTACTACAACAAATGACCCCAACAACGCTGGCGCTCCTTCATCAACTTGATATTCTTCAGGGGCGTTAGTCCTCAGATTCGATCCTTTTGGTCATTTGATGACAAAGGGGGAGAATTTTGAGTTAGTCTTCAAGCGGGTCTTTCTATATGGGCATTTTTTTGTTAAGTTACAACTCTCGTTCTTCTGAAACTTTACCGGATCGATTTGTAAACTTAAAACCTGATGGTGCTATGATACTTTTGATACGTTCTTCTGCATGCTTATTCCTCATTAAATATCAGTCACCATATTTCATCATGCATTTCAAATTCTTCACTGTTATATGTCAAATGCGTGTATGAATTACAAGATATAGGGGGAGATCTCCATGATTCAATTCTTCAAGTGTGCATTGCTTCAAAAGCAAATTCCTCACTATGAACATCTTTAGGGGGAGCTCTTCTATATCTTGCAATCAAATTTCTCAATATCAGTATTTACACTTCATATGTTTATCCCCATTGAAAACTTAACCTATATTGTCATCAATCACCAAAAAGGGGGAGATTGTAAGTGCATCTAGTGCCCCTTAGTGATTTTGGTGTATTGAAGACTTATAGGTTAAGGGACTAATGCGTTTGTGAGTGTACACAGGTCTATAAGTCTATGAGGAGTTTGATATTTACAGAGAAAGTCGACCCCTAAAAATGAAGTTCTTCGAGTGAAGACTTTGGATCACTGAAGACTTTCTGAAGACTTTGAAAGTGAAGAAATTGGTGTGACCTTGAAGACTTGGTATTCGTTCGAGGAACATGAAGCATGAAGACTTTTGTTTTCGTAGTTTCATTTTCTCTTTCTTGAGTCATAGGAAACACCGTACTGTTAAAGGGGGTCGAGGAAATACTAAGGAAAATTTTTCATGTGATGCTCAACTCAAAATCCTACACCTACCAATCCCTTCGAGTGAAGCCATTGGAAATCTCATACAGTTCAGTCAATTTCTTCAGTGACAGAGACGAAGTTCTTCTAGTCTTTGAGGAATTTGTCTTGACTGAGGAGTTAGGAATTCGCCAGTGCGGATTTCCTACACAGTGAGGAACATGATAGCCCTGAGGATTTTGCTACTCAAAATTCCGACCGTTGCTGTGCTATGCGCCAACTGTCCCAAAATATCCATCCACCTAACGGTCATATCATTGAAGGGCATTTATGTCTTATCATGTCGGGCTGCTCCCTAGGCTATAAATAGCCGCCCCCTACAACCACTAGCTGGTTGGCTGCTCCGAGAGAAACTGACACTTGTCATTTGAGAGCAACCCATCCTCCGAGGACTTTGAGTCAAAATCATCGAGTGAGGAAAAACCCAAAACCCAAACACCTACAAACCCCAAGTGATTGAGCATCACTGAAGAGATTGATCCTGCGTGGATCCGACGCTTGTTACCTTTGAAGACTGTGCTTCTTCCAGACAGTTAGGCGTCATGGTCTAGAGCATCCTAGAAGAATTGTGGATCACCGAGTGACCAAGTTTGTGAAGGTTTGGAAGTCACCTGAAGACTTACCACGAGTGATTGGACGAGGTCTGTGTGACCTTAGTTCAAGGAGAATACGGTGAGGACTGGGTGTCCTGAGTTGCGTGTTCAGGACTGGGTGTCCAGGATTGTGTGTCCTCGAGTTTAAATACTCAGCCGCTGCAACCAGACGTACAACTGAGACAATAGTTGGAACTGGTCTACCAAATCACTGTCTTCACCAAGCTCACTAGTTCAATTTCCTCAGCTCTTTCATTTCCTCATAATTGAGTTGTGTACTTGTTCGTATCTGTGTTTGAATACTTTGACTGAAGACTTTCTCAATTTCCTCAGTTCAATTTCTTCAGTCTATTTGTCTTCATCCTATGTTATCCTGTGCTTACGTTTCCTGTACTTTGTGCCTGTCTTCATTTCATCATGATGACTATGATTGTATTCTGTTATGTTTACTGTTGAGTACTTATTCTACTGCTAGTAGTTCTTCGCTAAGGAATTTCCTCACCGGCAAATTCCTCAGTGAAGAATTTCATAAAAATCGCCTATTCACCCCCCTCTAGTCGATATAACGCACTTTCACAAACCCCTGGGTGTTACTACGTTATGCTTATACTGCTATGCTATGCTCGTAGACGTGGATTAGTTTGTGAGATTCATGAAAGATGTGAGAGTTATTTATATCTAAGGGTTAGCTTAAGGTGGCTACTTTAATACACATCTGGGTGGAATGGTTGGGGCACCCTAGAGCACCCAGTGGTGTGCCCGGGCACCTGGAGAACCCAGTGCTTGCGCAAGGGAATCTCGGAGTACCCGTGTGATCACCCTATGGAATGCCACCCAGGCTCAAAGGGATCATAAGATTATTCATGCTAGAAACTTCCGTGTGCAGCCACAAGCCATTATGGGCTCTGGCATAGTTGAGTATGTTGTGTAACCTCTTTCAGTGGTAGGCTAGCAGATGTAGGGGGAAAGTAGGTGGTACTGTCTACCCAGAGTAAAGAGTTAATGCTTCGGAAAGACTGTGTCTTGATCATCCGTTTCTCAAACATCATGTAGTCCAAGAAATTCAAAGGATGAGATCGAGTCTTGTGGGGAAAAGCACGCAAACCTCTGCAGAGTGTACAAACTAATCATGATTAGCCATCTCCACGGTTATGGACATATTGAGTAACTGGTACTTGAATTATTGATTTGATCCCATCACTTTACTTAATGAATTTGTTGGCTTATTAATAATTTTGGGATTGAGTTGGAGGAACCTTCTCGATAATTTTCAAACCAACTTTGTAGTTAAATAAAAAATATTCCTTTGTTGTAGGAAAAAAATAGCTTTATGCAAAAATTAAACTTAAAGCCTCCACCAGCCAAATGTGCATGTAGTGATAGCCATTATTCAGCATTGCTTTATAGTGTGAAATTGCCAGTACATTCAATGTACTGACCTACATGGCTGCAACATCTCATGTTGCAGGAATCTTACGACGAGTAAGTGATACGTTAGGGTTACGATTTGTACACTCAACTTTGTCGTTGGTTTTGATGGGAATCCACAACCTTGTTGTTACTTCCGCTATTTGGATTGAGGTAATAGTATTTATGTTACTTTATACATGTGATTTACCTCTGTTATAAATCCTCGAGTACTGTGCGTGTCAGCATACCGATCCAGGGATGACACTTAAGCACAGAGACTTGATCCATTCGGGTCGGGTCGCTACAAGATGGTATCAGAGCACATGTTGACTGTAGGACGTGACCCCTAGAAACTAGCAAGCCCATAGGAAAAGATTTTCTCTAAAACTTTATTTTCAAAAGGATCTTTTACCTCTCTTCTTTTCTGAGCTTTATCAAATATTTCCCTTTTAGTTAGACTATACCCCTTTCCCCTTTTGATCACACGAAGATTCGACTGATGAGACCACTCCAAGAAGTACAAGATATCGGACAACTAAGACCACTTCGGAATGAAGAGGATTTTACCATGCATTATAACGGAAACTACAATGGTTGAAGACTCCGAAGACTAGGAGAATTTTAAGGCTCTGAAGAACTTCTAGATTTGTATACCTAAGAAGGCTACCCTTATGGAGCTTATCAGACTATTGAAGCTGTCAATACCCAAGATCAAGGTGTGTTGGAGAAAGACCAGAACATGGAGCGTTAAAACGCAAAGTTTGTCAAGAAAACCCCAAGGCATGAGATATCGACTATGGAAGATAGCTCATGGTGGAGACATGGGCATAAGCATGGATATCCATGATGTTATCGCCCGCTTATGCTATCGTCGCCGTGCTGAGTTAAGCATGCATTTCTTCGGAAGGATTGGAAGACAAAAAGGGCTAATGGAGCACCTATCAGTAAAAGACGAAATTTTAACCTTCGCCGGTGTATCACCAGGATCTGGAGTATTACATCAAGAAGTTTAAGATGGACCTTCAGGAAGCTGTATTTGACAAGGAAGCATTTCGTGAAGAACTCAGGACCCAGAAGCTGAAAGTAGCCAAGCTGGTGGAGCAAAACCTCGAGACACCAGAGATTCATCAGGAACTGAAGGACAGGAGGACCATGGTTCATCCCAAGGATGTTGAAACCTAGAATTTTGGAACGCAACTCCAAGAATATTAAAGGACGTCACGCGAGACTTCGCGTCAACAGAAATGGTCTGGCAAAAGAACTTGAGAAGGACAAGCACGATCGAAAGGAGCCATCGGAGACATGATCAAGACTCGAAGAGTTTGATGACTTTGAAGATTTATTGAACTTTAGAAGACCAAACCCCTGTTATATACTTACGTTAGATGCGATGTTTGTGAGCTGTCATTTGTTTGATGTTTTTTCCGATAGCCATAAAATAAAATCTGCCCTTTCAAAACTATTGTTTGTATTGTGTGTACCCCTCTCTATCTCTCTTATCTTACCCCAAAACCTATGGACCCAATAGAGGATGAATGGAGATGAACTCATATTTTCTGGACTGGTGACTCAATTGGAGACAGACTGATGGATTCAGAACATGGAAGATCATATGAAGAATAACCCTATAGCCAGAAAGGATATGACCCATCATGCTCTTCAGTACTTTGAAAGAGGTGCTGCTACTTG
The DNA here is from genome assembly GCF_056163025.1 of Triticum urartu. Taxonomy (NCBI): domain Eukaryota; kingdom Viridiplantae; phylum Streptophyta; class Magnoliopsida; order Poales; family Poaceae; genus Triticum; species Triticum urartu. The sequence continues at coordinate 437,858,367 of NC_141879.1, read as the reverse complement.
GTGGAGGATGTACCAAACCATCAATGGATGGCAAAGAGTAACCACTTAGGAAGAATTTAAGTTGACTCTACTAAAGTCTCAGCTTGTGACCCAGAAATTGAAGCCTTATGGAAATGATATGAAGAGACCTTGTGCCTGCAAGCTTTGTGGAGAAATAGGACACAACCATAAAGAACACAAGGATGAATGCCCTAATTGTGAAGGAAGTCACCCAGATGAAGAATGCACAAATAGGCAGATTACTTGTTTCTTGTGTGAAGGGACTACCCACTACCCTACTCAGTGTCACATTTACCCCATGGTACAAAGAACCATCTAGCAGAAGAAAGAAGAAATGAAAGGAGCCCTCATGGAAACTTTGGAAGAACCCGTGATGAAGGAAGATGTCTAGGACACACACAAAGGAAACAAAATTAAACCCTGGACCAATGTCATGTTATTCATGTGGAGAAGAAGGGCACATCTCCCAAAATTGTCTAAAGGGGGATCTAGTAGCATTCCCGATAGTGAAAGTAGCAGTATGACCCACAGGGAATAGAAGCCCCGATTGGCATGGAAAAGTCCAGGAAGAGAAATAGATTGGATCCCAGGAACAACCCAATTTCTACAAAGAAGGACCTGAGTCATATCGGATGTTTTAGGTGCAAAGATTCATGGCACTATTTCAGCGATTGCCCAAAAAGGAAGCCGAGGACCCAAGGAGGCTTTGAAATCACAAGGAAACCTCAAGACTTGTCAGAAGTAATATGTTTCAGTTGTAATGAAGTAGGGCACTTTTCCAGAGATTGTCCCAATGAGAAGGAGGCTTGTGCTAAATAGTTGAGTTTTCAACAAAAGAAATATAGTAATGGTGGTGGGAACAATTCTTTCATATTGAGGTGTTGAGTTGAGGCATGTAATGGAAATGCAGGAGATTGTAAGAATTTGAGAATCAATAAAGTTAGCATTGTTGGTACTGATTTCGATTTTATGAGTAGTTACTCTATGTAGAAATATTATGACCATTTTCGAGGATATGAGAAATATGGTCAATGGAAGATTTGTGCATTTTAAGGGTGGCAATACCCTGTGAGGACACTTGACCCCTGGAGAAGATAATGATATTCCACGAAGTGGACTTCAGACAAAATAAGTACGAGTTTTATCTCGATATGTGGGATACCCCAAGAACATGAAGGGATGAAGTCCTATTGGAATATAAAGGAGGTATAATGTTGGTAATATGGAGCAATTGTAACTCCATGAAGAGTCTGAGTAATTACGTCTTAGTTTGGTACAAATAGAAGGAAGGGAGACAGTACAATTGGATGGAATTAAGAATGCTAGGAAGCTGGATGTTGGAATAACGAGCAGTTGCCCCCGATGATAATTTTAAGGTTTGCAAGTGATGAGATGGGCCATAACCAACAGGCCCCAGGACCTGCCAAGAAGAAAGCCACTCTTGCTGAAGGAAAAACCCTGGAAGAAGTTACGATTTTAGCAACAGACGATTTTATAGGAATTTACGCAAAACCTGAGAGTTGTGAAGAAACGATAGATGTTTGTTTGGTTTGCAGAATCAATGGATTATCTGAACTTGGTTCGTCGACAAGAGAAATTCTGCAATGCTTGTGAGGATGACCTAGTGTTAGAATGCGAGATTCGCTAAACCATATACAAGGTAATGATTTGGGTGCGGGATGGATTGATCACCATACCGACTTACTCTTATTATTCGCCTTGCTGTATGGGATGGTAAATCTGAGTGACTTACCTATAGTAGAGCGACAACGATGAAAAACCTTGTTTAAACCTTAGAATGGTATGATAATTTTCCCTTGTACAAGGCAGTTGTTGCCAACCGTAGGTCATACGGTGAGAATGAAGCTAAAAGGATCGATATAGTTTACTAGAGGGGGGGGGGTGAATAGGCAACTAACAATTTTTAGCTTTTCTTTACCAAATTAAACTTTGCATCAACGTAGGTTGTCTAGATGTGCAACTAGGTGAGCAGCCTATATGATGCAACAACAACAAGCACACAAGCAAGCAAGGAAAGTAACACAAATAAGCTTGCACAAGTAAAGGTATGAGATAACCAAGAGTGGAGCCGGTGAAGACGAGGATGTGTTACCGAAGTTCCTTCCTTTTGAGGGGAAGTACGTCTCCATTGGAGCGGTGTGGAGGCACAATGCTCCCCAAGAAGCCACTAGGGCCACCGTATTCTCCTCACGCCCTCACACAATGCGTGATACCGTGATTCCACTTTTGGTGCCCTTGGAGGAAGCGACCGGACCTTTACAAACAAGGTTGGGGAAAACTCCACAACTTAATCGGAGGCTCCCAACAACGCCACGACGCTTCACCACAATGGACTATGGCTCCGTGGTGACCTCAACTGTCTAGGGTGCTCAAACACCCAAGAGTAAAAAGATCCTCTAGGGATTAGTGGGGGAATAAAATTTCTCTTGGTGGAAGTGTAGATCGGGGCCTTCTCAACCAATCGCGAGAAAATCAACAAGTTTGATTGCCTAGGGAGAGAGATCTGGCAAAAATGGAGATTGGAGCATTAATGGAGCTTTCTGGGGGAAGAGGTAAGTCTTCTTGGAGAAGAAGACCCCTTTATAGAGTGTGTGTGTGGGGGGGACACATCCAACCGTTATGCAGCCCGCATCTGGGCGGTACTACCATAGATGGAGCGTTAGTACCGCTGCCACAGCGGTACTACCGCTGTGGCAAGCGGGCATAGGTCAACCAGGGCTAAGGAAGAAGTGCGCGCACACGAACGGTACTACCGCCATGCGGGCGGTACTACCGCTAGTGAGCGGTACTGCTGCTCCCTACAGCCGCTGGAAAAACAGAGGAGGGCAATGAGCTGTGTGACAGTTGGAGCGAACGTAGGAGCGGTACTACTACTTAAACAAGCGGTACTACCGCGCCCTACTGCCGTCCCTACTACCGCCCCCTGCGTGGTCTTTTATGAAAATCCGACACGAAAAATTCAATACCACAGCAGGGGCGGTAGTACCAGTGGTACTAACAAGCAGTACTACCGCCGGTCAGTGGTACTACCGCCCTGGCCGCGGTACTACCGCATAGCACAAGGCACCCCTTGTTTTCCACAATACGAAAACGCCAACAGGCAGGAAGACAACGAGGGTGCAAGGAAAAAGTGTACGTGATGATTCCACCCATACTCTTCCAAAACGGATCCCCTCTTGATAGTACGGTTATCCCTATGACTCAACTCCACCAAAAAGAAACGAAGGAAAATAATCCGTCTAAAGTGAAGTCCTCGAGGGGAACAATCGCAAAGTGCCCTTATAATAGATCACCTGAAACACTTAGTGCACACGATTAGTCTGCAAACGTATTGTCATCAATCACCAAAACTACTAGAGGGATAAATATGCCCTTACAATCTCCCCCTTTTTGGTGGATTGATGACAACACGGGATTTGCCCAAAAAGTGACTAAAAATAAGCAAACCCCCTTCTAACAAAATATAGACGGGCTCCCCCTAGAGGTGTGCACCAAGGAATTAGCATGAAAGGCTATATGCACATCTTTGGGATCAAACTCCCCCTATATTTTTTAGGCAGGCAACGTCCTTGCATAAGAAAATAACAACAAGTACAACTAAGCAAGGACGAGCAAGAGGGAAATAATATAAATGCTGAGGATGAAGCCTCTCACAATATAATAGGGTACTTGATACTAAAGTAGATAGGATAGGGTAGTTCACATATGTCTTACACCATATGGTCTTGCTCACAACCGAAAGAAAACGAACGAACACAATGAACACGAGACACGAAAACACGAATGCGAGACATGAGAACACGAGCACGCCAACACAAGACCTAGGCGACCTAAGGCAAATCCCTCACTCTACCCCTTTGGAAGCAAGACACCAGAAGGGACGACACGACCCACGATGGTAGTAGGTCTACATGGCATCACCAGTCATGCTCCTCCTCCTCCTCCTCCTCAGAGGCCTCTGCAGTACAGGGAGAAGCGCGAAGTCCGGTGTCCTCCTCAGTGTCAGGCCACGGGCAATGCACTCTAATCCAAGACTCCTATCAGTGATCCGCTCCTCAGAGCCATCAACAACCTCAAGGACAACCTGTATCATAATGGCCTTGTCACGACGACGAGCCATCTTGGCCTCCTTGTGAGCCTTGTACCGGCCCTTCGCCTGGAAGCAGAATAGACACTTCATCTTCTCCTTGAGTTTCTTCTCCCAAGAGGGCTCCTCAGATGGGGGCTCATACTCCGGCCCATCATCATCCTCCTCCTCATCATCAGATAGGATAGTCTCCTGCACAGGAGGTGCCAGAGTAGACGAACTCCACTTCTCCTTCTGACGCAGCTTGATAGTGTCATGAGACACCATGTTGTCTGTGACAAGCTCCTCATCTGGAAACTGGGCTACCTAAGTGTCCTCGATAAGCTGCATAAGATAGGGGCCATAGATGATGCACTTGCGCTCCATGACAGCAGAGTGAAGCTCAGACCACATCACATGTGACACATCCAGCACCTGCTGAGAGCCCTGATGTTCTTGACAGAACAGAAGCATGTCCACAAGGTAAGAGTGCACCTGATCCAAGTTGCCAACCCAAGGGAATAGGGAGTTCCAGAAGATCCGATGCATGATGTCTAGAAAGGGCCAGAGCTCATAAGTAATCTTTCCAGTCTCAGACACCTTCCTAGTAGAATAGGGCCAAAGCTTTTCCTTGTGAGTAGCGGCAATCTCCTTATGAGGGCAAAACCCAAGTGGGGTCTGGGCACCCTCATCATTGTACGTCAAGCTGACCATGAAATCTTTCCATGGTGCGGAAAGACGACGACCATTGGTCATCCAAGACAGAGTACGGGCCGGATCATGCCCAAAGTGAACGGTGGCAAAGAACTGGGCCATGAGCTCGGCATCAAAGTCTTTGTTGAAGGTGATGATCCTCTTGATGTCCAACTCCTCACACCTCTACAGAGCATTCCCAAAGTATGGCAGGTCCTTCTCCATGTGTGTGAGATTGATAGACTTGACCTTCACAAACAAGTTCTTCTTTTTCTTCAAGACATCATGGTAGATTGACTGTTGAAACCTATTCCAAAATGGACGCCTCTGAAGAGCAGGCTCTTGAACCACATGATAGTGATTGTGCTTCCTCTTGGTGCAAAACTCCATGGCAGACATCAGATTAGCAGGCTTGCGTCCAACGGAGATCTTTGATGTTGGAACCTTGGCCTTGCGCTTTGGCGGCTCAGAAGAGACACCATCACCACCAGCAGCAGCAGACTCTGGAGCATCTGACGAGCGAAAGCGCTTGGAACTTGTTGCACGGTCTGGATTCCTGCGACGAGCCTGATGCCCGAAGCTACTACCACCTGAAAGCACACGCACACAAGGGCCACAAAAGCAAGAGAGCATAAGCCAGGGAAAAACGGCGGCTAAAAAGAGAATTAGGTATAGAAACAGGAGCAATAGCATCTCAGGGCGGTAGTACCATGCACCAGAGCGGTAGTACCGCTGTAAGCGGTAGTACCGCTGGAGCAGTTGTCAGCGGGCTGACACCTACCGCGGCAAGATCTGGTACTACCGGAGATGCACAAGATCATATTTCTACACATAAACGACGAACACCTTAGTCTAGAAGTCTCCCAAGTCCTTCCTAAGCCTCGATTCAACAACTAAATCGAGGGATGCAACGAGTATAGCCCCAAAACTTAGATCCAAGAAGGAGAACCAAGAGAGAGAAGAACGGGGGCAATACCGGCATCCATGGCACGAGGAGAGGGTGGGGAAGGATCCCACCGGATGGAAACGAGGGAGGCGACCTGAATCCGGTGGCCCGACGGCGAGCCTCTGGTGCTTGGGGAGTCGCCTGAGAGAGGAGAGGACGAGGGAATGGGGCAAACTGAACGGGTATGGGGGAGTAGAAACTCCCCCTGCCCAATACATACCCCACTCGCCCAGCCCCAAGAGGTAGTACCATGCAAGGCACGGTAGTACCGCTCTGGTGCAGATCTGGAGCACAAAGCGCCTAGTGAACCACTCCCGGTAGTACCGTGTCGGCCGGGCGGTAGTACCGCTTGTATAAGCGGTAGTACTGCTCAGGCGCCCCAAAGCAGGAACAAGGGGAAACGATGGCTTACGCCCGACTAGCAAAAAAACAGAAGGACCACTCAAGACACGACAAGCCAAAAACAAACACGACCAAACCAAAGCACAACCTCTAAAAAGAGGGAAGTACAAGCAACAAGAAACAACACACAGACAAACTCTCGAGAAGAGTGGATGGTGGCCGAGGCACCTATGTTTGAGTAGATGGTATGGCACCACTAAGAATTATCCTTGGGCCCATGACCAAAACTCGTCTTTGAAGCACAAGAACCATCAAAAATGGCTAACGTGAGAGACTCGGTCAATTTATGCATAATGGGGGGAGGAAGAGTTCATTGAGAGACAGTACTCCGCCTATATCCATGCCTACATCTAAACTAGACATCAAGAAGAGTGTGGTGGGGTGTGCAAGGGTTCAAGTCACATTGCTCGAATCAATGATATTTAGCTCATGCCTTAACTCGCGAAATCTTGCTTCATCCAAGGGCTTCATGAAGATATCTGCAAGGTTATCATGAGTGTTGACATAGTTGAGCTCGATCTCCCCTCGCCTAATGTGATCCCGGATGAAGTGATACCGAATCTCAATATGCTTCGTCTTGAAGTGTTGGACCGGTTGAGAGAAATCTTGATGGCACTTTCATTGTCACACCAAAGAGGCACTTTCTCACAAATGACACCGTAATCCTTTAAAGTTTGCCTCATCCAAAGAAGTTGTGCACAACAACTACTGGCCACCACATACTCCGCTTCGGTGGACGAGAGAGACACACAACTTTGTTTCTTGGAAGACCAACTCACCAAAGAGCAACCTAGAAATTGGCACCCTTCGGAAGTGGACTTCCTATCCACTTTGTCTCCCGCCCAATCAGAGTCCGAGTATCCTGCAAGCTTGAAGTTTGCTCCCCTTGGGTACCATAAGCCAAAGTTTGGGGTATGAGCCAAATATCAAAAGATTCGCTTGACCGCCACAAAGTGACTTTCCTTAGGTGCGGCTTGAAACCATGCACAAATTCCCACACTCAACATGATATCCGGTCTAGATGCACAAAGGTAAAGCAAGGAGCCAATCATGGAGCGATATACCTTTTGATCCACCGCTTTACCATTGGGATCAATGTCAAGTTGGCACTTGGTGGGCATTGGAGTGGAAGACGGCTTGGCATCACTTAACTTGAATCTCTTTAGCATGTCTTGAGTGTATTTGGCTTGGTTGATGAAGGTTCCTTCTCTTCTTTGTTTGACTTCGAATCCAAGGAAGAACTTCAACTCTCCCATCGAAGACATCTTGAACTTAGAGGTCATGAGAGCGGCAAACTCCTCATTGAAAGCTTTGTTAGGGGAACCAGAGATAATATCATCAACATATAGTTGGCACACAAACAACTCCCCTTTGACCTTCTTTGTAAAAAGAGTGGGGTCGATCATCCCAACTTCAAATCCACGATCTTGTAGTAACTCGGTAAGGTGGTCATACCACGCACGTGGGACTTGTTTAAGGCCATAGAGTGCCTTATCGAGTCGATACACATGATCGGGAAAGTAGGGATCCTCGAACCCGGGGGGTTGGTTGACATATACTAACTCATTAATAGGACCATTAAGAAAAGCACTTTTCACATCCATTTGTTGCAACTTAAAGTTGTGATGAGAAGCATAAGCAATCAACAAACGAATGGATTCAAGGCGAGCAACGGGAGCAAAGGTTTCACCGTAGTCGATACCCTTGACTTGGGAGTAGCCTTGTGCCACCAATCTTGCCTTGTTGCGAATGATGGTCCCATGAGCATCTTGCTTGTTCTTGAATATCCAGTTGGTTCCAATGACATTGTGGTTCCCCGTTGGCCTTGGCACCAATCTCCACACCTTGTTGTACTTGAAGTTGTTGAGTTCTTCATGCATGTCATTTAGCCAATCCGGGTCTTCGAGCACCTCATATACCTTTTGGGGTTCGACACAAGAGACAAATGCATGATGTTCACAATAGTTTGCCAATTGTCTACGAGTTCTTACCCCCTTTTGAATGCTTCCAAGCACATTCTTCATGAGATGACCCTTGGTGGAGAGCTTGGATGCAACCTTGGCGGCATGACGCTCCAATTCCTCCTCGGGGGTGAGTCGAGGAGCGGTCACTTGATCATCTTGAGCGTCGTCTTGAGCTTGTTCTTGATCTTGAGGTAGCTCTTGATCTTGAACTTGATTGGAGGAGAGAACTTGACCTTGGGCATCACTTGGTTATTCAACACCGTCTTGAGATTAATCTTTCCCTTGGTCTTGCTCATGAGGTTGAGGGCCTTCACTTTGTTCTTCGGAAGCGTGTGAGCCTTGGGTTGGTGATGGCTCCACTTGAATGGAGCATTGTCCTTCTGCTTCGGCCACAAGGGGTTCCTCAATGGGTAGGATAAAACCAACTCCCATTCTTCTTATGGCTTGAGGAGGAATTTCATCACCTACATCACAAGTGCCACTTTGCTCCACTTGGGAGCTGTTATTCTCATCAAACTCCACGTTACACGTCTCCTCAATAAGTCCCATGGACTTATTGAGGACGCGGTAAGCATGAGAGTTTGTAGCATAACCAACAAATATGCTCTCATAAGCTCTAGCATCAAATTTAGACAAACGAACACCTTTCTTGAGAATGAAACACTTACACCCGAACACCCGAAAGTACTTGAGGCTGGGCTTGTTACCGGTGAGTATCTTATATGGAGTCTTGTTCAAACCCTTGCAGAGGTAGAGACGATTGGAAGCATGACAAGCGGTGTTGATGGCTTCGGCCCAAAAGTTGTACGGAGACTTGAACTCCGCCATCATGGTCCTTGCCACATCCATCAACGTCCAGTTTTTCCTTTCCGCTACACCATTTTGTTGAGGGGTGTATGGTGCGGAATATTGATGCTTGATCCCCTCATCACTAAGAAACTCTTCCAAGGTGTAATTCTTGAACTCAGTGCCATTGTCACTTCTTATAGTCAAGATCTTTGCATTGTGTTGATGTTGAGTTTCATTTGCAAAGTCAATGACAGTTTGTTGGGTCTCGCTCTTCCTCTTGAAGAAATATACCCACGTGTATCTTGAATAGTCATCCACAATCACCAAGAAATACTTTCTTCCCCCGAGACTACCAAAGGATGGAGGCCCAATGAGATCCATGTGAAGGAGCTCCAAAGGCCTCTTCGAGTAAATGATAGTCGTGGGAGGGTGAGCCTTCTCATGTAGCTTTCCTTCGATACAAGCACTGCAAGCACGATCTTTAGCAAAACTAACATTTGTTAGTCCATGGACATGGTCCCCCTTGAGAAGACTTTGCAAAGATCTCATATTGACATGGGCTAGACGGTGATGCCAAAGCCATCCCACGTCAACTTTAGCCATTAGGCATGTCGCGGTCTTAGTGGGTCGCTCCGAAAAGTTAATCACATAGAGACCGTTCTCGACATGCCCAACAAAGGCTACTTTAAGAGTCTTGCTCCACAAGAGGGCCACGGTATCAATATCAAAGAAGGTGGCAAAGCCCATGAGTGCAAGTTGACGAACGGAAAGTAAATTGTATGCAAGGGACTCAACAAGCGTGACCTTCTCGATCGTGAGATCATGAGAGATGACAACCTTGCCAAGTCCCAATACCTTAGAAAACGAGGCATCACCCCATTCGACATTGGTGGTCATAGATGGAATCTTGTGCACGTCCACCACCAAGTCCTTGCTTCCAGTCATATGATTTGTAGCTCCACTATCGAGCAACCATGATCCCCCACCGGAAGCAAACACCTACAAGAGATCAATGCTTGGTTTTAGGTACCCATTTTGTAATGGGTCCTTTGATGTTAGTAACAAGGGTCTTAGGAACCCAAATAGACCATTAAATGTACTCATAAGGAGAACCAACAAATTTGGCATAGACATGTCCATCACTAGCACGGCACAACACATTAGAAGGGTTAAAGTGGTCGGCTTTGTTGGACGGGGTGGCATTGCCTTTCTTGACACCACCACCCTTCACATTCTTCTTCTTCTTCTTGGAAGCACCCTCTCCCTCCTTCACAAAGGTTTGCTTGAGAGGGGGAGTGTTGGCGTTCTGGGAACGGGGGTCCCCAGACTTGCCTGCCTGCGGCCTGCGGCGTGGCTCAAAGGGGGGCCCAGCGCGGCCCATCTTCACCAACACAAACCCAAGACCCTCGCGAGGGGCTAAGCCTCGCGGGGCGGACGATGCGGAGCTTCCTCAGGCGCGGCCTCGTCAGGCTGGCTCACGAGGAGGCGGAGAGATCAAGGCGGGGTACCTCACGAGGTGCCCGTGACGCAAGCCATGATGACCGAGGGCGCCAGGCGGGTGCCAGCCCACGCAGTGTCCTCCCTTCCTCTTTGGTGCAAAGGGGGCAAGCGCAGCCGCGGAGTACCGAGGCATCAGGCAAAGGTTGTCATTTCGGTGCAACGAGACCAAGACCAGGAGGACTACGAGACGGAGGTCACCGTGGAGCCCAAGATGACGTCATCACCAGAGCTTTGCGCAGGCGAAGACTACTTTTGTCTGGATAGCTGATACTAGCTGTCCCCCTTCAAATTAGCCCGCCATTGTTGGCTCCCTTCCTGCTCGATATTTGGGAAGAGGACCAGGGCCTCTATAAATAGGACCAGCCACCCACAGAGCAAAGGGGACTGGGCTGAGCTGAGCCGGGGGGTTGGAAGGATAGAGAAGATCGGAAAGAGAGAGAGAGAAAGGTGACTGAGCTCCTCCCAGTAGTTCATCGCCCCAGCCAAGAACAGACCCTCGCGAGGCTGTTCTTCCTTGTATTGTTCATCATCATCAGCCCAAGAGGCAATCCACCACACCACACACTGGAGTAGGGTATTACACCACAACGGTGGCCCGAACCAGTATAAACCCTACGTCTCTTGTGTTGTTCTTTCCTTAGTTTAGATCCTAGCAAGGCGGAGGAGTGCAGGTAGGTAGGAGGCAAAATCTCCGCGCGCACCCCAGAGTTTGAACCTCAAGGGTCTGCCGAAACCCGAAATCCGACATTTGGCGCGCCAGGTAGGGGTGCGCCGGGATTCGTCTTCCACCACCCCGTTCTCCTCTGACCATCACGCCCATGTCTGACGCTCGTCGGGCCCGCGCTGAGCTCCGGGCCGCGCTCGCTTCCCGCGTCGTCCAGACGGCCCCTATCGACGGGCGTCCTCGCCGTTCCCCGTCACCTGCCATCAACGCCGCCACCGGTCCGGCGGGGGACGAGCAGCAAGCATCGTCCCAGCATCCGTCCGTGTGGCAAGACGGCCGCACCGCAACTCCTTTGCTCACCCCAGCTGGTTCTTCGTCCCGCGCGCTCCGCGCGCCCATGGAGGTTCGGGCTGCACTCATCGCGGCGAACGAGCTCCTGCGCATCGCCGAGCTTGTCCGCGCCACAGGGGGCTCTCCTGCGCCGTCCGTTCCGCTGCACCGCACCCCGCCCCGCGCGGGCAATGAAGCTCCGGCGGCGCCCCGGCCGCCTCCTCCTCAGGAAGGCGCCATGGCTCCAAGGCGCGTGGCCCCTGGGCGGAACCCGCTCCGTCAGGCGCCAGCGCAGCAAGAGCAGAGCTGTCAAGAAGTCCCTCGCCCGCAAGAAGCTGCCCGGGCGCTCCCTGCTCCAGCACATCGTGACCATGCTCCTGCTCCCGCGCGTCAAGACCCCGCGCTGCTCCCAGCTGCAGCGCGTGGGGACTTGCAAGACCAAGCTCCCCGTCATCCAAGGCCTCCCATGGCCACAGCAGGCTGCCGCGCCTTCACCGCCGAGCTACACAACGTCGTGTGGCCCAGCAAGTTCAAGCCAGACTTACCCCCTCGCTACGATGGCACGGCTGACCCTGCGGAGTTCCTCCAGCTCTACGAGCTGGGCATCGAAGCTGCCAACGGAGATGAGAAGGTCATGGCGAACTGGTTCCCCATGGCACTCAAGGACGGGGCCCGCACCTGGCTCCTGAACCTGGCTCCAGGCACAATCTCCTCCTGGGACGAGATGCGCACCCGCTTCATCGCCAACTTCCAAGGCACTCGCGATCGGCCACCCGCCATGAGCGACATGCGCCGCATCAAGCAACAGCCTGGGGAGACCCTGCAGAAGTACATCCAGCGCTTCAACAACGCGCGCCTCAAGATTCCCAAGGTGACTAAGGAGGCCATCATCTCGGCCTTCTCCGACGGCGTGCACGACGTCAAGATGAAGGAGGAGCTAGCGATGCATGAAGACCTGTGCACTTTCTTGGAACTGTTCAACCTGGCAACCAAGTGCGCCAGGGCCGAGGAATGGCGTCTCTCCCTCCTCGAGCTGCCTGCCGCAGACCCAGAAGAGAAGAAGCCCAAGGCCAAGGATGTGAAGCGCAAGGGGGCTGCCGTGCTCGTGGCAGAACCAGACACCAAGCGGGGTAGAGATCAGCCCGAACCTTCCAAGGGAAGCCGGTACTTTGTGTACCATGACCTCCACACCCACAACACCAACGAATGTCAAGAGCTCCGAGCCATGCGAGAAGGAAGGATCGGCCGTCGCCCTGACCGCAGTGACCGGGGCTATGGCCAAGGAGGAGGAAGGAACGCAGAACGCTGGGAAGACCGTGGCCCGCGCCAAGGGTGGCGCGATCAACCTCGCGAGGATGGCTGGCAAGACCCGCCTCGTGAGGGAGGCTGGAGGGATCAGCCTCGTGAGGGAGACTGGAGGGATCAGCCTCGAGAGGATCGCCTGCAAGGCAACGCAGGCCTCCCACCGCTGCCGCCGCAGCCAAGGAGAAACGAGGACCGCCACCAGGACGAGGGGGCTGGGGGCTTCGAGGTGCCACGCGCGATCGCCTGCATCCTGGGAGGGGCACAAGCCCCAGCCTCTCAGCGCATCTTCAAGCAGTTCGCCCGCGAAGTGAACGCAGTCCTCCCCAGGCTCGAAGCCACGCGCCCTCATAGGTGGTCGGCGTGCGCCATCACGTTCAGCTCAGCAGATCAGCTCAAGTGTGCGGCTACAGCCGGAGTTCTCCCGATGCTTTGTTCCCCAATCATCAGCAACGTGGTGGTCACCAAGACCCTCATCGAGGGCGGGGCAGGGCTCAACGTCCTGTCCGTGGAAACATTCGACAACCTCCAAGTGCCCTACAGCCAGCTTCAGCCAACCAAGCCTTTCTCCGGTATCACCGACGGCTCCACGGTCCCGATTGGGCAGGTTCGCCTCCATGTCACCTTCAGGGCACACGACAACTACCGCACCGAGCTCATCAACTTCGACGTCGCTCACATTCGCCTGCCGTACAACGCCATCCTTGGGTACCCAGCGCTGGCCAAGTTCATGGCCATAACTCACCACGGCTACAACGTCCTCAAGATGCCAGGAAGCAGCAGAGTCATCACGGTGCCATGTGAAGAGAAGGACGCGGTGTGTTCCCTAGAACAAGCCTTTCAGGCCGTGTCACTGGAAGACCCGTATCGTGGAAGCAGGAGGCCTCCCGAGACCGCCCCTAAGAAGAAGAAGACATCGTCCGGCCCGACCACTCAGGAGGCAGGCCCCTCTGGGCCCGCGCCTGCCCAGGGGGAACCTCCTTCCGTCGCATAGGAAAGTGCGCCCGACGCCCTCCTCAGGCAGGGCTCGGGGGCTCTCCCCTGGAGGGCCACCGACCTAGCTAGGGTCACGAGGGAGGCGCTTGGGCACCACATGGAGGCGTGTTTCGAAGCACGTTTCCCTCAAGAAGGAGCAAGGCAAGGAGACCCAGACCCTCAGGAGTTCGTCAGCAAGGCCATTCAGGAGCTACAGGAGTCAAGAGTCATGAAAGGCGGCCGCCGCCTACCAGCAGTGGCTCCCCATCCAGGCGAGGATGGTGGGCTATGCGTCTGCATCGACATACCAGGGCTCAACCGAGTCGCCTCTCTGGAGCGCCTCTGGCCCTCGCGAGTGGGGCGCTGCGGAGGCCCACCCCACAGCTACGTTCGCATGCCTTACGGCTTGCCGAACGCGGCTGACATGTACCAGCGCCTCATGAGGGGCATCACGGGGGCACGAGAGGCCAGGCGTTCCGCAGCCCTGGCAGGGATGGAGATGGCCTGTGAGGAGCCGCCAGCGCCTCCGGAGCCTCCCGAGGCCCCTGGGCCTGGGGGCTCGTGAGGATCGGCTCCCGCAGCCCACCGAGCTTGCTACACCAACGCTCCTCCGTCCTCAACATCATCAGGTGACATCTTTCGAGTTTTATTTCCAGCTGGGAGCGCCCCCCAGGGCTGCATTATTCCCAGGCCGCGTGGGTCCGTCCCTGCGGCGTGTATCCCTTTTTATTCCATGTTGTTAGCTTACCTTGTTGGGGGCGCCCCTCGGGCTGCATGACCCCCCAAGTCGCTCGGGCCTGACCCAGTGATGTCCGCATTCCCAGCATCTATTTGAATGAATCCACTCCTTCGCGGCTAATGTGTTTTACCTAGTTGCCTGCTCAGCTGACGCCAACTAATGGAGCTGCTCCCAAACGGCACGACGCTTGCGCATGGGTTCGTCCCTGCAACGCCGAGAAACCTGGAGGGCTGAGCTCTGGCCGCGGCAGCCCCGCATAGCGTCACCTCGTCAAGCCTTCAGTGCCTCACTACCCCTCGGAAGCAACCAATGGCTGACTGTCAATTGTCATGGATACCCCTTGTTTTTTCTATGATGGACCTGCAGGACCTCCTGAAGGGGCTGCGTCAGGCGAGGCCCTTGCGGTGTCACCTGCGCTCTCGTCCGCGCGAACCACTTGCACGTTAAAGGGGGGCGCCTGAGCATCACGACTCAGGGCTCCTACTGGCTCTCCAGCCCTCACCCTCTGGCCTTGACCACGGCATCGCGACCTGGCATACCAGCGACGGCTGAGACTCGCTCGAGGGCCGGGACCCGAGGACGTAGAGCAGAAAGGGGAGCAAAGGTGAGAGGGGAGAGACACACGAGGACCTCGCCGAGAAACCTCGCGCCTGCCGATGCACGGACCCGGCGACACACTAGAGAGCGGCCCCTGATCCTCGAGATAAGTCATCACCCGGAAGCGCCAGCTGCCATGGCACCATCCCCGCACCTAATGCTACCCTGTGTTAGCGACGCCGCTCTCCTTTCTCACCAAACAACGGCTGCTTGGGCGCCAAAGGGGACCTCCTGAGCATCGCGACTCAGGGGCTCTTACCGGACTCCGGGTCACTCACCTCCTGGCCTTGACCACGGCATCGCGACCTGGCATACCAGCGATGGCTGAAGCCGCCTTGGGACTGGGACCTGTCGGCGCAGAGCACCAAGCCCTCGTGAGGTTCGAAAGGGAGGACTGAGCTAAGACGGAATGAGCAACTCGCGCAATTCTACGACAAGGGTTATATTAACAAAACAGGATCACAGGCACCTTACAAGCCCCCACGGGACACGTTTTTGATTCCTCGCAGGGAACAGATCCTAAAGGGACACAAACTACGCGCGACCCTGCAAAAGACGCCATCATCAACAGTGGGCCGTCAAGCACCGACGCCAACCCCATCCAGATCAGAGTCGGCGGTGGCCTGACGAGCCCGCCCTACTCCAGGAGCGGCGCCGGCTCGGGGGCTCGTAGCTGTCGTCGCTCGTCTCCGGAGTCGCGAAGAGCTCGCCGGAGTCGCTGGAGCCTCCGACGCCTCCACCGCCTGAGGAGCCGCCAAGGGAGCGGTTGGCGGGCCCAGTCCTCGTCGCGGCAGGGTCCGGGCCACCTTCCCCGGGGCAGCACTCCAGCCGGCGCCCGCTCGCATCGAAGACCTTGAAGAGCATCACCGAAGCACCGTTGTAATCCAAGTGGACCGCGAAGACGCCCCTTACCCTGCAAACCCGGGTGATATCTCTCCAGCCTCGAGTCACGAAGACCTCGCCCGGGGCAACGACCGCGACCTCTGCCTCGGTCACGAGGGTGCTACAGCCGGCGTGCTGCAGCCAGAGCTCCAGGGGCTCCCCCTGCGGGACGATGGAGGCGAAGAAGGGAGGAAGGCGGATCCAAGACTGAAGAGGAATGGCGACGTGGAGCACGAACTCTTGGGAGGAGCCCTCGGTGTGGACCCCAGGGGGACGACCCACACCTTCATGACCCGTCGGCGCCGACGGTGGCGCTGCCCATGGAGGTCAGCATCAGCTCCTTCGGGGCCCTCGAGATGGACGTACAATGGCAGCGGGAACCCCGGAGGCACCCGCTCGCACCAAGGCCTCGACACCACCTCAAGGGCCCCCTCGTCCGGGCCACGGGGGGCGAGCCGTTTCTTCGGCGGGAGTGGGTTTGGTTCCCCTCGGGGAGCCTTTCCCTTCTTTGCCGTCGAGAACCGGCAGATCGGAGCCATCGCAGCAAGACGGAGCAATGATCGGGAATAAGGAGAAGCAAGGAGGGATGGACTGGAAGGGCGCGCGCTGTTTCGTACTTATGGCCGGCGAAGGCCAACCGCCTACCTCCACGATTGCAGGTAATCATGACCCACTTTGCATGTAGGGACTTGTCCAATCTGTGCAGTTGCCGAGGCGCCATGGGGAAGTGGAGACGCCCACGTCCAACCAACCGCCACGCGGCGCCCAAGGCCGCAGGCTGTTAGGGCCCGTGGCGCTTCGCTCTTGCCCTTCCGCCTCCCTGCACGGCCAAGTCCGGGCGCGCCTTGGGCCCAGGGGTTACTGTCGGTGTTCTGGGAACGGGGGTCCCTAGACTTGCCTGCCTGCGGCCTGCGGCGTGGCTCAAAGGGGGGCCCAGCGCGGCCCATCTTCACCAACACAAACCCAAGACCCTCGCGAGGGGCCAAGCCTCGCGGGGCGGACGACGCAGAGCTTCCTCAGGCGCGGCCTCGTCAGGCTGGCTCACGAGGAGGCGGAGAGATCAAGGCGGGGTACCTCACGAGGTGCCCGTGACGCAAGCCATGACGACCGGGGGCGCCAGGCGGGTGCCAGCCCGCGCAGTGTCCTCCCTTCCTCTTTGGTGCAAAGGGGGCAAGCGCAGCCGCGGAGTACCGAGGCATCAGGCAAAGGTTTCCGTTTCGGTGCAACGAGACAAAGACCTGGAGGACTACGAGACGGAGGTCACCGTGGAGCCCAAGACGGCGTCATCACCAGAGCTTTGCGCAGGCAAAGACTACTTTTGTCAGGATAGCTGATACTAGCTGTCCCCCTTCAAATTAGCCCGCCATTGTTGGCTCCCTTCCCTCTCGATATTTGGGAAGAGGACCAGGGCCTCTATAAATAGGACCAGCCACCCACAGAGCAAAGGGGACTGGGCTGAGCTGAGCCGGGGGGTTGGAAGGATAGAGAAGATCAGAAAGAGAGAGAGAAAGGTGACTGAGCTCCTCCTAGCAGTTCATCGCCCCAGTCAAGAACAGACCCTCGCGAGGCTTTTCTTCCTTGTATTGTTCATCATCATCAGCCCAAGAGGCAATCCACCACACCACACACTGGAGTAGGGTATTACACCACAACGGTGGCCCGAACTAGTATAAACCCTGTGTCTGTTGTGTTGTTCTTTCCTTAGTTTAGATCCTAGCAAGGCGGAGGAGTGCAGGTAGGTAGGAGGCGAAATCTCCGCGCGCACCCCAGAGTTCGAACCTCAAGGGTCTGCCGGAACCCGAAATCCGACAAGGAGGTCATTTAGTCTTGTCATTCTTCTTCTTGTTCTTGGGCATGGGTGCGAACCCAATCCCTTCTTTGGCTACAACTTCCTTTTGATTGCTCAAAAGGTCGTTGAGGTTCTTCTCACCTTGTATGCACGACACAAGGCCTTTCTCAAGTTTCTCCTTCAACTTAGCATTTTCCTCAACAAGATGCACATGCTCACAACAAGGGTTAGTAGCATTTGCATTATCAAGTAACACCATATGAGGAAAGGTGGCTTTCTCCTTGGTTAGCTTCACTTGGAGTTGATCATGAGACTCCTTGAGGCTAGCATCAACACCTTTCAAGGCCTTGTGAGCCTTTTCAAGTATATCAAACTCCACCTTGAGTCTAGCAAGATCAACCCCAAGTTTGGCCTTCTCGGAATTTAGCACACGATATACAACAAGATCATGATCAAGATCTTTCTTTAATTTAGCATGATCATCGTTGTGTGACTCCTCAAGAGCCAAACGAAGACCACGCGCTTCCTCAAGAGAATTGGAAAGATCCGAAATCTCATCGGCATAATCACGACTATGCCCCTCCATCTTAGATATGGTATCTTCATGAGCCTCAATCATGTCATTGGCTTCACCAAGTTGTTCCAAGAGAGCAACGAAGTGCTTCTTGGATTTACCCTAGAGTTTGTTCATAAAATACTCAAACTCATTCTCCTCCACATTAGACCCCGCAAGTTCATCAATGCAATTCGCCAAAGAGGGATTATTAATGGTGGTAGTTTTGATGTAGGGGGTTACCTTGTTGGTGGCTTTAGCCATGAGGCACTTGACGGTTATGTTCTCATTAGGTGAGTCGAAGAGAGACACCCGTGGAGTTATTGCAATGGCAACGGAGGCCATGGCAACCGAATCACCATCATCATCATCCTCATCCTCAGGGTACTCTTCTTGTACCACCAACACCTTGTGAGAAGTCTTCTTGGTGAAGTTGCTCTTGTTTGGGAAAGACTTGGCTTTGTCCTTTCAGATGAGCTTGCCACCATTGCCTTCCCTCTTCTCATACGGTGTAGCGCCCCGAGACCGATGTGCCAGGTGTCCTCCAGTTATTCGCTGTTGTTGCCTTGTCATTGCTTGCGTGTCATGCATTGCATATCATGTCATCATGTGCATTTCATTTGCATACATGTTCATCTCATGCATCCGAGCATTTTTCCCGTTGTCCGTTTTGCAATCCGGCACTCCTATGTCATCCGGTGTCCCTTTCTACCTCTTTTCGTCTACAGGTTTTAAACATTTCTAGATTGGACCGAGACTTGTCATGCAGCCTTGGTTTACTACCGGTAGACCGCCTGTCAAGTTTCGTGCCATTTGGACTTCGTTTGATACTCCAACGGTTAACCGAGGGACCGAAAAGGCCTCGTGTGTGTTGCAGCCCAACACCCTTCCAAAGAGGCCTAAAAACCCACCTAAACCTCCTCCATCATCTCGGTCGTTCGATCACGATCGCGTGACCGAAAACCGCACCTCATTTGGACTCTCCTAGCTCCCTCTACCTATATATATGTGGCCTTCGCCGAAATTCTCGCTGTCCAAACCCTAGCTCCTCCTACCTCACGCCACCGGACATTTTCTTCTGCACCGGACATGTCTAGCCGCCGCGCCGGACCAATCCGGGCGCGACACGTCATCCCTCCGGACCTCCTCTCTCCTCCCCGCCGCCGGGCCCGAGGGAGCCCAGATCGGGCCCGCCCCGGGCCAGATCGGGCCGTCGCCGCCAAGCGCCTCGCGCGCCTGCCCTGCCGCCCGGCTCTCCACCCGCGCCACCCCGCTCGATGGCCGCGCCACCCGCACCGCCGCAGCGCTCCGCGCCGGACGCCGCACCTCCTGCCGGCACGAGCTCGCCGCTACACCACCGCGCCACCGCCCCGGCTGCCCGCGCCTCGCCGGAGCTCGCCGCCACCGCAGCGCCTACGGCTGGACCCTCCTCACTCCGGCGAGCCCTTCCCCAACTCCGGCGCCGTCTCCCTCTCCTCCGGTGACCTTCCGGCGAACCTCGTACGGCGTGCCCCGGAACCCTAGATCCGTTTCAGGAGGTATAATTTCTACTAAGTCCCTGAGATTTCCAGATTCAAATACCCATGTTCATCATGTCGTAACTTTGCATCCGTAGCTCCGTTTTGCGCGTATAGCATATCAAAATGTTCGCCTCAGAGAGCACATATTTCATCTCATTGCATCATTTTCATTTGAGCTCATCTTGATGCCCGAAATGCTGTTGGAAGAGAGCTATTTGAGTTAGTTGTCAGATCTGTTGCACCAAATAGCTATTTGTCATTTTTTGCCATGATTAATGTGTGCATGATATGCTCCTGAGCTCTACATGTGTTTTGTTATATGCCATGCCATCTTTACAGAGGTGCTTACCATGCATTTTTATGACATGTGTAGTGACTAGCACAAGGTTGCAGAGTAGTGCATTCGTTAATGCTGATTTCAGGGACTTAGAATTTCACTAAGTTCTTGATCTGTTTTTTTATCAATATGCCATATGTTCATATTGTTTCCTAGTGATCCGTGCCTCTTTTGAGGATGATCAGTAAGGATGGTTTGTTAATATTGTGGTGCTCTATCCATCCATGTCTTTTTTGCAATTATGGAGCACCCTAGCTTGAGTCAATCGAGCTCTACTTTTGCTATTTCGTGAATCCTGGCAGATTGTTTACTTGTTAGCGATTTTGCCGAGGATGTTGTTGTTGATCCGTGCATGCTATGTTGTTGTTCTTGCCATGCCTAGCTTCTATGATATGTATTCTTGATGTATGTATTCTTAGTTTGTCATGCCATGCTCTATAGTGAGTGCATCGAGCTCATAAACATGCCTACTCGTTAACATATTTGCATGCTCCAGTTTTTCACTAAGTCTGAGATCTGTTTATGTTTTTGCCATGTTCACATGCTTGCAATTGTATTTTCTGATCCCTTTTGGCTCAAGGTCACTAAGGGACTTGTGTTAAGTGATTTGAGTAGCTCCATGCCATGACTTGCTTTGCCATGTTAAGTTCTTGTAGCATATAGTTTTCATGCTCCAAAGTGTGCTACCTGATCTGAAATTCCAGACTTGTGTTAATTTCACAAAGTCTGAAATCTGTTTATCATTTGCACTTTTGCCATGCTTGTTTGAACCTATTAATGGATGAATTAGCCGTAGCTCAGTGTTCATATTTTGTCAAGCATCATGAGTGGATCCCTGCCATGTATTTTGTTGTCATGTTTGAGTGCTGTAGCATATTTAACTTGCTGTTTATCGCAGACTAGTGCCATATTTGTTTTGCTTGCCATTTCCAAACCGTGCATCCGATTCCGGTGATCTTTATATCGATTTCAACCGAAATCACCTCACCTTTCCAGTGGCACTCTTGGATTTCCATGTTGAGGCCAGGTTCAATCATTCCTTGTCAAATCATGCATATGCATCACATACCGCATCCCGCATACCATACCATGTTCATGTGTGGTTTGTTTACTATGTTGTGTGCTTCTTTCCGGTGTTTGCTTCTTCGGGTTGGTTCCGATAATGTCGTGATTGTGAGTACCCGTTCGACTACGTCCGTTTATCTTCTTGATGGACTCGTTCTTCTTCCTTGCGGGATTTCAGGCAAGATGACCATACCCTCGAAATCACTTCTATCTTTGCTTGCTAGTTGCTCGCTCTTTGGCTATGCCTATGCTACGATACCTACCACTTGCTTAACATGCCTCCTATATTGTTGAACCAAGCCTCTAACCCACCTTGTCCTAGCAAACCGTTGTTTGGCTATGTTACCGCTTTGCTCAGCCCCTCTTATAGCGTTGTTAGTTGCAGGTGAAGATTGAAGTTTTTGTTCCTTGTTGGAACATGGAGATGTTGTTCCTTGTTGGAACATGTTTACTTGTTGGGATATCAGAATATGTCTTATTTAATTAATGCGTCTATATACTTGGTAAAGGGTGGAAGGCTCGGCCTTATGCCTGGTGTTTTGTTCCACTCTTGCCGCCCTAGTTTCCGTCATATCGGTGTTATGTTCCCGGATTTTGCGTTCCTTACGCGGTTGGGTTATAATGGGAACCCCTTGACAGTTCGCCTTGAATAAAACTCCTCCAGCAATGCCCAACATTGGTTTTACCATTCGCCACCTAGCCTTTTTCTTTCCCTTGGGTTCTGCAGACTCAAGGGTCATCTTATTTTAACCCCCCCGGGCCAGTACTTCTCTAAGTGTTGGTCCAACTGAGCGATGTCCGAGGCTACCAGGGGCAACTCTAGGCTGGCCTACCCGTACCTAGGACAATCTGAGTGTGCCCTGAGAACGAGATATGTGCAGCTCCTATCGGGATTTGTCGGCACATCTGGGTGGCTTTGCTGGTCTTGTTTTACCATTGTCGAAATGTCTTGTAACCGAGATTCCGAGCCTGATCGGGTCTTCCCGCTAGAAGGAATATCCTTCGTTGACCGTGAGAGCTTGTTATGGGCTAAGTTGGGACACCCCTGCAGGGATTTGAACTTTCGAAAGCCGTGGCCGCGGTTATGGGCAGATGGGAATTTGTTAATGTCCGATTGTAGAAAACCTGAAGTTGACCTTAATTAAAATACATCAACCGCGTGTGTAACCGTGATGGTTTTTTTGCCGGCGGAGTCCGGGAAGTGAACACGGTGTTGGAGTTATGCTTGACGTAGGTTGTTCTAGGATCATTTCTTGATCATAGTTTCACGATCGTGCTTTGCCTTCTCTTCTCGCTCTCGTTTGTGTATATGTTAGCCACCATACATGCTAGTCGCTTGCTGCAGCTCCACCTCATACCTTTACCTTACAGTTAAGCTTAAATAGTCTTGATCGCGAGGGTGTGAGATTGCTGAGTCCCCATGACTCACAGATACTTCCAAAACCAGCTTGCAAGTGCTGATGAGTCCGTGCAGATGCCGCAACCAAGCTCAAGGAGGAGCTCGATGAAGATCTTATCCTTTGTGTTGTTTCATTCTAGTTGATCAGTAGTGGAGCCCAGTTGGGGTCGATCGGGGATCTGTGTAGCATTTGGGGTAGTCTTCTTTTATTTTTGGGTTCCGTAGTCGGACCTTGATTGTATCTGGTTGATGTAATGCTTTATTCATGTATTTGTGTGAAGTGGCGATTGTAAGCCAACTATGTATCTTTTTCCCTTATGTATTACATGGGTTGTGTGAAGATTACCTCACTTGCGACATTACTTTCAATGCGGTTATGCCTCTAAGTCGTGCTTCGACACGTGGGAGATATAGCCGCATCGAGGGCGTTACATACGGGCACTCCACAACAAAATGGCTGACATTGCCACAATTATAGCAAGTCCTCACACATTGATTGCTCTTCGTGCCACTTGAGTTGTTCTTGTTGATGTTTGGCCTTGAGTTTTTCTTACTCCAAAATTGCCTTGAAGCAAGTTCCATGTGTTCATGATAGGCATACTTTGTATCTTCGGGCTTGCTTTCCTCTTCTTCCTCTTCTTCTTCTTCAACACAAACCTTGGCCTTCAATGCAAGGTCAGGCTTGTTTGCCCTTTGAGAGCGAAGCACCACATTGTCAGTGGTCTTGTCCAAGATGCTCATAGCCACAAACTCATCCAACACTTCACTTGAGGAGAAGGTGTGGAAGTCCGGCCTTTGATGAATGACGAAGGACATGGCCTTGTGGTAAGGCATCATTGCCTTGAGGAATTTGCGCTTGATCCAATTGTCATCCGTGTCCTTGCTTCCATGATCTCAGAGTGAAACCGCGAGTTTGGTTACTCTTTGATAAAGCTCACGAGGATCTTCATCTTCTTTCATTTCAAACTCATCGGCTTCATCTTGCACCACTTCATAGTTGGAGCGTTGAATGCTTGTGCTTCCCCTGTAGAGGGAAACAACTTGGTGCCATGCATCTTTGGCTATGGCGTAGGGCCAGAGGTGAGGAAGATCTTCGGGTGTAATTGCATCTTGGATGATGAAGAGAGCATTCTCATTGAATTGATTATCCGCGGCTTCTCTTGGAGTGAAGTTTCTTCGGTCATGTGGATAGAAACCTTCTTCAATGATTCTCCAAAGATTAGTATTCACATGATTTAAATGACGCTTAAACCGATAGACCCAAGAATCAAAGTCCTCATTTTTCACAATCTTAGGGGGAGGACCGGCATGATTCAAATGAGTGGAAGGAATCGGTCCACCATAAACAAGTGGAGGTTCCACATGGGCAAAGATGCTGGTGCCATTTTTACCACTAGAAGAAGGAGCCTTTTCACTCATAGCTTCCCCCTTGTCGGAGTTAGCATCCGTCACCTTGTTAGTGGGATCACCCACTTTCAACGGTGCGGTGGATAGTTTAAGCCCTTCAATGAATTTAGTAAACATGCTTTCAACCTCGGTCGTCATGGAGGTTTTCAAAATCTCCAAGGCCACATTGAATTCCTAACGAGAGACCGAGGTTCCCACATCTCCCGTAGACGAGGCCGGATTCGCACCGGAGTGCTCCTCCACACCGTCTACAACGTCAACCATACTCTTTGGATGACAAAGTCCTTAAAAAGAGACGAGGCTCTGATACCAATTAAGAGGATCGATATAGTTGACTAGAGGGGGGTGAATAGGCAACTAACAATTTTTAGCTTTTCTTTACCAAATTAAACTTTGCATCAAAGTTGGTTGTCTAGATGTGCAACTAGGTGAGCAACCTATATGATGCAACAACAACAAGCACACAAGCAAGCAAGGAAAGTAACACAAATAAGCTTGCACAAGTAAAGGTATGAGATAACCAAGAGTGGAGCCGGTGAAGACGAGGATGTGTTACCGAAGTTCCTTCCTTTTGAGGGGAAGTACGTCTCCGTTGGAGCGGTGTGGAGGCACAATGCTCCACAAGAAGCCACTAGGGCCACCGTATTCTCCTCACGCCCTCACACAATGCGAGATGCCGTGATTCCACTATTGGTGCCCTTGGAGGCGGCGATCGGACCTTTACAAACAAGGTTGGGGCAAACTCCACAACTTAATCGGAGGCTCCCAACAACACAGGAAGCCTTACCACAATGGACTATGGCTCCATGGTGACCTCAACCGTCTAGGGTGCTCAAACACCCAAGAGTAACAAGATCCGCTAGGGATTAGTGGGGGAATCAAATTTCTCTTGGTGGAAGTATAGATCGGGGCCTTCTCAACCAATCCCGAGCAAATCAACAAGTTTGATTGGCTAGGGAGCGAGATCGGGAAAAAATGGAGCTTGGAGCATTAATGGAGCTTTTGGGGGGAAGAGGTAAGTCTTCTTGGAGAAGAAGATCACTTTATATAGTGGGGGGACACATCCAACCGTTATGCAGCCCGCAGCCCGCATCTGGGCGGTACTACCATAGATGGAGCGGTAGTACCGCTGCCACAGTGGTACTACCGTTGTGGCAAGCGGGCATAGGTCAACCAGGGCTGAGGAAGAAGTACGCGCACACGAACGATACTACTGCCCTGCGGGCGGTACTACTGCTAGTGAACGATACTGCTGCTCCCTACAGCCGCTGGAAAAAACAGAGGAGGGCAACGAGCTGTGCAACAGTTGGAGCGAACGTAGGAGCGGTACTACTGCTTAAACAAGCGGTACTACTGTGCCCTACTGCCGTCCCTACTACCGCCCCGTGCGTGGTCTTTTACGAAAACCCGACACGAAAAAGCCGAGACCACAGCAGGGGGGTAGTACCAGTGGTACTACCGCCGGTCGGCGGTACTACCTCCCTGGCCGCGGTACTACTGCGTAGCACAAGGTACCCCTTGTTTTGCACAATACAGAAACGCCAACAGGCAGGAAGACAGCGAGGGTGCAAGGAAAAAGTGTACGTGATGATTCCACCCATACTCTTCCGAAACGGATCCCCTCTTGATAGTATGGTTATCCCTACGACTCAATTCCACCAAAAAGAAACGAAGGAAATAATCCGTCTAAAGTGGAGTCCTCGAGGGGAACAATCTCAAAGTGCCCTTACAATAGATCACCTGAAACACTTAGTGCACACAATTAGTCCACAAACGTATTGTCATCAATCACCAAGACTACTAGAGGGATAAATATGCCCTTACAGAAGCCCAGACCCGTTTTCTGCAGGGACCTAGTCAAATTCTTGACCACCATGACATGTCGACAGTTGTTTAGTATTGGCGCCAGACCCGTCAGCTAAGAAGACCCATTCACAGAAGAACCATACCAAGATGAAAGGACACATGAATTGAGGATAAAGGTTGTGCCACTACCGGAAGAGCCCAGAGAAGGAATTTTCCCGAGATCTAAGAAGACCGACACTGTCAACAATAAGGATGTAGTACCTGAGTTTTCATGGAACCGTAACCATGCTTCTAAGGGTGGCAGCACCCCAGACCCCCTGTGACGATCGATGGATTTTGAGGAGACCCCCAAACCTGACCTATTTCTTTCTAGCCTCTCCGAATCTCGAGGGCGAGATTCATTTTAAGGGTGGTAGGTTTGTAACATCCCAACATTCTAAATTTTGGAATGTTATAATAAATACATAGTTTTGATTGACTGTTTGATTGTGGTGTGGTTGCTTGTGTGAAATTGAGTGAAATTTGAAACTTTTGAAAGTTAAATGAGAGGGAATAGAAGGACTTTCCCAAACATTCATCTTGCATTTATGATCTCCATGAATTCAAATTCATTTCAGATACAAAACCCTAGAGAGAAGATGACATGACTTCTTCCATTTAAAATGAAAAGGGTTTCTAAAAATATTTGAATTTCACTTGGAAATATTTCAAATTTAGAAACTTTATGCAACTCAATGATTTTCATGAGAGAAGATAAAATGACTTCTTCAAATGCTAAGAAAGAGAGTTGGAAGTTTGAAAGAATCAAATTTAATGTCCCTTTGAAATTATTTTTAATTTGGAGTGATTTGGTTTTTATTCAAATTATTTTTCTCAAAAAGTAAAATATATGGAAAATAGGGTAAAATGATTCCCTACATTAGAAAATTGGAGAAAAATGAATGTGAAATCATTTTGGTATTTTAAAATGATTTTTTATTGGGTTCTATTGCAGCAGTAACACTGTTTGCTTTATTTAATTTTTTGTGGAATTTATTTTCCTCTAAAAATATATTCATCATTTAGGAAAATATTTTTATGAAAATTTAGATATATAATATGCCTATGTACAATTTAATTTCATTTTCGTTATTCAGTTTTTTCTTTTCTGATTCTATTAAAAACTGCGCATGCACGTGGAACTAACTGTCGCCCACGTGCGCAGCACAGTGGCATCGGGCGGCCCATCATTTTATTTTATTTTTCTTCTCTCCTACATGGGACAGGCCCAGCCAGCCGTTTTTCACATTGACCGAATTTTGTTCAAAAAAACTACAGCGCAGCTGAGCCGAACTTTTAGCCCATGATCTTTTTCAAATTTCATCTACGTATGTATATGTTTAGTCCCACATTGTCTAGCCTTTGACCCTTAAACCTCTTTTCCACCTATAAATGTAGACCCATAGAGCCTCCAAAAATCACCCGATTCGGGTTAAATCAATATTTTGGTTTGACTAGATTTACTAAAGAAAAATATTTTTTTCCTCTCCGGCAGGACTTTTGGAAATTGTCTTCTCTCTCCGAAGTCGTCTTTTCTATATCTTATAAAGATATCTTTCCTTGTTTTTTTCTTTTTATACTTCCGTAGTTTATTATTTCTAGACTAGTACGGTAGAATAATTTGATTATCAATTAGTCTCTATATTTATACATTAGATCTAGAATTCTATTAGCCGTAGCTATTTTTCTTCCGTAAA
Organism: Triticum urartu; assembly: GCF_056163025.1. NCBI lineage: Eukaryota > Viridiplantae > Streptophyta > Magnoliopsida > Poales > Poaceae > Triticum > Triticum urartu. Next base: position 437,830,885 of record NC_141879.1, on the reverse strand, counting down.
ATAGCTTGGCCCTGATTTTTCAAATGACCATAACTTTTTACTCGTTCATCCAAATTAGATGAAACCAACGCCTATAGTTTCGTCTTGTTTTCACCTATCCAGTGAACCTGTCACATCAACTTTTTTTATATTTTCAAATTTCGAAATTTGTTTAGAATCATATTCAAACTTCTTTTGATCATAACTTGAGTTCCGTAACTCCAATTTAGTTGATTCTTTTTACAAATCATCTTGACCTAAACTTTCTGATAAGACCAAATTCACCTAATTTTGGTACTGTTAGAAATTGTATTCTGTTACAAGAGTTAATTGATTGTTTTCGAAGTTTTCCGAGACCTTTTCTTTAATTCTTTCGCATGAGTGCTTATGTATGCAATTTCTTGCTTACAATAGATTGAACGGAGTGTGACGAGTAGAACTACCAGGAGTTATGAGTGCGAATCATCTTCATCAACAGTACAAGGCAAGTTCACACTTTGATCATATTTTTCATACTGAGTTTTTATGCATTAGTCTCATCCTCAAACATTGCATGAGTAGGATGTGATAACATGTGTGTATTTGGGAAGTAGTTGATGAAGTAGGAACCTATTGTCTTATATTCAAACCCCTGGGTGTTACTACGTTATGCTTATACTGCTATGCTATGCTCGTAGACGTGGATTGGTTTGTGAGATTCATGAAAGATGTGAGAGTTATTTATATCTAAGGGTTAACTTAAGGTGACTACTTTAATACACATCTGGGTGGAATGGTTGGGGCACCCTAGAGCACCGAGTGGTTTGCCCGGGCACCTGGAGAACCCAGTGCTTGCCCAAGGGAATACCGGAGTACCCGTGTCATCACCCTATGGAATGCCAACCAGGATCAAAGGGATCATAAGATTATTCATGCTAGAAACTTCAGTGTGCAGCCACAAGCCATTATGGGCTCTGGTATAGTTGACTATGTTGTGTGACCTCTTTCAGTGGTAGGCTAGCAGATGTAGGGGAAAGTAGGTGGTACTGTTTACCCAGAGTAAAGAGTTAATGCTTCGGAAATACTGTGTCTCGATCATCCGTTTCTCAAATATCATGTAGTGCGAGAAATTCAACGGAGGAGATCGAGTCTTGTGGGGAAAAGTGCGCAAACCTCTGCAGAGTGTACAAACTAATCATGATTAGCCGTGTCCCTGGTTATGGACATCTTGAGTAACTGGTACTTGGATTATTGATTTGATCTCATCACTTTACTTAATGAATTTGTTGGATTATTAATAATTTTGGGATTGAGTTGGAGGAAACTTGTCAATAATTTTCAAACCAACTTTGTAGTTAAATAAAAGATATATGCAAAAATTAAACTTAGAGCCTCCACCAGCCAAATATGCATGTAGTGATAGCCATTATTCAGCATTGCTCTGTAGTGTGAAATTGCTAGTACATTCAATGTACTGACCTACATGGCTGCAACGTCTCATGTTGCAGGAATCTTACGACGAGTAAGTGATACATTAGGGTTACGATTTCTACACTCAACTTTGCCGTTGGTGTTGATGGGAATCCACAACCTTATTGTTACTTCCGCTATTTGGATTGAGGTAATAGTATTTACGTTACTTTATACATGTGATTTACCTCTGTTATAAATCCTCGAGTACCGTGTGTGTCAACATACCGATCTAGGGATGACACTTAAGCACAGAGACTTGATCCATTCGGGTTGGGTCGCTACATACTCCCTCTGTTCCTTTTTACTTCGTATATTAGATTTCTTTCAAGTCAGTTGATTTACATTTTGAATGTTCATACTTTTTTCTAAAAGAGTGGTCAAAGTAGAGATACTTTGACTGCAGGCAAAACTTGTATACAGACTAAAATGGACCGGATGGAGTACATGTGAAACTGCTGCAAATGAGGTGATCACCCTGGGAATAATCCTACTACATATTGTTTTGCATGTTCATCCAATGCTAGTGATACAAGAATTCGAACTAACCGAACTAAATTCATTCATACACGGTTGGATTTCATATAAACATGCCGGATTTCATTACATTTCATACATTCTTCAACTAAAAAGGGGTGTGCTGGAGGTATAATTAATTAACCGAATCTACCCACCTATGTCCGGCTGAACCGAACATAACCTTATTCTCCAGCGGACTGAGCTTCAGTGACTTAACTGCAGGTGCAGTTGCGTAACTGACATGTGGCCCAGATGCCTGTTAGGCCCACGTGTCAGTGACCCAACTGCACCAACCGTTAAGTAACTGAAGCAGCGTCCTTCTCCGACATAGCTCTTCGACTCCACGTCGCTGCCAAGAAGCTAATCGGACGTCAATGGTCAACCCGCCTAGCTTGGCTTCAACCGGAGGGTAGCGGCGTCGGCCTTACTTGGACCCAAGCGGCGGCGACCTACCGTGTTCTACTCTTGCTCGTTTTCTATGTGGCGCGGCCTCATTGGGAGCGGGGTGGGGCCTTGATGGAGCCGGCGATGTCCTCTATCTCATTGCTGGCGGGGCGGCGCCTCGGCGGAGCAGGGGAAATCCTCCCCCTCATTGCCGGCAGGGTGGGGCCTTGGCTGAGCTGGCGATGTCCTCTACCTCATTGTTGGCGGGGCGGGGCCTCGGTGGAGTAGGGCCTCGCCGAAGCCGGCGAGGTCCTACGCCTTGGTGCCGGCGGGGCGGGGCCTCGACGGAGCCTGCGGTGTCCTCTGCCTCATTGTTGGCACCGCTGGGCCTCGGCGAAGCAGGGCCTCATCAACGCCAGTGAAGCCGGGACTCATCGGAGTCGGCATTGTCCTCTACCTCGTCCCAAGTCTCGCAAAACAGCGCCTTGCCCGCTTCATCGCCCTCTTTGTAGGCGGCCGCAGCCTCCGCCACCTGCATGCGGTATCGCCCGCGCTCGAGGCGGCCCTCACGGGTGGAGTGGTATGAGTCAAGCAGTGCCTCCTGCTCTGCCCGCTCCGCGACAATCTGCTCCTCCTCCCGCATGTGCTCTTGGAGGAGATGGTGGTTGTAGGCGGCGTCGGCCCGCACCTCCCGGAACTGCTCCTAACTCTTCTGCCTCACCGTGTCCATGTATTGGGCACGGACCTTATCGATGGTCATGGTGCAATGCACCGGCGAGGATGGCGCGGAGGAGGGGGTTGGCGCCGGATTGTCGACTACCGTGTTATCCATCGGGATGTCGTTGTCCTCCGGCTGCCTGCCGGCCAGCCAGTCGCCGGCAATGGCTGCCATCTCATCATGGTCCGTCGTCCGCCCTTCTCAAAGAGCGCTGGAGCGCGAGGAAGCCATCGTGGGCAGTAGTGGTGTGGACAAGAGAAAGGGAACGGAGGCGGATGATTGCGGCTATGGCTGGCGCAACAATTTATATAGCAATGGTGGGCAGCAGAGGGACGGACATGTGGCGCCGGAGTACCCACCTTGGCAACCGCGTATCATTAATGTGGGCGGCAGACGGACGGATGGATGACACTTGTGTCGTTTGAAGGCAGAGCAATTGCCTGCCCCGGGAAGCGGGGCGGGCGGCACTGGCTGTTTCAGGCGGAAAGCGCGCGCGGGCGAGGGAGGCGGTCTAGGTGGGCCATGACAGTCAGACTCGTGCTTGGTAGAGGGTCGGTCTAGCAGTCGGACATGCTGGCTCGCCAGCGAGCTCGCCGAGCTGAGCGCCGACAATTAGACGATGGACATAGCTTCCGACCAGGAGTCGGCGCCACTATCCAAGCCGGTTCATGTCGTGTTCACCATACAGCAGGTGCAGCCGCACTTCGACGCCCTAATGGCGGAAGAGCTACCAGCGCAGGAGGACTTGTGTTGCAACCTCCGTCTCAATGAGCACCGGTGAACAAGCGAATGACAATGCCGTCGCGGACATGTGGCCCTATGATCCTTGAGGGAGTCCTGGATTAAGGGGTCCTCGAGCGTCCGACCTATTAGCCATGGGCCGGACTGATGGGCTGTGAAGATATGGCGACCGAAGACTGCACCCGTGTCCGGATGGGACTTTCCTTGGCGTGGAAGGCAAGCTTGGCGTCCAACTATGTAGATTCCTTTTTCTGTAACTGACCTTGTGTAACCCTAGATCCCTCCCGTGTCTATATAAACCGGAGGGCTAGGTCCATAGATAGGCCGGATCCTCATAATCATAGCCAGACTAGACCTCTAGCGTTTAGCCATTACGATCTCGTGGTAGATCAACTCTTGTAATACTCATATTCATCAAGATCAATCAAGCAGGACGTAGGGTATTACCTCCATAGAGAGGGCCCGAACCTGGGTAAACATCGTGTCCCCTATCTCCTGTTACCATCGACCTTAGACACATAGTTCGGGACCCCCTACTCGAGATCCGCCGGTTTTGACATCGACATTGGTGCTTTCATTGAGAGTTCCACTGTGACGTCGACGACAGGATCGATGTCTCGCCTTGTTCTCAATGATAATATCACCACTGGAGGAACGCTGGCTCCAGGACAAACCCTCCGGTCGGGCAGCTTTACCATGACCGCCCGTTCGATCATTAAGCCGACGATGACCTCTCGGGTCATCGAAAACCCCCTTCGTATCGACTCCGAACACACCAAGCAGATGGATCCAACAGAGCTTTCATCCTTAAACAAGCTCCTAGATCACATCGCTGCCCTGGTGGTCGCTACAGACTACGATCAAATTGGGCTTAAACCCGATCAGAGAGAAATCAAATCACCACCGATCACCCACCAGATAGCGGTAGTCGAGGAGCGAGTCGACAACTCTTCCTCCATACTAAGGATGGACTATGTCCAGATCTCCGGTCTCGAAGAGCCGGACACCTACCTACGCGGAGATGCATCTCGCCCTCCGAACATAGAATCGGACGACGGGCCTAAGAAACTAGTGGATTTCCCGGAGCCCGGTTTGTTAAGTTCGGAAGACCTTCAGACTACGGATCCAAAACTGGGTCAGGGTTTAGATTTAAATCCACCCACCCACCTAAATACAAGCGCTCTCATGAGCATATAATAGCAGTCTCAGGAAACAGTCTCAGTGTTCCGCAACAATTACAGGGACGAAGGAATCCTCAACGCCATCAACCGCCATCGCATCCTACATTTCACTGACTTGGCAACTACCGTACAGAAGTACAGCACAATGGAAAGCGCCTGGAAAACTCAAGAAACCCATTGGGAATCATCGTTCCCCACTCAACCCCTCATTCAGGCGAAAAGGGCGCACCCCTGCAACACGCCCGGCTCAATAGCAAAGAAATATAAGTCTAGTACGGGGCACAGAACCGTTATGTAAGGATGGCTCGATGGGCCATGCAAAATACACGCAACACCGGATAACATACCAACACATAGCATTAGAGCATGTTAGATACTCCGGCAAGTGGCCAAGAGCGGCAGGGATATCCTCACCAAGAATAACCCAGAACAACACCCCCAAGAGGACAACGACCCCAAAGTACTGACAGTCTTCGATGAAGGAAATATGCCCTAGAGGCAATAATAAAGTTATTATTTATTTCCTTATATCATGATAAATGTTTATTATTCATGCTAGAATTGTATTAATCGGAAACATAATACATGTGTGAATACATAGACAAACAGAGTGTCACTAGTATGCCTCTACTTGACTAGCTCGTTGATCAAAGATGGTTATGTTTCCTAACCATAGACATGAGTTGTCATTTTATTAACGGGGTCACATCATTAGGAGGATGATGTGATTGACATGACCCATTCCGTTAGCTTAGCACCCGATCGTTTAGTATTTTGCTATTGCTTTCTTCATGACTTATACATGTTCATATGACTATGAGATTATGCAACTCCCGTTTACCGGAGGAACACTTTGTGTGCTACCAAACGTCACAACATAACTGGGTGATTATAAAGGTGCTCTACAGGTGTCTCCGAAGGTACTTGTTGGGTTGGCGTATTTCGAGATTAGGATTTGTCACTCCGATTGTTGGAGAGGTATCTCTAGGCCCTCTCGGTAATGCACATCACTTAAGCATTGCAACTAATGAGTTAGTTGCGGGATGATGTATTAGAGAACGAGTAAAGAGACTTGCCGGTAACGAGATTGAACTAGGTATTGAGATATCGACGATCGAATCTTGGGCAAGTAACATACCGATGACAAAGGGAACAACGTATGTTGTTATGTGGTCTGACCGATAAAGATCTTCTTAGAATATGTGGGAGCCAATATGAGTATCCAGGTTCCGCTATTGGTTATTGACCGGAGACATGTCTCGGTCATGTCTACATAGTTCTCAAACCCGTAGGGTCTGCACGCTTAACGTTTCGATGACAGTCATATTATGAGTTTATATGTTTTGATGTACCGAAGGTTGTTCGGAATCCCGGATGTGATCACGGACATGACGAGGAGTCTCTAAATGGTTGAGACATGAAGATTGATATATTGGAAGCCTATGTTTGGATATCGGAAGTGTTCCGGGTGAAATCGGGATTTTACCGGAGTACCAGGAGGTTACCGGAACCCCCCCGGGACTTAATGGGCCTTAGTGGGCCTAGGTGGAAGAGAGGAGAGGCGGCTAGGGCTAGGCCACGCGCCCCTCCCCCCCCACAGTCCGAATAGGACAAGGAGAGGGGGGCGGACCCCCCTTTCCTTCTTCTCCTCCACTCTTTCCCCCTCCCAAGTCCTAATCAAACTAGGAAAGGGGGGGAGTCCTACTCCCGGTGGGAGTAGGACTCCTCCTGGCGCGCCTCCTCCATGGCCGGCCGCACCCCCCTTTATCCTTTATATACAGGGGCAGGGGGGCACCCCATAGACACAACAATTGATCGTTTGATCTTTTAGTCATGTGCGGTGCCCCCCTCCACCATAATCCACCTCGATATTACTGTAGCGGTTCTTAAACGAAGCCCTGCGTCGGTAGAACATCAACATCATCACCACGCCGTCGTGATGACGAAACTCTCCCTCAACACTCGGCTGGATGGGAGTTCGAGAGACTTCATTGGGCTGAACGTGTGCTGAACTCAGAGGTGCCGTACTTTCGGTACTTGATTGGTAGGATCGTGAAGACGTACGACTACATCAACCGCGTTGTGCTAACGCTTGATACGTCTCCAACGTATCTATAATTTTTGATTGCTCCATGCTATATTATCTACTATTTTGGACATTATTGGGCTTTATTATCCACTTTTATATTATTTTTGGGACTAACCTACTAACCGGAGGCCCAGCCCAGAATTGCTGTTTTTTGCCTGTTTTAGGGTTTCGAAGAAAAGAAATATCAAACGGAGTCCAAACGGAATGAAACCTTCGGGAACGTGATTTTCTCACCGAATACAACTCAGGAGACTTGGACCCTACGTCAAGGCACGTAACAGGAGGCCACGAGGTAGGGGGCGCGCCCTACCCTACCAGGCGCGCCCCCACCCTCGTGGGCCCCCTGTTGCTCCACCGACGTACTTCTTCCTCCTATATATACCCACGTACCCCCAAACGATCAGATACGGAGCCAAAAACCTAATTCCACCGCCGCAACTTTCTGTATCCACGAGATCCTATCTTGGGGCCTGTTCCGGAGCTCCACCGGAGGGGGCATCGATCATGGAGGGCTTCTACATCATCATCCAAGCCCCTCCGATGAAGTGTGAGTAGTTTATTTCAGACCTACGGGTCCATAGTTAGTAGCTAGATGGCTTCTTCTCTCTTTTTGGATCTCAATACAATGTTCTCCCCCTCTCTCGTGGAGATCTATTCGATGTAATCTTCTTTTTGCGGTGTGTTTGTTGAGACCAATGAATTGTGGGTTTATGATCAAGTCTATCTATGAATAATATTTGAATCTTCTCTGAATTCTTTTATGTATGATTGGTTATCTTTGCAAGTCTCTTCGAATTATCAGTTTGGTTTGGTCTACTAGATTGGTTGTTCTTGCCATGGGAGAAGTGCTTAGCTTTGGGTTCGATCTTGCGGTGTCCTTTCCCAGTGACAGAAGGGGCAGCAAGGCACGTATTGTATCGTTGCCATCGAGGATAACAAGATGGGGTTTTTCTCATATTGCATGAAACTATCCCTCTACATCATGTCATCTTGCTTAAGGTGTTACTCTGTTTTTAACTTAATACTCTAGATGCATGCTGGATAGCGGTCGATGAGTGGAGTAATAGTAGTAGATGCAGGCAGGAGTCGGTCTACTTGTCTCGGACGTGATGCCTATATACATGATCATACCTAGATATTCTCATAACTATGCTCAATTCTGTCAATTGCTCAACAGTAATTTGTTCACCCACCGTAGAATACTTATGCTCTCGAGAGAAGCCACTAGTGAAACCTATGGCCCCCGGGTCTCTTTCTCATCATTTCAATCTCCATCACTTTATTATTGCTTTGCTTTTACTTTGATTTTACTTTTTTACTTTGCATCTCTATACCAAAAATATTATTTATCATCTCTATCAGATCTTACTTTCGTAAGTGACCGTGAAGGGATTTACAACCCTAAGCGCGTTGGTTACGTTGAGCTATTGTTTTTGTGTAGGTACGAGGGACTCGCGCGTAGCCTCCTACTTGATTGATACCTTGGTTCTCAAAAACTAAGGGAAATACTTACGCTACTTTGCTGCATCATCCTCTCCTCATCGGGGAAATCCAACGTAGTGCTCAAGAGGTAGCAAGAAGAATTTCTGGCACCGTTGCCGGGGAGTCTACACAAAAGTCAACATACCAAGTACCCATCACAATCCCTATCTCCCGCATTACATTATTTGCCATTTGCCTCTCGTTTTCCTCTCCCCCACTTCACCCTTGCTGTTTTATTCGCCCTCTCTCTCTATCCTCCCTCTCTTTCTCTATTTGCCTCTTTTTGCCCGTTTGCCTTTTGCTCGTGTGTTCGATTGCTTGTTTGTCGCGATGGCTCAAGATAATACTAAATTGTGTGACTTCACCAATACCAATAATAATGATTTCCTTAGCACTCCGATTTCTCCTCTTACTGATACTAAATCTTGAGAAATTAATACTGCTTTGCCGAATCTTGTCATGAAAGATCCGTTCTCCGGCCTTCCTAGTGAAGATGCCGCTACCAATCTTAATAGCTTCGTTGATTTGTGTGACATGCAAAATAAGAAAGATGTCAATAATGATATTGTTAAATTGAAGCTATTTCCTTTTTCGCTTAGAGATCGTGCTAAAGCTTGGTTTTCATCTTTGCCTAAAAATAGTATTGATTCATGGAACAAGTGCAAAGATGCTTTTATCTCTAAGTATTTTCCTCCTGCTAAGATCATCTTTCTTAGAAACGATATTATGAATTTTAAGCAACTTGATCATGAACATGTTGCACAAGCTTGGGAGAGAATGAAATTAATGATACATAATTGCCCTACTCATGGTTTAAATTTGTGGATGATTATACAAAAAATTTATGCCGGATTGAATTTTGCTTCTAGAAATCTTTTGGATTCGGCCGCGGGAGGCACTTTCATGGAAATCACTTTAGGAGAAGCTACTAAACTCCTAGATAATATTATGGTTAATTATTCTCAATGGCATACTGAAAGATCTACTAATAAAAAGGTGCATGCGATAGAAGAAATTAATGTTTTGAGTGGAAAGATGGATGAACTTATGAAATTATTTGCTAATAAGAGTGTTTCTTCTGATCCTAATGATGTGCCCTTGTCTACTTTGATTGAGAATAATAATGGATCTATGGACGTGAATTTTGTTGGTAGGAACAATTTGGTAACAACGCGTATATAGGAAATTTCAACCCTAGGCCTTATCCTAGTAATCCCTCTAACAATTATGGTAATTCCTACAACAATTCTTATGGAAATTATAATAAGATGCCCTCTGATTTTGAATCTAATATTAAAGAATTTATTACTTCGCAAAAGAATTTTAGTGCTATGATTGAAGAAAAATTGCTTAAGATTGATGATTTGGCTAGGAACATTGATAGAATTGCTCTTGATGTTGATTCTTTGAAACTTAGATCTATTCAACCTAAGCATGATATCAATGAGTCTCCCAAAGCCATGAGAATTTCCATTGACGAGTGCAAAGAAAGAACCGCTAGGATGCGTGCTAAGAAAGATGCCTTTATAAAAGCGTGTTCTTCTAGTTCCTATGAAAATAATGATGAAGATCTAAAAGTTATTGATGTGTCCCCTATTAAATCTTTGTTTTGAATCTTGATAATGATGGGACTGAATATGATCCACCTCTACCTAGAAGGCGTTCCAATAATTCTGAATCTTTTGATCTTGATGCTAAATTTGATGTTGCTAAACCAACTATTATGGATTTCAAGGAATTTAACTATGAAAATTTCTCTTTGATTGATTGTATTTCCTTGTTGCAATCCGTGCTAAATTCTCCTCATGCTTATAGTCAAAATAAAGCGTTTACTAAACATATCGTTGATGCCTTGATGCAATCTTATGAAGAAAAACTTGAATTGGAAGTTTCTATCCCTATAAAACTTTATGATGAGTGGGAACCAACTATTAAAATTAAAATTAAAGATCATGAGTTTTATGCTTTGTGTGATTTGGGTGCTAGTGTCTCTACTATTCCCAAAACTTTGTGTGATTTGCTAGATTTCCGTAATTTTGATGATTGCTCTCTAAACTTGCATCTTGCGGATTCCACTATTAAGAAACCTATGGGAAGAATTAATGATGTTCTTATTGTTTCAAATAGGAATTATGTGCCCGTAGATTTTATCGTTCTTGATATAGATTGCAATCCTTCTTGCCCTATTATTCTCGGTAGACCTTTCCTTAGAACGGTTCGTGCAATTATTGATATGTAGGAAGGGAATATTAGATTCCAATTTCCATTAAAAAGGGCAGGGAACACTTCCCTAGAAAGAAAAAAAATTACCATATGAATCTATCATGAGAGCCACTTATGGATTGCCTACCAAAGATGGCAATACCTAGATCTATTCTTGCTTGTTATGCCTAGCTAGGGGCGTTAAACGATAGCGCTTGTTGGGAGGCAACCCAATTTTATTTTTATTCCTTGATTTTTGATCCTGTTTAGTAATAAATAAATTATTTAGCCTCTGTTTTGGTTGTGTTTTTTGTGTGTTTAATTAGTGTTTGTGCCAAGTAGAACCGTTGGGAAGACTTGGGGAAAGTCTTGTTGAACTTGCTGTAAAAAACAGAAACTTTAGAGCTCACGAGAACTGCTGTCATTTTTATTTGGAGAGTGCTATTTAGTTAATTATTTTTGAAGATGATTAATAGATAAGTTCCTCACTTCCAGAAATTTATTTTAGAATTTTTGGGGGTCCAGATCTTGCGCTAGCTACAGATTACTACAGACTGTTCTGTTTTTGACAGATTCTGTTTTTCGTGTGTTGTTTGCTTATTTTGATGAATCTATGGCTAGTAAAATAGTTTATAAACCATAGAGAAGTTGGAATACAGTAGGTTTAACACTAATATAAATAAAGAATGAGTTCATTACAGTACCTTGAAGTGGTCTTTTGTTTTCTTTCGCTAACGGAGCTCACGAGATTTTCTACTTTAAGTTTTGTGTTGTGAAGTTTTCAAGTTTTGGGTAAAGATTTGATGGATTATGGAACATGGATTGGCAAGAGACTAAGCTTGGGGATGCCCATGGCACCCCCAAGATAATCTAAGGACACCTAAAAGCCAAAGCTTGGGGATGACCCGGAAGGCATCCCCTCTTTCGTCTACTCCTATAGGTAACTTTACTTGGAGCTATATTTTTATTCACCACATGATATGTGTTTTGCTTGGAACGTCTTTTATGATTTGAGTCTTTTCTTGTTATTTTACCACAATCATCCTTGCTGTACACACCTTTTGAGAGAGCCATACATAATTTGGAATTTGATAGAATACTCTATGTGCTTCACTTATATCTTTTGAGTTATATAATTTTGCTCTTGTGCTTCACTTATATCTTTTAGAGGACGGTGGTGGATTTGTTTTATAGAAACTATTTATCTCTCATGCTTCACTTAGATTATTTTGAGAGTCTTAATAGCATGTTAATTTTCTTAATAATAAATATGCTTGGTATTCAAGATTTGTAAAACTTTCTTTTGAGTGCGTTGAATACTAAGAAAAAAATTGATGCTTGATAATTGTTTTGAGATATGAGGATGGTGATATTAGAGTCATGCTAGTTGAGTAGTTGTGAATTTGAGAAATGCTTGTGTTAAAGTTTGTGATTCCCGTAGCATGCACGTATGGTGAACCGTTATGTGATGAAGTCGGAGCATGATTTATTTATTGATTGTCTTCCTTATGAGTGGTGGTTGGGGACGAGCGATGGTCTTTTCCTACCAATCTATCCCCCTAGGAGCATGCGTGTAATACTTTGCTTTGATAACTTCTAGATTTTTGCAATAAGTATATGAGTTCTTTATGACTAATGTTGAGTCCATGGATTATACACACTTTCCTTCCTTCCACCATTGCTACACTTTCCTTCCTTCCACCATTGCTAGCCTCTCTAATAACGCGCACTTTTCGCCGGTATCATACACCCACCAAATACCTTCCTCAAAACAGCCACCATACCTACCTATCATGGCATTTCCATAGCCATTCCGAGATATATTGCCATGCAACTTTCCACCGTTCCGTTCATTATGACACACTCCATCATTGTCATATTGCTAGCATGATCATGTAGTTGACATCGTATTTGTGGCAAAGCCACCGTTCATAATTCTTTCATACATGTCACTCTTGATTCATTGCATATCCCGGTACACCGCCGGAGGCATTCATATAGAGTCATATTTTGTTCTAAGTATTGAGTTGTAATTGTTGACTTGTAAGAAAAAAAAGGTGTGATGATCATCATTTTTAGAGCATTGTCCCAAGTGAGGAAAGGATGATGGAGACTATGATTCCCCCACAAGTCAGGATGAGACTCCGAACGAAAAAAAGAGGCCATAAATAAAGAAGAGAAGGCCCAAACAAAAAAAATGAGAGAAAAAGATAGAAGGGACAATGTTACTATCCTTTTACCACACTTGTGCTTCAAAGTAGCACCATGATCTTCATGATAGAGAGTCTCTCATTTTGTCACTTTCATATACTAGTGGGAATTTTTCATTATAGAACTTGGCTTGTATATTCCAATGATGGGCTTTCTCAAAATGCCCTAGGTCTTTGTGAGCAAGCGAGTTGGGTGCACACCCACTTAGTTTCTTTTGTTGAGCTTTCATATACTTATAGCTCTAGTGCATCCATTGCATGGAAATCCATACTCACTCACATTGATATCTATTGATGGGCCTCTCCATAGCTTGTTGATACGCCTAGTTGATGTGAGACTATCTTGCCCTCTTTTTGTCTTCTCCACAACCACCATTCTATTCCACATATAGTGCTATATCCATGGCTCACGCTCATGTATTGCGTGAAGATTGAGAAGTTTTGAAAATGTCAAAAGTATGAAACAATTGATTGGCTTTTCATCGGGGTTGTGCATGATTTAAATACTTTGTGTGGTGAAGATAGAGCATAGCCATACTATATGATTTTGTTGGGATAGCTTTCTTTGGCCATGTTATTTTGAGAAGACATAATTGCTTTGTTAGTATGCTTGAAGTATTATTATTTTTATGTCAACATGAACTTTTGTCTTGAATCTTTTGAATCTGAATATTCATACCACAATTAAGAAGGATTACATTGAAATTATGCCAAGTAGCACTCCGCATCAAAAATTCTGTTTTTATCATTTACCTACTCGAGGACGAGCAGGAATTAAGCTTGGGGATGCTTGATACGTCTCCAACGTATCTATAATTTTTGATTGCTCCATGCTATATTATCTACTGTTTTGGACATTATTGGGCTTTATTATCCACTTTTATATTATTTTTTGGACTAACCTACTAACCGGAGGCCCAGCCCAGAATTGCTGTTTTTGCCTGTTTTAGGGTTTCAAAGAAAAGGAATATCAAACAGAGTCCAAACGGAATGAAACCTTCGGGAACGTGATTTTCTCACCGAATACAACTCAGGAAACTTGGACCCTACGTCAAGGCACGTAACAGGAGGCCACGAGGTAGGGGGTGCGCCCTACCCTACCAGGCACGCCCCCCACCCTCGTGGGCCCCCTGTTGCTCCACCGACGTACTTCTTCCTCCTATATATACCCACATACCTCCAAACGATCAGATACGGAGCCAAAAACCTAATTCCACCGCCGCAACTTTATGTATCCACGAGATCCCATCTTGGGGCCTGTTCCGGAGCTCCGCCGGAGGGGGCATCGATCACGGATGGCTTCTACACCATCATCCAAGCCCCTCCAATGAAGTGTGAGTAGTTTATTTTAGACCTATGGGTCCATAGTTAGTAGCTAGACGGCTTCTTCTCTCTTTTTGGATCTCAATACAATGTTCTCCCCCTCTCTCGTGGAGATCTATTCGATGTAATCTTCTTTTTGCGGTGTGTTTGTTGAGACCGATGAATTGTGGGTTATGATCAAGTCTATCTATGAATAATATTTGAATATTCTCTGAATTCTTTTATGTATGATTGGTTATCTTAGCCAGTCTCTTCGAATTATCAGTTTGGTTTGGCCTACTAGATTGGTTGTTCTTGCCATGGGAGAAGTGCTTAGCTTTGGGTTCGATCTTGCGGTGTCCTTTCCCAGTGATAGAAGGGGCAGCAAGGCACGTATTGTATCGTTGCCATCGAGGATAACAAGATGGGTTTTTATCATATTGGATGAAACTATCCCTCTACATCATGTCATCTTGCTTAAGGCGTTACTGTGTTTTTAACTTAATACTCTAGATGCATGTTGGATAGCGGTCGATGAGTGGAGTAATAGTAGTAGATGCAGGCAGGAGTCGGTCTACTTGTCTCGGACGTGATGCCTATATACATGATCATACCTAGATATTCTCATAACTATGCTCAATTCTGTCAATTGCTCAACAGTAATTTGTTCACCCACCGTAGAATACTTATGCTCTTGAGAGAAGCCACTAGTGAAACCTATGGCCCCCGGGTCTGTTTCTCATCATATCAATCTCCATCACTTTATTATTGCTTTGCTTTTACTTTGCTTTTACTTTTTACTTTGCATCTATATACCAAAAATACCAAAAATATTATTTATCATCTCTAACAGATCTCACTTTCGTAAGTGACCGTGAAGGGATTGACAACCCCTAAGCGCGTTGGTTGCGTTGAGCTATTGTTTTTGTGTAGGTACGAGGGACTCGCGCGTAGCCTCCTACTGGATTGATACCTTGGTTCTCAAAAACTAAGGGAAATACTTACGCTACTTTTCTGCATCATCCTCTCCTCTTCGGGGAAATCCAACGCAGTGCTCAAGAGGTAGCAACGCTTCCGCTTTCGGTCTACGAGGGTACGTGGACAACACTCTCCCCTCTCGTTGCTATGCATCACCATGATCTTGCGTGTGCGTAGGATTTTTTTTGAAATTACAACGTTCCCCAACAGTGGCATCCGAGCCAGGTTTTATGCGTAGATGTCATATGCACGAGTAGAACACAAGTGAGTTGTGGGCGATATAAGTCATACTGCTTACCAGCATGTCATACTTTGGTTCGGCGGTATTGTTGGATGAAGCGGCCCGGACCGACATTACGCGTACGCTTACGCGAGACTAGTTCTACCGACGTGCTTGGCACACAGGTGGCTGGCGGGTGTCAGTTTCTCCAACTTTTGTTGAACCGAGTGTGGCTACGCCCGGTCCTTGCGAAGGTTAAAACAACACCAACTTGACAAACTGTCGTTGTGGTTTTGATGCGTAGGTAAGAACGGTTCTTGCTAAGCCCATAGCAGCCACGTAAAACTTGCAACAACAAAGTAGAGGACGTCTAACTTGTTTTTGCAGGGCATGTTGTGATGTGATATGGTCAAGACATGATGCTAAATTTTATTGTATGAGATGATCATGTTTTGTAACCGAGTTATCGGCAACTGGCAGGAGCCATATTGTTGTCGCTTTATTGTATGCAATGCAATTGCCCTGTAATGCTTTACTTTATCACTAAGCGGTAGCGATAGTCATGGAAGCATAAGATTGGCAAGACGACAACGATGCTACGATGGAGATCAAGGTGTCGCGCTGGTGACGATGGTGATCAGGACGGTGCTTCGGAGATGGAGATCACAAGCACAAGATGATGATGGCCATATCATATCACTTATATTGATTGCATGTGATGTTTATCTTTTATGCATCTTATCTTGCTTTGATTGACGATAGCATTATAAGATGATCTCTCAATAAATTTCAAGATAAAAAGTGTTCTCCTTGAGTATGCACTGTTGCCAAAGTTCGTCGTGCCCAGACACCACGTGATGATCGGGTGTGATAAGCTCTACGTCCATCTACAACGGGTGCAAGCCAGTTTTGCACACGCAGAATACTCAGGTTAAACTTGACGAGCCTAGCATATGCAGATATGGCCTCGGAACACTGAGACCAAAAGGTCGAGCGTGAATCATATAGTAGATATGATCAACATAGTGATGTTCACCATTGAAAACTACTCCATTTCACGTGATGATCGGTTATGGTTTAGTTGATTTGGATCACGTGATCACTTAGAAGATTAGAGGGATGTCTTTCTAAGTGGGAGTTCTTAAGTAATATGATTAATTGAACTTAAATTTATCATGAACTTAGCACCTGATAGTATCTTGCTTGTCTATGTTGATTGTAGACAGATGGCCCGTGTTGTTGTTCCGTTGAATTTTAATGCATTCCTTGAGAAAGCAAAGTTGAATGATGATGGTAGCAATTACACGGACTGGGTCCGTAACTTGAGGATTATCCTCATTGCTGCCCAGAAGAATTACGTCCTGGAAGCACCGCTGAGTGCCAGGCCTGCTGCTGATGCAACTTATGACGTTAAGAACATCTGGCAGAGCAAAGCTCATGACTACTTGATAGTTTAATGTGCCATGCTTTACGGCTTAGAACCGGGACTTCAACGGTGTTTTGAACGTCATGGAGCATATGAGATGTTCCAGGAGTTGAAGTTAATGTTTCAAGCAAATGCCCGGATTGAGAGATATGAAGTCTCCAATAAGTTCTACAACTACAAGATGGAGGAGAATAGTTCTGTCAGTGAACATATACTCAGAATGTCTGGGTACCATAATCACTTGACTCAGCTGGGAGTTAATCTTCTGGTTGATAGTGTCATTGACAGAGTTCTTCAATCACTGCCACCAAGCTACAAGAGCTTCGTGATGAACTATAATATGCAAGGGATGGATAAGACAATTCCTAAGCTCTTCGCAATGCTAAAGGCAGCGGAGGTAGAAATCAAGAAGGAGCATCAAGTGTTGATGGTTACTAAGACCACCAGTTTCAAGAAGGGCAAAGGGAAGAAGAAGGGGAACTTCAAGAAGAACAACAAGCAAGTTGCTGCTCAGGAGAAGAAACCCAAGTCTGGACCTAAGCCTGAGACTGAGTACTTCTACTGCAAGCAGGCTGGTCACTAGAAGCGGAACTGCCCCAAGTATTTGGCGGATAAGAAGGATGGCAAGGTGAACAAAGGTATATGTGATATACATGTTATTGATGTGTACCTAACTAGAGCTCGTAGTAGCACCTGGGTATTTGATACTGGTTTTGTTGCTAATATTTGCAACTCAAAACAGGGACTACGGATTAAGCGAACACTGGCAAAGGACGAGGTGACGATGCACGTGGGAAATGGTTCCAAAGTCGATGTGATCGCAGTCGGCACGCTACCTCTACATCTACCTTCGGGATTAGTATTGGACCTAAATAATTGTTATTTGGTGCCAGCGTTGAGCATGAACATTATATTTGGATCTTGTTTGATGTGAGACGGTTATTCATTTAAATTAGACAATAATGGTTGTTTTATTTATATAAGTAATATCTTTTATGGTCATGCACCCTTGAAGAGTGGTCTATTTTTGATGAATCTCGATAGTAGTGATACACATATTCATAATGTTGAAGCCAAAAGATGCAGAGTTGATAATGATAGTGCAACTTATTTGTGGCACTGCCGTTTAGGTCATATCGGTGTAAAGCGCATGAAGAAACTCCATACTGATGGACTTTTGGAACCACTTGATTATAAATCACTTGGTACTTGCGAACCGTGCCTCATGGGCAAGATGACTAAAACGCCGTTCTCCGGAACTATGGAGAGAGCAACAGATTTGTTGGAAATCATACATATAGATGTATGTGGTCCGATGAATGTTGAGGCTCGTAGCAGATATCATTATTTTCTCACCTTCACAGATGATTTAAGCAGATATGGGTATATCTACTTAATAAAGCATAAGTCTGAAACATTTGAAAAGTTCAAAGAATTTCAGAGTGAAGTTGAAAATCATCGTAACAAGAAAATAAAGTTTCTACGATCTGATCGTGGAGGAGAATATTTGATTTATGATTTTGGTCTACATTTGAAACAAGGCGGAATAGTTTCGCAACTCACGCCACCCGGAACACCACAGCGTAATGGTGTGTCCGAACGTCGTAATCATACTTTACTAGATATGGTGCGATCTATGATGTCTCTTACAGATTTACCGATATCATTTTGGGGTTATGCTTTAGAGACGACCGCATTCACGTTAAATAGGGCACCATCGAAATCCGTTGAGACGACGCCTTATGAACTGTGATTTGGCAAGAAACCAAAGTTGTCGTTTCTTAAAGTTTGGGGCTACAATGCTTATGTGAAAAAGCTTCAACCTGATAAGCTCGAACCCAAATCGGAGAAATGTGTCTTCATAGGATACCCAAAGGAGGCTGTTGGGTACACCTTCTATCATAGATCCGAAGGCAAGACATTCGTTGCTAAGAATGGATCCTTTCTAGAGAAGGAGTTTCTGTAAGTGCATCTAGTGCCCCTTAGTGATTTTGGTGTATTGAAGACTTATAGGTTAAGGGACTAATGTGTTTGTGAGTGTACACAGGTTTATAAGTCTATGAGGAGTTTGATATTTACAGAGAAAGTCGACCCCTAAAAATGAAGTTCTTCGACTGAAGACGTTAAATCTCTGAAGACTTTCTGAAGACTTTGAAAGTGAAGAAATTGGTGTGACCGTGAAGACTTGGTATTCATTCGAGGAACGTGAAGCGTGAAAGACTTTTGTTTTCGTAGTTTCATTTTCTGTTTCTTGAGTCATAGGAAACACCGTACTGTTAAAGGGGGTCGAGGAAATACTAAGGAAAAATTTCCATGTGATGCTCAACTCAAAATCCTATACCTACCAATCCCTTCGAGTGAAGCCATTGGAAATCTCATACAGTCCAGTCATATTCTTCAGCGACAGAGACGAAGTTCTTCTGGTCTCTGAGGAATTTGTCCTGACTGAGGAGTTAGGAATTCGCCAGTGCGGATTGCCTACACAGTGAGGAACATGATAGCCATGAGGATTTTGCTTATCAAAATTCCGACCGTTGCTGTGCTATGCACCAGCTGTCCCAAAATATCTATCCACCTAACAGTCATATCATTGAAGGGCATTTATGTCTTATCATGTCGGGCTGCTCCCTAGGCTATAAATAGCCGCCCCCTACAACCACTAGTTGGTTGGCTGCTCCGAGAGAAACTGACACTTGTCATTTGAGAGCAACCCATCCTCCGAGGACTTTGAGTGAAAATCATCAAGTGAGGAAAAACCCAAAACCCAAACACCTACAAACCCCAAGTGATTGGGCATCACTGAAGAGATTGATCCTGCGTGGATCCGATGCTTGTTACCTTTGAAGACTGTGCTTCTTCTAGACGGTTAGGCGTCATGGTCTAGAGCATCCAAGAGGAATTGTGGATCACCGAGTGACCGAGTTTGTGAAGGTTTCGAATTTGCCTGAAGACTTACCACGAGTGATTGGACGAGGTCTGTGTGACCTTAGTTCAAGGAGAATACGGTGAGGACCGGGTGTCCTGAGCTGCGTGTTCAGGACTGGTTGTCCGGGACTGTGTGTCCTCGAGTTTAAATACTCAGCCGCTCCAACCAGACGTACAACTGAGAGAGCAGTTGGAACCGGTCTACCAAATCATTGTCTTCACCAAGCTTACTGGTTCTATTTCCTCAACTCTTCCATTTCCTCATAACTGTGTTGTGTGCTTGTTCATATCTGTGTTTGAAGACTTTGACTGAAGACTTTCTTAATTTCCTCAGTTCAATTTCTTCAGTCTGTTTGTCTTCATCCTGTGTTATCCTGTGCTTACGCTTCTGTACTCTGTGCCTGTCTTCATTTCATCATGATGACTATGCTTGTATTCTGTTATGTTTCCTTTTGAGTACTCATTTCCGCTGCTAGTAGTTCTTCGCTAAGGAATTTCCTCACCGGCAAATTCCTCAGTGAAGAATTTCATAAAAATCGCCTATTCACCCCCCTCTAGTCGATATAACACACTTTCAATTGGTATCAGAGCAAGGTACTCCCTTGTTCTGTGTGATTTTGGTTTAACCGCCTGGAGTTTTAGTTATGTCGACCGCAGGTATGATCAAGGTCTTTGCTGGGTGTCCTGCGTTCGATGGGACGGACTACCCCTACTAGAAGAATAAGATGCGAATGCATCTTGAAGCAATTGATAATGATCTCTGGTATGTTGTGGAAAATGGTGTTCCCTCAGTCACACCTTCGCTGAATGCTGCTGATGTGAAGAGATTCAAGCAACTCGACTCTCAAATGAAGAATATCATATGTGGCCATCTGAGCAAAGGACAGTATGGCAGAGTGAGTGCTTTGGAGACAGCGAAGCTTATCTGGGACATGTTTTCCAAAGTGAATGAAGGATTCTCAACTCAGCGTGACTCTTGATGTCACAGCCCTAGCCTTAGCCTTTGCTTGACCTTGCATGATCATCATGTCATCATGTTTAAGTTTTATGAAACTCTGAAATGGGGATGGTCAAGCCCTAGCACAAATGCAATTCAAATAGTTTCAAATAAAAATATTTTCAATGAACTCAAAATGCCTTTTAAAAATGTTCATCATCTCTAGTTTAAGGTGGAAGCATCTACCCAAGATGATTTGCATTTTTGCTGGACACATTTGGGCTTTGAATTAAATCACTAGGTATTTGAATTTGGGCATTTAATCAATATAAATATTTTAAATGCTCGAATAATCCTGGAAACAATTTTGGGCAGTCATAAATATTTCAAATAAAGCCCAAAATATATCCCAGGATTTATGGAAATGAGTTAGTATTATTACTAATTCCTAACATATCAAATAAATAGAAAACAGAAAACTAATAGAAGGAGAGAGAGTTTCCTTACCTAGCGCCACCTGGCGGCCCAGCTGGCCTAGCCAGCCCACCAGGGGCACGGGCGTCTTCTTCCCTGCGCCAGCGCATGAAGCAGCTCGCTGGAGCGCGCCGACGCCGCCTTGGCCACCTCCTGCTTCCTCCCCGGGCCTTCTAGCGACGCCACGGAGACGCCCCGTGGCCCCTCGCTCCTCTCCCTCACTCTCTGCTCTCCCCCTCGCCCTCTGCTCCCTCTCCCGAGCACACCAGAGCGGAGCTCGTCGTCGCCGACGCAACTTACCACGGCCACCGACCACCCCTCGCCCTGCAGATGAGTCAAGAAGCTCCGCCACGACGCCCTCTTCCTCCCCGTCGAGCTACGCCTCACCGGGAGCTCTGCATCGCCGTTCCGCCATCATCTTCCTCCTCGGATCGCCGGAGATTGTTTTTGCTGTTCTTCCTGCACCGGACTTTCCCCGAGCCGCTGAGACCTCCTCCGGCCTCGCTGTGAGCCTCTCCACCTCCTCCCCTTGCTCCCGTGCTCAGCTTCTCACCGCAGCCATCGTTTCGACGATGACTGAATCGCGCCGCCGCCTGAGCTCCTCACCGCCGTGGCCATGGTCACCGTAGCCTCCAACTGAGCTCACCTACGTGCTCGCCATGCCATGTAGGCGCCATGGGAGCCAAGCACGCAGCCCCACGGCCACCATAGCCTCGCCCCCGAGCTCGACTGAACTCCGGCCGCCGCTACCGTTGCCACAGCCGAGGTCTTAGACCACCCCGGCCCAAGCTAACCCTGCCAGTCGATGCGCGCGAGCTCCAGCTCGTAGATGGGCTCAGCCGTCGATTTGGTCGCCGGAGGCCAAATCCCGGGCCCCTCCACCGTCTCTGGCCTCGCCGGCGATGAGCCGCGGATCAACTCCAGTGAGTTTGACCCCGGTTGACTAGGTTTGACTTCCCCCTGACTCACTGACGTGTGGGCCCCAGGACACTAACTAAACTAGGTTAGTATTAGTTTAACGCTAACTAAACTTAGTTAGTTTAATTGACACTGACAGCCGGGACCCACAGGTCAGGTTTGACATGGACCAGCCCCTGTTGACCTGCTGACGTCAGCATGACCTGATGCTGATGCAGTAATACATTTTCTGGATTTATTAATAATCAGGAAATTCCAGAAAATGTTCAAAACTTCTAAAAATCATAGAAATTCAACCGTAACTCCAAATGAAATAAATTATATATGAAAAATTATCAAAAAAATTCAAGGAATCTGTTTATGGCATTTGCATGCATGTTTGAACAACCTAGGGTTGCTATACAGGGAAATTTGCATAATTGACATTTAAATAAACACATATGGAGTTTGAATTTGAACCCTTGGTTCAAACCAAATTCATTTAATATGATTGCTAGTTGCATTAGCTCAATCAACAGCATATTGCCATGACATTATCATGCATCATAATTGTTGCATTGCATTGATTGTGTTCCTCTTTGTTTGCCGGTATTTTTCCCCTCTCGATAGACGTGGTTCCGGCGATGAGTTCGATGACACCGATGAAGAACTTTACTATCTTCATAAGTTCCAGGCAAGCAAAACCCCCTTGCTCATTCCGATGCAATCCCACTCTCTCGCTCCTGCTCTCTTTTACTACATTAGGACAACAACGATTCATCTGTTACTTCCTGCGGTAGTTGAACCCCTTATCCTCTGCATGACCTGTCATTGCCACAGTAAATAGATGAAACCCACTAGCATGAGTAGGAGTTGTTTGAGCCCTGATGTGCCTACTCATTCATGCTTGTTTTTCATGCCTGCTATTGCATAGAGTCGTGTCAGGTCTGGTTCATCGGGGATGAATCGGAGGTGTGTGAACATGTCCTACTGTGTGTGAGCTAAGTGTGTCAACACGATTTGGTAAAGGTAGCGGCGAGAGGCCATGTAGGAGTACATGGTGGGTTGTCTCACCGAAACCGTCCTCAGGAACTGAGTTCTGTGTTTGTGATCCATGAAACAGCTACTACCACACATTGGGCCCTGAAATATGACCCCGCTCGACTTATTGACCCCTCTCGTCCTCTGTCCAGGAGTTGCAACTAGTTTCTGGTGTTTGTAGGTTATGTGTTGGCGGCCGTGCGTAGCGCTGACCCTAGGGGTGGGCTATGATGCGGTAGATACACTATGGCCGGGTATGCCGGGCGCCCGTTTGGCGTCTCGGGACCCTGTACACATCGTTTGGGGCCGTTGAGGACACCCCGGCCGGATTTCCCTGCGGATGGAACCCGAATAGGCGATAAACCTGGACTAGAGACTTGTGCGGTTAGTTAGGTCGTGGTCTACACCCACGTCGGTTTTCGCTTGAAGTCTGCCGAGCACATGTCGTGTGCAGACGCTAAGTGGTGGAAACATGTGTGACGAAGTACACCCCTGCAGGGTTATAAATGATCTATTCGAATAGCCGTGTCTGCGGTAAAGGACTTCTGGGTTGCCTATAACAGTTCATAGATAAGTGAAAGTGGATACTCTAAAATGTGCAAGATAAGTGTGAGTGCTATGGATGGCGTTCTCGTAGGGAGACGGGAGCGGATCCATAGTGGTGTATTGATATGGTGAATATGTGGACTCGTGTGCGCCACCTCAAAAGAGTTACTTGCAGTCGTAGTTTAAGATAGCCACCGAGTCAAAGCTGGCTTGCTGCAGTTAAACTCCACCACCCCCTGTTGATACCGATGCATATGTAGCTAGTTCTGATGTAAGTCTTGCTGAGTACTTTTGTACTCACGTTTGCTTAATTTATGTTTTGCAGAGATTTCAGTCTCGCTAGTAGTTTCGCATGGACTTCGACATTTAGCTTGATACCTCAGCTACGATCTTGTGCCCTCGGCAGGATCTGGTAGATAGTCAGGCTTCTCAGCCTTTTTCATTTGTAGATGTCTGTACTCAGACATGTTAAGCTTCCGCATGTGCTTTGATTTGTATGCTATGATTGCTGGGTCATGAGACCCATGTTTGTAATATCTTGGCTCCTCGGAGCCTAATGAATAAATACTTGAGTTGTAGAGTTATGTTGTGATGCCATGTTGTATTTACACATATCGAGCATATTGTGTGTATGATTGAAATGCTTGGTATGTGTGGGATCCGACAATCTAGTTGTTTATCCTTGATAGCCTCTCTTATGGGGAAATGTAGTCTAGTGTTCCCATGAGCCATAGTAGTCCGCTACAGCCCGGTTCACCGGAGTCCTGCTAGCCCAGCACTACTGCTCAGGGCACTTGACTGGCCGGCATGTGTTTCACTTTGTTCCTGTGTCTGTCCCTTTGGGGAAATGTCACGCGGTGACATCCGGAGTCCTGCCTAGCCTGCTACAGCCCGGGTTCCTGTAGTCCTCTTAGCCCAGTGCTACAGCCCGGATTCACACGCTGCTAACCGACATGCTCGATGTGATTCATGTATGCCTGTCCCCATAGGTTGGTGCCGCTTTGGGTTCACGACTAGCCATGTCGGCCCGGGTTCTCTGTCATATGGATGCTAGCGACACTATCATATACGTGAGCCAAAAGGCGCAAACGGTCCCGGGCCATGGTAAGGCGACACCCGTGGGAATACCATGCTTGAGGCCGCAAAGTGATATAAGGTGTTACCGGCTAGATCGATGTGACTTGGAATCGGGGTCCTGACAGTGTTGGTATCAGAGCCTGACTGCCTGTAGGATTACCAAGCCAAACTGGTCGAAGTCGAGTCTAGAAATGCTTTAGTTATGTAAGGGAATTGATTGTGGAAGGGAACATAAGGTTCTTTTTACTCCTTTACCCTATGCCCTTCTGATCTGAGTCAACCTCTTCTTTTCTACGGGGATTAAGAATTAGGCCTTCTCATCTATCTATCAAGATGACGTGCTACTAATCCATAGACTTATAGAATTGATAGTTTCAAGCCTCAGTTCCGTTCCTACTACTTTCGTATGTTGACAGTTGATCTCAGAACCTTGATATTGTGTTGTTGAGTGGTTATGCCACCATTTTGTAGGATGTCTCAAATCATTTTGAGCATTTACAGCCGTTATGCTGTCCGAGTCATCCCAGGTTTCTAAATAGTCTGATGCATTTGCAAATCCCTTCCTTCTGTTTCCGATGTCCCTTTGGGCCAGTTCAACCACACTAATCGGTCTGTTGAGGTACTCCGTTGCCTTGACATGTATGTTGGAGTTAGTGTTATGACCCTAGGTGTCTTAGAGGACCACTTAGTAATCTAGCAATGCTTTGCATCCCCAGTGTGATGGTTTTGACCACCATTCTCAAAAGCATCCCGTGATGCCATCTAGTAGTAGGCATTCTATTTCTGGGTTTTTGAACCCGAGATTCACCCTACCTACTTCATGTTGATAGTGTTTGCTCGTTCCTTTAGGTTATTAGTAACCTTTGCACTAGCCCTCGAGGTCCGTGGTATTTCCTTCTTCCAAATACTATGAACCACTTATGGCAGAAGTCTGTTGGATCAAAAGATCACAATCAGAGTGCTCTTGATGAGTTCTTCGATCTACATTGTGAATCTGCCAGTTCTACCTTTCTGCATGGGTTATCCGGAAGAAATGTTGAGCTTGCTCGACATACTAATCCATGCATCCACAACTCAAAAAATCATATGTTCTTTGAGTTGTCCCTCATTAGTTGTTTTTTTGACCTCTGTCTATCAATTTGTAGTCAGGAGTAGTCGTGCACTCGTGTTATCGATGCCTATTACTCTTGTAGTTCGTCAAGCCATTCTATTCCAGAATGACTAGGAGAAAACAGACTTCAGTACCTCATCTGTATCCAGGACTGGGTCAAAGCAGCTGTAATCCGCAAATCAAATGCCAATCCAGCTTTTGATTCTGTTCTATCTTGGGGTATTACCATCTTTATGTCAAGAATGTCATGGAAATTGCACACCATCCTATGAACTCTTGATACAGTGATACTTCTTGCCATCATTGTTCATTCCTTGGTCCCCATGTTATCTGACAAGTGAATCATGATGCGTGAAATCTATACTCCTAGCAACTCCGTTGCTTGGTAGTTAAAGGACAATAATCTCATTCTTAGCGTGTTGGTTATTGAATCATCGTTCTAAGATAGATTGTGCTACCTAGTCCTTGTTTCTGATGCACTCTTCGATTGATGAGTTTGGATTTTGTCAAATCCTCGCTCATTTGATCATATCGTATTGCCCTAAAAAGCAAGATTGTTCTCGAGCTTAGTAACATATCGGTGGTTCGTGATGTTCCGAATATCCTCTCGGAAGTATTACCAGGTTGTCATCTGACCGCTATGTTGAGTTCGTGATCATGTTGGTTTTTCTCCAAACCACCCATTCTCCAAGAATCTGTGTTGGATATCCCTGAGCTAGTTGGTTGAGCTAAACAACAACTTGGAGAGTTGGAAGATAAAATCTTGTCTAACTTAGTTCATATTAAGGGATATCTTTGTGTTTGTGTGCGTGTTGAAGAAAGATGATATCTTCACCAATTGGTCCTCGTGATCAGTTGTTGGATCTATTGTCTTGTCAAAACTTTGACTTGAGTATGGGCTATCGTCAAGTCAAATCAGAACCAACGATGTTCGTAATGTTGTCTTACTCGTGGTTGATCCCTCGAGCATACACCATTACATGCTTTGGTCTGACCAATGCTATCACCGTGTTCACATGATGGTGGAAGTCCAGTGATATGGAAATTCCTATGAGTTGCTGTTGAGCTCATGAGCAGCATTTTGTCTCCCCCATGATTCATGTTGAACATCAACCTAGTGTTGAAAACTTGTAAGCAATGCCTTCGTGTCCCGTTCATGAAGCATATGTTGGATGAAAGAAGTGACTTTCTCCGGTTCACGTGCATTTGGTGTAAGTTGCCACCATGAATTTGAGAAAGGTTTGTTTTGTTTCCCTTTGAATCATCCCAAATCAGTCATGCATACGTGCGAAGTATTCTATGGTTTGGTAGACTAATTACCTCCACTCCATATGTGTTCCTAGCACATCAAGCCACTGATTGGTTTGTTCAAGGATAGGAAGTTCCTTCTTAAGAGAAAGACTTATACGAGGACTTCAATATCCTCGATGATGGTTCCCCATCTGAACTTGGTAATGTTTATTATAAGACTACCATGTGGTCATGCTTGTCTAGGACAGTGTGTTCACAGGTGTGTAGCAGAACCAGCTCATATTTTGGAGCTTGCTATCGTAGTTCACTCCCCGAGAATCTCGCAACGTCATCTCGTCGATTTGTGTTGCAGACCTTCATTTCTCTTTCTAGTCTTGATGAGTCTTATCCCATTATCAACCAGATCTGAATCTCCGGCAGATATGATGGTTGGAACTTTTCCGAGACCTATGATGTAGGTCCCGACAGGGTTGATGTTCTGACCGACACAGCTAGCCGGAAGATCTATCATTGTAGTATCTTGATTGAGCTATTTGACTATTTTCCTCCATGAGGATTTCGTGCGACTCATTCCAGAAGTTGCTCCTTAGGGATCCTTGTGCTCTCGGTTTCCTCAGTTATGTTATAACCTTTCCAAACAGTGGGCTCACTCTCTACTGTTGGGTTTCTTCCCAGTTACTAGAATCATTCCCAGCATTTGCCTTATATTCCCATCTTGCACCGCCGTTGTGCCATCATACCATGGGTCCCATCCATTTTCGATGATAAGAAAAAGTCATCCATTGCGTTGTCTTCAACAAGGTAGTCCACATCATTCATTCTAGTCCAAGTATGTCATTCCTTCAAACTCCTTCAAATGATCGATTGTGATTTGCCTTAAGCTGGTATAAAGAGTTTCAATGATCTCCGAATCAAAAGTAATTCTTTTTGCCACTTAAGGGAATAATTCTACGAGTCACCTTCCCCAAGGTATCACGTTACGAAATCATGGCAAATATCTCCTTGCTACATTGAAATTCATGCTCCATCTTATTCGAGTATGGAATGGTTGCCTACCTAGTGAACCTTCGCCAACCGTTTCACTCCATCCCTTTAGGTGTATGCTTCGTGTCTCAGCTCGAGAGATGTTACTATGTCTCATTCCATGAGTTGATCTTGTGATCATTAAGATGATCCTAAGTTGCTCGAATCTCAGGAAGGTCGATTCTTCTTAAATTCTCCCTTTCCACTCGTTGTCATGTTGGATGTAGTTCTCAAAGCAAGACGTCTAGATCAAGGTGATGCAATGAATCAACATCCTCGAGAAAGACGTATGGATCGTGAAGATTGTGTTAGCTTGTGTCCCTCTGTCTTCTTACCTCACGGCTTGAATCTCAGGACGAGATTCTTGTTTAGTAGGGGTGAGTTGTCACAGCCCTAGCCTTAGCCTTTGCTTGACCTTGCATGATCATCATGTCATCATGTTTAAGTTTTATGAAACTCTAAAATGGGGATGGTCAAGCCCTAGCACAAATGCAATTCAAATATTTTCAAATAAAAATATTTTCAATGAACTCAAAATGGCTTTTAAAAATGTTCATCATCTCTGGTTTAAGGTGGAAGCATCTACCCAAGATGATTTGCATTTTTGCTGGACACATTTGGGCTTTGAATTAAATCACTAGGTATTTGAATTTGGGCATTTAATCAATATAAATATTTTAAATGCTTGAATAATCCTGGAAACAATTTTGGGCAGTCGTAAATATTTCAAATAAAGCCCAAAATATATCCCGGGATTTATGGAAATGAGTTAGCATTATTACTAATTCCTAACATATCAAATAAATAGAAAACAGAAAACTAATAGAAGGAGAGAGAGTTTCCTTACCTGGCACCACCTGGCGGCCCAGCTGGCCTAGCCAGCCCACCAGGGGCACGGGCGTCCTCTTCCCTGCACCAGCGCATGAAGCAGCTCACTGGAGCGCGCCGACGCCGCCTTGGCAACCTCCTGCTTCCTCCCCGGGCCTTCTAGCGACGCCACGGAGACGCCCCGTGGCCCCTCGCTCCTCTCCCTCACTATCTGCTCTCCCCCTCGCCCTCTGCTCCCTCTCCCGAGCACACCAGAGCGGAGCTCGTCGTCGCCGACGCAATTTACCACGGCCACCGACCACCCCTCGCCCTGCCAATGAGTCAAGAAGCTCCGCCACGACGCCCTCTTCCTCCCCGTCGAGCTACGCCTCACCGGGAGCTCTGCATCGCCGTTCCGCCATCATCTTCCTCCTCGGATCGCCGGAGATTGTCTTTGCTGTTCTGCCTGCACCGGACTTTCCCCGAGCCGCTGAGACCTCCTCCGGCCTCGCTGTGAGCTTCTCCACCTCCTCCCCTTGCTCCCGTGCTCAGCTTCTCACCGCAGCCATCATTTCGACAATGACTGAATTGCGCCGCCGCCTGAGCTCCTCACCGCCGTGGCCATGGTCACTGTAGCCTCCAACTGAGCTCACCTACGTGCTCGCCATGCCATGTAGGCGACGTGGGAGCCAAGCACGCAGCCCCACGGCCACCATAGCCTCGCCCCCGAGCTCGGCTGAACTCCGGCCGCCGCTGCCGTTGCCACAGCCGAGGTCTTAGACCACCCCGGCCCAAGCTAACCCTGCCAGTCGATGCGCGCGAGCTCCAGCTCCTCTTAGATGGGCTCAGCCGTCGATTTGGTCGCCGGAGGCCAAATCCCGGGCCCCTCCACCGTCTCTGGCCTCGCCGGCGATGAGCCACGGATCAACTCCGGTGAGTTTGACCCCGGTTGACTAGGTTTGACTTCCCCCTGACTCACTGACGTGTGGGCCCCAGGACACTAACTAAACTAGGTTAGTATTAGTTTAACGCTAACTAAACTTAGTTAGTTTAATTGACACTGACAGACGGGACCCACAGGTCAGGTTTGACCTGGACCAGCCCCTGTTGACCTGCTGACGTCAGCATGACCTGATGCTGATGCAGTAATACGTTTTCTGGATTTATTAATAATCAAGAAATTCTAGAAAATGTTCAAAACTTCTAAAAATCATAGAAATTCAACCGTAACTCCAAATGAAATAAATTATATATGAAAAATTATCAGAAAAATTCAAGGAATCTGTTTATGGCATTTGCATGCACGTTTTAACAACCTAGGGTTGCTATACAGGGAAATTTGCATAATTGACATTTAAATAAACACATATGGAGTTTGAATTTGAACCCTTGGTTCAAACCAACTTCATTTAATATGATTGCTAGTTGCATTAGCTCAATCAACAACATATTGCCATGACATTATCATGCATCATAATTGTTGCATTGCATTGATTGTGTTCCTCTTTGTTTGCCGGTATTTTTCCCCTCTCGATAGACGTGGTTCCGGCGATGAGTTCGATGACACCGATGAAGAACTTTACTATCTTCAGAAGTGCCAGGCAAGCAAAACCCCCTTGCTCATTCCGATGCAATCCCACTCTCTCGCTCCTGCTCTCTTTTACTGCATTAGGACAACAACGATTCATCTGTTACTTCCTGCGGTAGTTGAACCCCTTATCCTCTGCATGACCTGTCATTGCCACAGTAAATAGATGAAACCCACTAGCATGAGTAGGAGTTGTTTGAGCCCTGATGTGCCTACTCATTCATGCTTGTTTTTCATGCCTGCTATTGCATAGAGTCGTGTCAGGTCTGGTTCATCGGGGATGAATCGGAGGTGTGTGAACATGTCCTATTGTGTGTGAGCTAAGTGTGTCAACACGATTTGGTAAAGGTAGCGGCGAGAGGCCATGTAGGAGTACATGGTGGGTTGTCTCACCGAAACCGTCCTCAGGAACTGAGTTCTGTGTTTGTGATCCATGAAACACCTACTACCACACATTGGGCCCTGAAATATGACCCCGCTCGACTTATTGACCCCTCTCGTCCTCTGTCCAGGAGTTGCAACTAGTTTCTGGTGTTTGTAGGTTATGTGTTGGCGGCCGTGCATAGCGCTGACCCTAGGGGTGGGCTATGATGCGGTAGATACACTGTGGCCGGGTATGCCGGGCGCCCGTTTGGCGTCTCGGGACCCTGTACACATCGTTTGGGGCCGTTGAGGACACCGCGGCCGGACTTCCTTGCGGATGGAACCCGAATAGGCGATAAACCTGGACTAGAGACTTGTGCGGTTAGTCAGGTCGTGGTCTACACCCACGTCGGCTTTCGCTTGAAGTCTGCCGAGCACATGTCATGTGTAGATGCTAAGTGGTGGAAACATGTGTGACGAAGTACACCCCTGCAGGGTTATAAATGATCTATTCGAATAGCCGTGTCCGCGGTAAAGGACTTCTGGGTTGCCTATAACAGTTCATAGATAAGTGAAAGTGGATACTCTAAAATGTGCAAGATAAGCGTGAGTGCTATGGATGGCGTTCTCGTAGGGAGACGGGAGCGGATCCATAGTGGTGTATTGATATGGTGAATATGTGGACTCGTGTGCACCACCTCAAAAGATTTACTTGAAGTCGTAGTTTAAGATAGCCACCGAGTCAAAGCTGGCTTGCTGCAGTTAAACTCCACCACCCCCTGTTGATACCGATGCATATGTAGCTAGTTCTGATGAAAGTCTTGTTGGGTTACGTAGTATTTCCAAAAAAATTCCTACGCTCACGCAAGATCATGGTGATGCATAGCAATGGAGGCGAGAGTATGATCTACGTACCCTTGTAGATCGACAACGGAAGCGTTTGGTTGATGTAGTCGTACGTCTCCACGGCCCGACCGATCAAGCACCGAAACTACGGCACCTCCGAGTTCTAGCACATGTTCAGCTCGATGACGATCCCCGGACTCCGATCCAGTAAAGTGTCGGGGAAGAGTTCCGTCAGCACGACGGCGTGGTGACGATCTTGATGTACTACCGTCGCAGGGTTTCACCTAAGCACCGCTACAATATTATCGAGGACTATGGTGGAAGGGGGCACCGCACACGGCTAAGAATATGATCACGTGGATCAACTTGTGTTCATGGGGTGCCCCTTGCCTCAGTATATAAAGGATGGAGGAGGAGGAGGCCGGCCAAGGCAATTGGTGCGGCCAGGATGTGGAGTCCTACTAGGACTCCAAGTCCTAGTAGGAGTCCACCAAGAGGGGAGGAAGGGAGAAGGAAGTAGAGGAGAAGGAAAGGTGGCCGGCCCCCTTTTCCCTAGTCCAATTCGGACTAGAGGGGAGGGGGGGCGCAGCAGCCCCTTGGCCCTTTTTCCTCTTCCCACTAAAGCCCATCAAGGCCCATTGCTTCTCCCGTAACTACCCGGTACTCCGAAAAATACCCGAATCACTCGGAACCTTTCCGATGTCCGAATATAGTCGTCCAATATATCGATCTTTACGTCTCGACCATTTCGAGACTCCTCGTCATGTCCCCGATCTCATCCGGGACTCCGAACTCCTTCGGTACATCAAAACTCATAAACTCATAATATAACTGTCATCGAAACCTTAAGCGTGCGGACCCTACGGGTTCGAGAACAATGTAGACATGACCGAGACACGTCTCCGGTCAATAACCAATAGCGGGACCTGGATGCCCATATTGGCTCCTACATATTCTACGAAGATCTTTATCGGTCAGACCGCATAACAACATACGTTGTTCCCTTTGTCATCGGTATGTTACTTGCCCGAGATTCGATCGTCGGTATCTCAATACCTAGTTCAATCTCGTTACCGGCAAGTCTCTTTACTCGTTCCGTAATACATCATCCCGCAACTAACTCATTAGTTGCAATGCTTGCAAGGCTTAAGTGATGTGCATTACCGAGAGGGCCCAGAGATACCTCTCCGACAATTGGAGTGACAAATCCTAATCTCGAAATACGCCAACCAAACATGTACCTTTGGAGACACCTGTAGAGCTCCTTTATAATCACCCAGTTACGTTGTGATGTTTGGTAGCACACAAAGTGTTCCTCTGGCAAACAGGAGTTGCATAATCTCATAGTCATAGGAACATGTATAAGTCATGAAGACCAGCACTACTGCTCAAGGCACTTGACTGGCCGGCATGTGTTTCACTTCGTTCCTGTGTCTGTCCCTTCGGGGAAATGTCACGCGGTGACATCCGGAGGCCTGCCTAGCCTGCTACAGCCCGGGTTCCCAGAGTCCTGTTAGCCAAGTGCTACATCCCGGATTCACACGCTGCTGACTGACATGCTCGATGTGATTCATGTATGCCTGTCCCCATAGGTTGGTGCCGCTTTGGGTTCACGACTAGCCATGTCGGCTCGGGTTCTCTGTCATATGGATGCTAGCGACACTATCATATACGTGAGCCAAAAGGCGCAAACGGTCCCGGGCCATGGTAAGGCGACACCCGTGGGAATACCGTGCGTGAGGCCGCAAAGTGATATAAGGTGTTACCGGCTAGATCGATGTGACTTGGAATCGGGGTCCTGACACTCGACTTGATGTTCTTCGCAATCTCTTCAACCACTTCAAAAGACTCGACATTGAAAATGTTCAACAAACCTTCGATCGCCTCACTGACATCTCAAATGAGCTTCAAGCACTTGGTGCCACTAACATCATCGACCATGAGGTGGTGAAGAAATTGCTGAGATCGCTTGATTCCTCATTTGACACTCTAGCATTGATGATACAAGAACGTGCTGATTAGAAGTCACTTGATCCCGCTGATATTCTCGAAAGGCTAAATACTCATGAGTTCCAACTTGCTGAAAAGAGAGATCTCTATGGTTCAAGCTATGACAGAACACATGCACTGAAGGCCAAGGCAGTATCTGAGTCCGAAGATGAAGACTCTGGTAGCAGCCTTGGTGATCCTGAAGAACTGAGCCATGATCTGGCTCTGCTCGTGAAGAAGTTCCAAAAGTTCTCAAGACGTGGTCGCCTTAGAAGATACTCAAGGAGCAATGATTCCTCATCTAGTGACTACAAGAAGAGGCTCTGTCACAAATGCAAGAAACCTGGACATTTCATTCAAGATTTTCCTCAGTGGGAAAAGGAATCAAAGAAGAAGAAATACAAGGATTACAGTTCTGATGATGCAAAGAAAAAGAAGAAATCCACAAAATCCACATCATCAAAATCCTCAAAGCCTTCATATCACAAGAAGAGCAGCTCCAAGAAGGCCAGGGCATTCATTGGCAATAAAATGGACTCCGAGGCTGAATCTGAAGAAAATGAGGAAGAGGAGTCATCTGAGGAGTCTGAATCCGGAGTGGCGAGCCTTGCTCTCGCTACTGCATTCATCAGCAAGTCTATCTTCAACACTGAAGAAAATGACCTCACCAACAAGGCTGATGAAGGGAATAATGACTACGCTCCCGCCTATTGCTTCATGGCAAACGGTGCCAAGGTACTCAAATATACCTCATCTGAATCAAGTGAGAATGAATCTGATGAAAACCTTAAGCCCAGCTATTCTAAACTTGCTAAGATTGCTGTAAAACAACAAAGGGCTTTAGAAAAGGTTCAAAACATGCTAGACAAAAGTGTTGATATGTTGGGTGAAGAAATGGATCGCACTGAAACTTTGACTGAAAATCTTCAGAGACTTCAGTCCAAGCTTGACAAACTTCAAAGTCATCATAACACTCTCTTATCGGATCATGAGAAGCTTTCTTATGAATTTCTTCAAAGAAAGCAAGACCTTAAGAAGCTACGAGTGAGTTATGAAGATCTTCAGAAGGAGCACGATTCATTACTTGCTCAATAAATCAGCGCTTCTCAGGAAGAATTTATTCCTCCATGTTTGAAATGCATTCAACGTGAATCTGCTAATTCTTCACCTGAATGTTCAAATGCTGCTAATGTTTCAAATTCTTCACATGCCTCTGCTATCACTAATTCCTCATCTGAGGACATTTCTAGTATCACTGATGATGCAGGGCTGAAGGAATTGTACATGACAGGCATGTACAAAATCCTCAAAGGGCATCAGACTCTTTGTGATGTGCTTAAAAAGCAGATCCTCAACAGGAACCCTAGGAAAGAGGGTATTGCCTTTGAGAGGAAACTCAATGCTGATGGTACATATTGGAAGCCTAAGCAGTACCCCAAAACTACATGGGTTGCTACAAGGGGACCTCCAGTTGATCCATCTAACTTATCTGGATTTGCATGTGAATCTCCTCGTTCTGATGATGAGTCATTTGACTCCAACTATAAATTGTTCAAAAATCAGAATGGTGAAGTATTTGCTAGATATGTTGGCACTAACTGCAGGAACGGTCCCCCTATGAAGAAAATCTGGGTTCCCAAAGATGCCTTGAAAATCTTCAGGTGAATGTCATCATGACGCCACCTGTGAAGAATAGGAACCCCAGATCAAATTCTTCATATGGACCAAATTCTTCATATGGATCCAAGTCCTCATACGGACCAAACTCCTCACATGGATCAAATTCCTCAAAAGGATCAAAGTCCTCATATGAACATCATCGTGCTAAACCATCTGTTTCGCAGGGAAGATCTAAGGATTATGGATATGTGCATTATTCTTCAAATTATTATGTCCATAAGTCCTCGAAGAATTTCTCTGCTTACTCTTATGCTTATTCTAACCCCTCTTATGTGAACCGAAATGGATTGGCTTCTATGCCATCCTTCTCGTATGGAGCTCGCAGAATGATGAACTCTTTGCCACCCCTTTAGATGTGGGTGGTGAAGAAAAAGAACTAATCTCTTCTGCAGGGTCAGGTCTCCAGACGTACGTAATCGTTTGAAGAATTTACTGGAGACCTGAGTATGCCTGATAGGACGTAGGCTAATCATGAAGAAATGAACTTTCATTCCTCATGTCCTCATATTTCTTTATTTGTTCTTTTGCTTGATGAAATTGATCTGATGAATTGATGTCATATTCTTCACTGATGAAGTATATGAGTTTGTAAGCTGCACTAATTCATCTGCAGGATGATCAACCCAAAGCCACTAAGTGGGTCCTCGATAGTGGATGTACAAACCACATGACTGGTGACAATAATCTATTGATGGATGCTCCATTATCTCCGTCGCATCTGAAGCATATCATCTTTGCTGACAAAGGCAAAAGTCAGGTATTGGGTGTAGGTAAGGTTGCGATCACAAAGGATCGACACATGGACAAAGTCATGCTTGTTGAGTCCTTAGGATACAACCTTATGTCTGTCCCAATGCTTTGTGATCTTGATATGGTTGTTGTCTTTGGCAAGTACCGTTGTGTTCTGGTTATGGAAGCTGACAATTCCAAAGTCTTCGAAGGCTTTAGGAGAGGAGACCTGTATATTGTTGATTTCTCTACAGGACCACAACCAGCCGTGTGCTTACTTGCAAAAGCTTCAGAAGGCTGGCTCTGGCATCGATGACTTGGTCATGCAGGCATGAGGAATTTGCACATGCTTGCAAAGAAGAAGCATGTCATTGGCATCGAGAATGTCAAATTCCTCAAGGATCACCTATGTGGAGCCTGTGAAGCTGGGAAGATGATAAAGGCCAAGCATCCAGCGGAGACTATCATGACCACTACTCGCCCATTTGAATTGCTTCACATGGATCTCTTTGGTCCTAATCATTATTCTGCTATTTCAAATGAAGCATCTCAATATGGCTTTGTTATTGTTGATGATTATTCTCGCTACACATGGGTACACCTTGTTACTTACAAACATGAAGTGCAGGAAGTCTTCAAACGATTTCCTCGAGGGCTTTAACCAACTTTGGTGTGAAGATCAAGCACATCAGAAGTGACAATGGCACTGAGTTCAAGAATTCTGGTCTCGATGACTATCTTGATGAACTTGGTATTACTCATGAGTTATCTGCTCCTTATACTCCTCAGCCGAACGACGTCGTGGAGCATAAGAACAGGACTCTTGTTGAGATGGCTCGCACTATGCTTGATGAATACAAAATGCCTCGTCGGTTCTGGACTGAGGCAATTGATACTGCGTGCCACATCATCAACAGAGTATATCTTCACAAATTCTTCAAGAAAATTGCCTATGAACTCCTCACTGATAAGAAACCCAATGTAAGTTATTTCAAAGTCTTTGGTGCTAAATGTTGGATCAGAGATCCTCATCACAACTCAAAATTTGCACTGAAAGCACATGAAGATTTTATGCTTGGTTACAGAAAGGACTCGCACACCTACAGAGTCTTCCACAATGTTCTTCACAAGGTTGTTGAAACTGTAGATGTGCGGTTCGATGAAACTAATGGCTCGCAAAGAGAGCACCTACCTACTATGATAGATGAACCAGCACCTGAGGAAACTATCAAGTTCAAGGCTACTGAGGATGTCATTCCCACTGAAGAATCTGCTGAAGAATTCATTCCAGAACATGAAGAACGTCGAGCTAATGCACCTGAAGAAAATGGTGCTGAAGAAAACGCTGATCAAATTCTACAACGTCAACCAGCTCATCCTTGCATTGCAAAAGAAGTGCAAGTTGAAAAGATCATCAATGACATCAAAGCGCCAGGTCCTCTCACACGCTCAAAAGCTTCACATTTGTCTAACTTTTGTGGGCACTATGCTTTTGTCTCTATTACAGAGCCCACTAAGGTAGATGAAGCATTTCTGGAGCCTGAGTGGATTCAGGCCATGCAAGAAGAATTACATCAGTTCGAGCTCAACAATGTCTAGGAACTGGTCAAACGTCCAGATCCTCGCAAGCACAATATCATCGGCACAAAGTGGATCTACCGCAACAAGCAAGATGAAAATGGCCTTGTGGTGAGGAATAAGGCACGGCTTGTAGCTCAAGGCTACACACAGGTTAAAGGAATTGATTTCGATGAAACTTTTGCACCTGTTGCTAGACTTGAGGCTATTCGCATATTACTTGCTTATGCTAACCATCATGATATCACTTTATATCAAATGGATGTGAAAAGTGCATTCCTCAATGGTAAGCTTGAGGAAGAAGTATATGTTGCTCAACCCCCAGGTTTTGAAGATCCAAAGAATCCTGACAAAGTCTTCAGACTCAACAAGGCCCTCTATGGCCTCAAGCAGGCCCCACGGGCGTGGTATGATACCTTGAAGGAATTCTTCATGAAGAAAGGCTTCAAACCTAGTTCACTCGACCCTACTCTTTTCACTAAATCTTATGCTGGTGAATTGTTTGTGTGTCAAATATATGTTGATGATATTATCTTTGGCTGTACTGACCAACGTTATAGTGGTGAATTTGCCTATATGATGAGTGAAGAATATCAAATGTCTATGATGGGAGAGTTGAAATTCTTCTTAGGTCTTCAAATTCGTCAGCAACGCAATGGCATATTCATATCTCAGGAGAAATACCTCAAGGATGTACTAAGGAAATTCGGCATGCAAGATTGTAAAGGCGTCAAAATTCCTATGCCCACAAATGGCCATCTGTGCACTGATGAAAATGGTATTGACTTCGATCATAAGGCATACCGCTCCATGATTGGTTCTTTATTGTACTTATGTGCATCTAGGCCAAATATAATGCTTAGTGTTTGCATGTCTGCCCGATTTCAAGATACACTGAAGGAATCACACCATAAGGCTGTGAAGCATATTCTTCGATATCTAGCTCACACACCAATACTTGGATTATGGTACCCCAAGGGCTCGGCTTTTGATCTCATTGGATATTCTGACTCTGACTATGCTGGTGATCGTGTGGACCGCAAGTCAACATCTGGTACATGTCATTTCCTCGGACGATCTTTGGTCTGTTGGTCCTCGAAGAAACAGAACTGCGTATCACTATCTACTGCTGAAGCTGAGTACATTGCTGCTGGTTCTTGTTGTGCCCAATTGCTATGGATGAAGCAAACTCTCAAGGACTACGGCGTCAATATGAAGAATGTGCCTCTCTTCTGTGACAATGAGAGTGCCATCAAGATTGCTCACAACCCAGTTCAGCACTCGAAGACAAAGCACATTCAGATTCGTCATCATTTTCTTCGTGATCATGTGTTGAAGGGCGACATTTCTATTGAGCATGTGAAGACTGAAGAACAGCTAGCCGATATCTTCACAAAGCCCTTGGATGAGAAGATATTTAACAAGTTGCGGTGTGAGCTAAATATCCTAGAATCTTCGAATGTTCTTTGAAAAGGACACTCATCCTAACACTTATGAAAAATTGATGACTTAGATGTGCAACACATGAAGAAACGTTTTTCTTCAATTCAATGAAGAACAACACTCTTAGTGTGAAGAAATTAACAAAGAATTTGATTCTCAGAACCGTACGATAATTGTACGCGGTGTCTGAAATCATCATTCTTATACGGTGTGTCA
This sequence comes from Triticum urartu, assembly GCF_056163025.1. NCBI lineage: Eukaryota > Viridiplantae > Streptophyta > Magnoliopsida > Poales > Poaceae > Triticum > Triticum urartu. Next base: position 437,791,484 of record NC_141879.1, on the reverse strand, counting down.
CGCCACCACCAAAAGTTGAAATTCCTCAACTATTCATATTCTTCAACTTTGCATTGTCTTCACTGCTTCCGTCGTTTTTCTTCATTGACTATATATATATAAGTTTATGTCCTCTACATCATTTACTTATTGCTAATTCTTCAAGTTGGTTTTTTCTGCTAAGTGAATGTGATCGGACCCTTCCCCCTCTATGCTATACTCAACCCAATCTATTCACAAATTCTTCATGTGTGTTCTATTTGAAACTTGTTCAAAATCTTCACTGTGTCCTTGTCAACTGAAGAAATTGCGAACGGAACTTTAAAACATATCTTATCAAATTTTTTAGCTTCGCCGCTCAAACCGTTCCGCATCCCACGTTATACTTATCCACTCATCCACGATCGCACATGATCTCCACCTCTCACTACATGGGTGACACATGTCAAGCGAATGAGAAGGGTCAGGGGAACGTTCGTCCAATTTCTTCGGGCGAGCAGTTTTTCACCGTGGCTATAAATACCCCTCCTTCCCTTCCTCACTTCTTTTACTCCGCTCGACCTCTCTCCAGCTCGAGCTTCTCAAACCCTAGCGCCGCCGCTACTTCATCGCCGCCGGTGAGGAAGAGCTTCACTGCCTCGACCTCATCGTCGACGTACTCGCACCGACTGTGGAAATCTTCACTCCGCCGCCGCCGTAGCCGTCTTCCTCCGCCAAGTTAGGGCGTGGAAGATCTGCACAGACGAACTTCACATCTCCTTACTCTAGTTCGTCGTGTTCTTCGTCCAAGGTAATTAAAAGTTACTTTTACTACCCTCGTTGATTCGAATGATTATCTTCAAAATCTTCAAAGGTGTTTTTCTTCATAGTTTCACACACTAAACACTCACAAGTCATTTGTTCTTGATTCGTTTCTCTAAGCATTATTTTTCTTCAAGATTCCTCAATTGTGTGGATCTTCGATCTATACAACTCTGGAACCTAAGACAAAGAGCGCTTAGTGAAATTCTTAGACTCATCTGGTCAAATTCCTCAAACTTGTTCTTTTGAAAAACCCTCTGAGAACACATATGACCTCTCCAAATTCCTCGCAACTATACTCTGTTCACAGGTACACATGTCAGCTGCTGAATCACTAGGTTCTCATCAACTTAACTCATTTGCAGCGTTCCTCGAAGAAAAGTTGCATACTTCTTCAGAGAATTCAATCGTTCAAATTCCTCAACTGAAGAAAATGGCTGACGGTAAGAAGCCACAGAAGGGAGGAAAGAGGCCTGAGGTAAATACAGCGTTTGAGATCCCTGATGAAACATATGCTAGGTACTGCACACCTACTGAGGAAACCAAGAATGAGCGCAAAGTGCGCATTCAGAAGATAGAGAGGAGATGGGCAAGAGAATGGAGGGAGTATAGATATGTCACTCCTAAGTATATGAAGAAATTCGCACCCAATCCTCCATGCCCAAGAGCTCCATTGGCACCTGGCCAAATCGCTGATCCCACCAGCCTCAAGCGCGGTGAGGACTATCCTGATGAATGGGCCAAGCACCAAACCAAGTTGGCTAAGCAAGCCAAAGAAGCAGTGAGGAAATTCAATGAAGACTCTGCTGCTGCTGCTGCCTCTGCTGAGGCGTTTGCTGTCAAGCCAAAGAAGGCTATGTCAAAGAAGCCTGCGCGCAAGCCAAGTGCTTCACCAACAATGCCCTCACGGCCAAGTTCATCAGCAATGCCCTCACGGCCAGAATCCTCAAAGCCCTCACGGCCAATTACTCATGCTGCTCCTATTCCTCCAAAGTCTTCAGCTCCTCCACCAAAGCCCTCAGCTGTTCCGACTAAATCCTCAGCACCTATGCATCTCGCCTCGTGCCAAAGGACGGCAGGCATCTCCATTGCCTCAGGTGTCTCAGCTAGTTCCTCAGCTGCACCAAGTTCCTCAGCTGGCCCCTCACTGCTGAAGACAAAGGCCACTGCTGGACGAGGTCCTCGCCCACGTCCTCAAAAGAAACAAGTCGCTTTCCAAGTATCGTCTGAAGAAGACGAAGCTGATGATGATGAACTTGCAGAAATCATCAGAGACAGGCAAGTCAGGGCCGCTAGAGCCAAAGGATCAGAGGTGCCACTGCTTTTAGATCCCAAGTTGATCCTCGACTACATTCATGTCTGGCACAAGGACCCCAACACTCCCATGCCTGACTTCAAGCTGACTCCTGGCCAAAGTCACATGCTGACCCACTTCATTCAAGAAGAAAAGTGGAAATTTGAGAAGGCCAGGCAGATCAAGAAAGTGCAGTACAAGAAAGAGCGCTATTTGAAGAAAAACGTTGTCTCTATGACAACTGAAGAACTTGTCACTATCCAGACTAAGATCAAGAAACTCAGTGATGAATTTGACGCATATCGCGCTGATTGGCTTGGAGCCAAGGTTCATTTTGTGAAACTTGTGGATAACTTCACTTCCAATGTTGCAGCCCCAACGCAACAGGAAATTCCTCAGGCTGAAGCATCTGCTCAGCCCACTGAAGAAAATGCCAGCACCACTGATGACAATCAGGCTGCTGAAGAAAATGTGAGTTCCAGGGCTGATGACTGCATTCCACCAATGAAAAAATTGCCAAGGCACCCACTAGTGGTGCGCCTGAAGAAACTGAAGAACTCAGGGCAAATGCATCAGTTGTGCCTGAAGAACATCAACCAGATTCCTCAGCTGCTCCTGCACCAACTTCAATTCCAATCCTTCCATCTACATCAGATGTGAAGAAGACCAAGGCTGCAGAGCGTGCTGCAGTGAAGAAAAGGAAAGCATCAGTTGCTTCAGATTCTTCAGCTTCGAAGAAAATTAAGCCTATGACAAGTTCATTTGCAAATCCGATTGATGCTATTCCCATCTCAACTAGGCCATCAAAGGACCTTGTTCCTTTTGATGAAGAATATGTGATCCCCAGCGGATCAGATGAAGAAACTCCTTCTGCTGCTTTGTCTGAACCGTTGGATGAAGAAATTGAAGTGGATGCGATCCCTTCAACACCTATCATCTCCTCGCCTATGCCTCAGTTCACAGCTGAAGAGGCTAGCGTTGAAGAAATGGAAGATGAAGATGTGGACGTTGGCTGCTCCACACCCGTAATCAGTGATGAATTCTGGGAAAGTCAGCATCCAATCTCTCCAATGTTCACCCCTCTACAGCAAATTCCTCAGTCCCCCACACAAACTGTACAAATGGGCTCAGAAGAAACTCATCCCACTACATCTGTCAATAAGGAAATTCCAGCCACTAGCGCTGAAGAAACTGCTGCTGTTGAACAACCAATGACGCAGACTGCCACTGAGGAGGAACCAGAAATTCCTCAGCCTGTAGAACCTGTGATTGAGATTCCTGTGGTCGTGATGCAACTCACTGACACTCCTCTGCCGAAGCCAAAGGATGCATTCTCACGCAAGCAAAAGTTCAAGGCTGATGATTTCTTCGGCGAGCACGTATTCTTCGAAGATTACAACCCATATAACTCTGCTCGCATTAGGAAGAGGCGTTTCTGGACTGCTAGTCAAGCCAATTTCTATTCCTCAGTGCTGTTCAACAAGGAGAAGATTCTACCATGAGCATATTCCTCACGTGGATATGGAATCTCTATCGTGCTTCGCACCAGTCCTCAGTGTTCTTCACGACGCTGGACTGCTAAACTTTTGCTCTGACATCTGCGATTGGAATGAAGAACTGATTCTTCAATTCTATGCAACGCTGCACATCACCGGAGATGCTAACGATGTGAATTCATGGGTGCTGGACTAGATGTCTGAAAACACTCACTACACTGCACCAGCCTCTGAATTGCTTCGTGCTCTACCACTCAGTCCTCCCCTTGAAGAAGCTCGTTGCATCTACAGTGAACCTGAGCTCACACATCATTACATGCAGGTGCTGATGAAACCTTTGAAGCCAGGTCAAGCACCAAGAACCAAATTCCTCGTGAAGGAATTGCTGTACATGCCCAGAACTGCCTATCGTATTCTTACGAGGACAATCAGTCCAATCAAAGGCCACGACTCATCTGATGAGGAAATTGTTGGCATCATGAAGAATCTGGTATTCAACATCGTTCATGGCATTCCTGTCAATTATCACGATTTCTTCATGAGGACTATGGCAAATGTTGCACTGTCTCCGTTTGAGCTGAAGCCTTATGCACCTTGGATTATGAGATTCCTCAGGACAAGGTCTTCACTCAACTACAAAGCTGATTTCCAGAATCACCTCAGCTACTTGCCCCCAATTGAAGTCCTCAAGCAGACATATTCCTCAGTTGATGGAAAGGGAAAGGCACCAGCTGTAATAGATGAAGGCATTCGTCCATTGGATGGTCAGTTTTGCAAAGCTGCATCTTATTCCACCAATGATGACTCTGCCACACATGACTCTGCCAATGCACCCAAGTCCACTCCTCAAGCCACTGCTCCGCGCATGATCACTGACCATGAACTTCTGCTTAGTCTTCACCAGAAGGTGGATCGAAATCACAAATGGGTTAAGCGTCAGTTTGGTTCACTTCTTCACAACATGACTGCCACACACAATGAAGTGAAGAAAAACCACTACTACCTCCGACAAGTCTTCGGTCGCACCTGGGCAATCCTGTCACATCTGTATGGTGAAGAAGATCTGAACAAAATGGGCCTCAATGAAGATTTTGACTAGTCTGCACCTCCACCGAAGAAATTCAAGAAGGTCAAGGTTCCTTCTCAGGTGGCCAGCTCATATTCTTCATCACGCGACACTGATGAACATGAAGACTTGGACGACACTGCGGCAGGCCCTACTACAACAAACGACCCCAACAACGCTGGCGCTCCTTCATCAACTTGATATTCTTTAGGGGCGTTAGTCCTCATATTCGATCCTTTTGGTCATTTGATGACAAAGGGGGAGAATTTTGAGTTAGTATTCAAGCGGGTCTTTCTATATGGGCGTTTTTTTGTTAAGTTACAACTCTCATTCTTCTGAGACATTATTGGATCGAGTTGTAATCTTAAACCCGATGGTGCTCTGATACTTTTGAGATGTTTTTCTGCATGCTTATTCCTCATTAAATATTATTGCACGCATGCTGAATTACATCAGTCACCATATTTCATCATGCATTTCAAATTCTTCTCTGTTATATGTCAAATGCGTGTATGAATTACAAGATATAGGGGGAGATCTCCATGATTCAACTCTTCAAGTGTGCATTGCTTCAAAAGCAAATTCCTCACTATGCACATCTTCAGGGGGAGTTCTTCTATATCTTGCAATCAAATTCCTCAATATCAGTTGTTACACTTAATATGTTTATCCCCGTTGAAAACTTAACCTATATTGTCATCAATCACCAAAAAGGGGGAGATTGTAAGTGCATCTAGTGCCCCTTAGTGATTTTGGTGTATTGAAGACTTATAGGTTAAGGGACTAATGCGTTTGTGAGTGTACACGGGTTTATAAGTCTATGAGGAGTTTGATATTTACAGAGAAAGTCGACCCCTAAAAATGAAGTTCTTCGACTGAAGACGTTAAATCTCTGAAGACTTTCTGAAGACTTTGAAAGTGAATAAATTGGTGTGACCGTGAAGACTTGGTATTCATTCGAGGAACATGAAGCGTGAAAGACTTTTGTTTTCGTAGTTTCATTTTCTCTTTCTTGAGTCATAGGAAACATCGTACTATTAAAGGGGGTCGAGGAAATACTAAGGAAAAATTTCCATGTGATGCTCAACTCAAAATCCTACACCTACCAATCCCTTCGAGTGAAGCCATTGGAAATCTCATACAGTCCAGTCATATTCTTCAGCGACAGAGACGAAGTTCTTTTGGTCTCTGAGAAATTTGTCCTGACTGAGGAGTTAGGAATTCGCCAGTGCGGATTGCCTACATAGTGAGGAACATGATAGCCCTGAGGATTTTGCTTCTCAAAATTCCGACTGTTGCTGTGCTATGCGCCAGCTGTCCCAAAATATCTATCCACCTAACGGTCATATCATTGAAGGGCATTTATGTCTTATCATGTCGGGCTGCTCCCTAGGCTATAAATAGCCGCCCCCTACAACCACTAGTTGGTTGGCTGCTCCGAGAGAAACTGACACTTGTCATTTGAGAGCAACCCATCCTCCAAGGACTTCGAGTGAAAATCATCAAGTGAGGAAAAACCCAAAACCCAAACACCTACAAACCCCAAGTGATTGAGCATCACTGAAGAGATTGATCCTGCGTGGATCCGACGCTTGTTACCTTTGAAGAATGTGCTTCTTCCAGACAGTTAGGCGTCATGGTCTAGAGCATCCAAAAGGAATTGTGGATCGCCGAGTGACCGAGTTTGTGAAGGTTTGGAAGTCGCCTGAAGACTTACCACGAGTGATTGGACGAGGTCTGTGTGACCTTAGTTCAAGGAGAATACAGTGAGGACTGGGTGTCCTGAGCTGCGTGTTCGGGACTGGGTGTCCGGGATTGTGTGTCCTCGAGTTTAAATACTCAGCCGCTCCAACCAGACGTACAGCTGAGACAACAGTTGGAACTGGTCTACCAAATCATTGTCTTCACCAAGCTTACTGGTTCTATTTCCTCAACTCTTACATTTCCTCATAACTGTGTTGTGTGCTTGTTCATATCTGTGTTTGAAGACTTTCTCAATTTCCTCAGTTCAATTTCTTCAGTCTGTTTCTCTTCATCCTGTGTTATCCTGTGCTTACGCTTCTGTACTCTGTGCCTGTCTTCATTTCATCATGATGACTATGCTTGTATTATGTTATGTTTACTTTTGAGTACTCATTCCGCTGCTAGTAGTTCTTCGCTAAGGAATTTCCTCACCGGCAAATTCCTAAGTGAAGAATTTCATAAAAATAGCCTATTCACCCCCCCTCTAGTTGATATAACGCACTTTCAGTTTCTCTCGAAAGAAGTGACTGGGAGGAAAGTGGAACTTGATGAGGTAACTATACCTGCTCCTCTATTGGAAAGTAGTTCATCACAGAAACTGGTTTCTGTGACACCTACACCAATTAGTGAGGAAGTTAATGATGATGATCATGGAACTTCAGGTCAAGTTGCTACTGAACCTCGTAGATCAACCAGAGTAAGATCCGCACTAGAGTGGTACGGTAATCCTGTTCTGGAAGTCATGCTACTAGATCATGATGAACCTACGAACTATGAAGAAGCGATGGTTAGCCCAGATTCCGCAAAATGGCTTGAGGCCATGAAATCTGAGATGGGATCCATGTATGAGAACAAAGTGTGGACTTTGGTTGACTTGCCCGATGATCGGCAAGCAATTGAGAATAAATGGATCTTCAAGAAGAAGACTGACGCTGACGGTAATGTTACTGACTACAAAGCTCGATGAGGGAGTCCTGGATTAGGGGGTCTCCGGACAGCCAGACTATCTCCATTGGCCGGACTGTTAGACTATGAAGATACAAGATTGAAGACTTTGTATCGTGTCCGGATGGGACTCTACTTGGCGTGGAAGGCAAGCTAGGCAATACGGATATGGATATCTCCTCCTTTGTAACCGACCTTGTGTAACCTTAACCCTCTCCGGTGTCTATATAAACCGAAGGGTTTTAGTCTGTAGGACAACAATCACAACATACAATCATACCATAGGCTAGCTTCTAGGGTTTAGCCTCTCTGATCTCGTGGTAGATCTACTCTTGTACTACCCATGTCATCAATATTAATCAAGTAGGACGTAGGGTTTTACCTCCATCAAGATGGCCCGAACCTGGGTAAAACATCGTGTCCCCTGCCTCCTGTTACCATCCGGCCTAGACGCACAGTTTGGGACCCCCTACCCGAGATCCGCCGGTTTTGACACCGACATTGGTGCTTTCATTGAGAGTTCCTCTGTGTCGTCGCCGTTAGCTTGATGGCTCCTACTATCATCAATAGCGATGTGGTCCAGGGTGAGACTTTTCTCCTCGAACAGATCTTCGTATTCGGCGGCTTTGCACTATGGGCTAATTCGCTTGGCCATCTGGAGCAGATTGAAAGCTACGCCCGTGGCCATCAGGTCAGATTTGGAAGTTTGAACTACACGGCCGACATCCGCGGAGACTTGATCTTCGACGGATTCGAGCCACAGCCGGGCGCGCCGCACTATCGCGATGGGTATGACCTAGCTCTGCCGCCGAACAGTACCCCAGAGGCTGCACCCATATCAGCTCCGACCCTTAGCTCGGAGCCAACTGCGCTAGTCGAGGATGGGTGGTTAGACACCGCCTCAGGGGCTGCAGTCTCAACGGAGATTGAGCCGAACACCAGCCTAACCCTCTGCGCAGCCCGTGACTCCAAGGTGCCGGACTCTTTTCCGGACTCTGAACCATCCGCACCCCTACCAATCAAATCCGATTGGGCGCCGATCATGGAATTCACTGCCGCGGATATCTTTCAGCACTCGCCCTTCAGCGAAATGCTGAATTCACTAAGGTCTCTCTCTTTGTCAGGAGAGCCCTGGCCGGATTATGGCCAACAGGATTGGGATGCGGACGACGAAGAAATTTGACGCCCACCCACCACCCACTTTGTAGCCACTGTCGATGATTTAACCGACATGCTCGACTTCGACTCCGAAGACATCGACGGTATGGACGACGATGTTGGAGACAAACATGAACCAGCACCTATAGGGCACTGGAAAGCCACCTCGTCATATGACATATACATGGTGGATACACCCAAAGAAGGCAATGGCGATGGGATAGCGGAGGATGACCCCTCCAAGAATCAACCCAAACGCCAACGTCAGCGGCGCCGCTCTAAGTCCCGACAAAGCAAAAGTGGTGATACCGGCACAGGAGATAATCACACTCTGGATAGTGCCAAAGAAAACAAGAATCCCCTCCAGCAAGATTTAGAGCAGGAGGACGGAGGAGCCAGCTCTCCTGAGAGAGCGGCAGACAGAGAGGAGGAGGATGACAATCACATGCCCCCCTCCGAAGACGAGGCAAGCCTCGGCGACGATGAATTCGCCGTACCAGAGGATCCCGTCGAACAAGAGCGCTTCAAGCGCCGGCTTATGGCCATGGCAAATAGCCTGTAGAAAAAGCAGTAGCAGCTTCAAGCTGATCAAGATCTGCTAGCTGACAAATGGACTGAAGTCCTCGCGGCCGAGGAATATAAACTCGAGCACCCCTCCAAGAGTTACCCAAGGCGTAGGTTACTACCCCGACTGGAGGAAGAAGCGTATGATACGGCTGATCGGCCACCACGTGGCCGCGATAGAGAGGCATTCCAGCCAAAAGCTCAGCCTCCACCCCAACGCCATTCAAATAAAAAGGCATGGGGAGAAACGCCAGACCTGCGAGACATATTGGAGGACAAGGCAAAGCATTCAAGATCGATCTACGGATCACGAGGGCGCACCACTCTGCGAGACGACAAACGTCACGCCGGATATAGTAAAAGCAAATCCGGCCGGGCCAAACACAGCGGGCAAGACCCATTCGAGCTGCGTCGCGATATAGCCCAATACAGAGGCGCCGCGCACCCCTTATGCTTCACAGACGAAGTAATGGAACATCAATTCCTAGAAAGTTTCAAACCTGTAAATATTGAATCATACGACGGCACAACAGATCCCGTAGTATGGATTGAGGATTTCCTCCTCCACATCCACATGGCCCGCGGCGATGACTTACACGCCATCAAATACCTCCCACTAAAGCTCAAAGGACTAGCACGGCATTGGCTTAACAGCTTGCCAGCGGACTCTATTAGCTGTTGGGAAGATCTGGAAGCCGCATTCCTCGACAACTTTCAGGGCACTTATGTGCGACCACTAGACGCCGATGATTTGAGCCACATAATTCAGCAGCCAGAAGAGTCGGCCAGGCAATTCTGGACTCGGTTCCTTACAAAGAAAAATCAAATCATCGACTGTCCGGATGCGGAGGCCTTAGCAGCTTTCAAGCACAACATCTGAGACGAGTGGCTAGCCCGGCACCTTGGTCAGGAAAAGCCAAAATCTATGGCAGCTCTCACGACGCTCATGACCCGCTTTTGTGCGGGAGAAGACAGCTAGCTGGCTCGCAGTAATAACATATCAAAGAACCATGGTACCTCAGATACGAAGGACGGCAATAGCAGGTCACGTCACAATAAGCATAAGCGCCGCATTAACAGCGAAAATACTGAGGATACGGCAGTCAATGCCGGATTCATAGGCTCTAAACCTGGTCAGCGGAAAAAGCCATTCAAACAAAGTACGCCGGGTCTGTCCAGCTTGGACCGTATACTCGATCGCTCATGTCAAATACATGGCACCCCAGACAGGCCAGCCAATCACACCAACAGGGATTGTTGGGTGTTCATGCAGGCCGGCAAGTTAATTGCCGAAAACAAGGACAAGGGGCCGCATAGCGATGACGAGGAGGAGCCCCGGCAGCCGCACACTGGAGGACAGAAGAGGTTTGCCCCGCAAGTGCGGACGGTGAACATGATATACGCAACCCACATCCCCAAGAGGGAGCGGAAGTGTGCGCTCAGGGACGTATATGCGTTGGAGCCAGTCGCCCCTAAGTTCAACCCTTGGTCCTCCTGTTGGATCACCTTCGACCGCAGGGACCACCCCACTAGTATCCGTCATGGCGGATTCGCTGCACTGGTCCTAGACCCAATCATCGACGGATTTCACCTCACTCAAGTCCTTATGGACGGCGGCAGCAGCCTGAACCTGCTTTATCAGGACAAAGTGCGCGAAATGGGTATAGACCCCTCAAGGATCAAACCCACAAAAACGACCTTTAAGGGCGTCATTCCAGGTGTAGAGGCCCATTGCATAGGCTCAGTTACACTGGAAGTGGTCTTCGGATCCCCGGATAATTTCCGAAGCGAAGAGTTAATCTTCGATATAGTCCCGTTCCGCAGTGGTTATCACGCGCTGCTCGGGCGAACCGCATTCGCTAGATTCAATGCGGTACCGCATTATGCATACCTCAAGCTCAAGATGCCAGGACCTCACGGAGTTATTACAATCAATGGAAACACAGAGCGCTCTCTCTGAACAGAGGAGCACACCGCGGCCATCGCAGCAGAAGCGCAATGCAGCCTCTCAAGGCAATCAACCAGTTCGGCGCTTCAAAGCGCGGACACCTTCAAGTGCGCTCGGGGCAATCGGCAAATAGACCGCCTAGCGCGATCTGAGCTCGTGTAGCAATACGGCGGCCACCCCAATCCCAGCCCAACGGCGATATTCGTGCCGCGCGTACATAATTATGCATTAAAAATACCATGGGCACAGGTGGGGAGGGGGGCACAACTGCGGCACGCCCCAAAACGCGGCCTAAACCGCACTAGGGGCTTCCCGTTTGGTTATTTTTCTTTCTCTTTCAGGACCTTAATCTCTGGAAACACTGTCCGGCAGCACTATTGCCGAACACATGATGCAGCAACCAAGGAGGCAGACAGCTACGTTATACAACGGAATTCCCAGGTTGATTACAGTAACGAGTGAAATATTCAATTTAATATCATTCCTCAGCTTGCCCTTGGAAGGGACATAGTCCTACTCTTTGCTTACCGCACTATCTGTATCACTCTGCTTTAACGCAATTTTTTAATAAATAATGCATGACATTACGACTATTATTGCATTTTTGTTATATATATATATGTGTGTTCATTAATGACGCCTTGCAACCATACACTCTGGTACGGCCAATACACCAGGGGCTTACGTACCCCACAATGCGGTGTGAAAAGTCCGAACACTTTCACAAGTGCGGCACCCCAAACTTATAGCATTATATGCATCCGCTCCGAATCATGTCTTTGGTCAAATGTTGGGTTTTCCCGGCTCCTATGTTTTGGTACCTTACGTTCCGCTCTATCGGCTAAGGTAGCGCTAGGAGAACTACTGCGATTGTGCCCCGGTTCTGCCGGGCTTAGCACCTCAGTAGAGAAAGCTAAAACTGACTGTCATGATAAGGTGAGAGACTGGTCGCTGTTCGGCAAGGTTTTTCGAGTCCCTAAAGACTTACGCCGCTTAGGGTGAGGGGCCGGCCCTGTCCGGCTTACAGGCGTGTATCGCGCCCCGAATTCGGCCTTCCGAATATCAGGGGCTTCGCCGAAATTTAAAATTATAGAATTCTATGGCTAAGTGAGAGTGATAAAGCATTATTAGTCCGGTTGCCTTGTTCGTTGTGCTGAGCACCTCCCTCGAAGGACCCAAATATGGGAACAAGAGTGCTCAGGTTTATCCCGAACACCCCAACACTCGTGGCATGGGGGAAGAAGCCGAGGACTAGCCATCTCTCAGATTGGATAAATGACCAAACAGAAGGTAATATTTTAAATTCCAACAAGCATTGCATAGCGCATATGAAACAAGTTTTCATCATACAGGATCACACGAGCAAGTTCACTCAAATATTACATCCTTTGAACATTCGTCCGCTACAAGACGGGCACCCGGCAGAACACCCTCATAGTACATCTCGGGGTGGCGGTGCTCCTTGCCCTCCGGCGGCCCCTCCTTGATCAACTTCACAGCGTCTAGCTTGACCCACTGCAATTTCACACGGGCGAAAGCCCGGCGTGCACCTTCAATGCAGACAGATCGCTTGACAACCTCCAGCCGTGGGCAGGCATACACAAGCTGCCTCACCGGGCCGAAGAAGCTGTTCGGAAGGGCGTCGCCAGGCCACAGCCGGACTATAAAGCTCTTCATGGCCTGATCGGCCGCCTTATGTAGCTCGACCATCTGCTTCAGCTGATCGCTCATTGGCACCGGATGTTTGTGTTGGAAATATGCCCTAGAGGCAATAATAAAAGCATTATTATTATATTTCCTTGTTCATGATAATTGTCTTTATTCATGCTATAATTGTGTTATCCGGAAATCGTAATACATGTGTGAATAACAGACACCAACATGTCCCTAGTAAGCCTCTAGTTGACTAGCTCGTTGATCAACAGATAGTCATGGTTTCCTGACTATGGACATTGGATGTCATTGATAATGAGATCACATCATTAGGAGAATGATGTGATGGACAAGACCCAATCCTAAACATAGCATAAAGATCGTATAGTTCATTTGCTAGAGTTTTTCCAATGTCAAGTATCTTTTCCTTAGACCATGAGATCGTGTAACTCCCGGATACCGTATGAGTGCTTTGGGTATACCAAACGTCACAACGTAACTGGGTGACTATAAAGGTAGACTACGGGTATCTCCGAAAGTATCTGTTGGGTTGACACGGATCAAGACTGGGATTTGTCACTCCGTATGACGGAGAGGTATCACTGGGCCCACTCAGTAATGCATCATCATAATGAGCTCAAAGTAACCAAGTGTCTGGTCACGGGATCATGCATTACGGTACGAGTAAAGTGACTTGCCGGTAACGAGATTGAACGAGGTATTGGGATACCGACGATCGAATCTCGGGCAAGTAACATATCGATTGACAAAGGGAATTGCATACGGGGTTGCTTGAATCCTCGACATCGTGGTTCATCCGATGAGATCATCGTAGAGCATGTGGGAGCCAACATGGGTATCCAGATCCCGCTGTTGGTTATTGACCGGAGAGTCGTCTCGGTCATGTCTGCCTGTCTCCCGAACCCGTAGGGTCTACACACTTAAGGTTCGGTGACGCTAGGGTTGTGAAGATATGTATATGCAGTAACCCGAATGTTGTTCGGAGTCCCGGATGAGATCTCGGACGTCACGAGGAGTTCCGGAATGGTCCGGAGGTAAAGAATTATATATAGGAAGTGCTATTTCGGCCATCGGGACAAGCGGGGTCACCGGTATTGTACCGGGACCAACGGAAGGGTCCCGGGGGTCCACCGGGTGGGGCCACCTGCCCCGGGGGGCATATGGGCTGTAGGTGGTGCGCCTTGGCCTATATGGGCCAAGGGCACCAGCCCCAAAAGGGCCCATGCGCCTAGGGTTTGGGGAAACCCTAAAGGGGGGCGCCCCCTTGCTTGGGGGGCAAGCCCCCCACCCCTTGGCCGCCGCCCCCCTAGGAGATTGGATCTCCTAGGGCTGGCTTCCCCCTAGACACCCCTATATATAGTGGGGGAGATGGAGGACATCAGACCTCAGCCTTTTGGCGCCTCCCTCTCCCCTGTTACATCTCTCTCTCGTAGTATAGGCGAAGCCCTGCTACTGTGACGCCCTGCATCCACCACCACGCCGTCGTGCTGTTGGATCTTCATCAACTTCTCCTTCCCCCTTGCTGGATCAAGAAGAAGGAGACGTTACGCTGACCGTACGTGTGTTGAACGCGGAGGTACCGTCCGTTCGGTGCTAGGATCTCCGGTGATTTGGATCACGTCATGTTCGACTACCTCATCCCCGTTCTTTGAACGCTTCCGCTCGCGATCTACAAAGGTATGTAGATGCATCCGATCACTCGTTGCTAGATTAACTCATAGATGGATCTTGGTGAAGCCGTAGGAAATTTTTTGTTTTCTGCAATGTTCCCCAACAGTGGCATCATGAGCTAGGTCTATGCGTAGTTCTTCTTGCGTGAGTAGAACACAATTTGTTGTGGGCGTAGATGTTGTCAACTTTCTTGCCGCTACTAGTCTTATCTTGCTTCAACGGTATTGTGGGATGAAGCGACCCGGACCAACCTTACACGTATGCTTACGTGAGACCGGTTCCACCGACTAACATGCACTAGTTGCATAAGGTGGCTGGTGGGTGTCTGTCTCTCCTACTTTAGTTGGAGCGGATTCGATGAAAAGGGTCCTTATGAAGGGTAAATAGAAGTTGAAAAATCACGTTGTGGCTTTCACGTAGGTAAGAAAACGTTCTTGCTAGAACCCTAATTCAGCCACGTAAAACTTGCAACAACAATTAGAGGACGTCTAACTTGTTTTTGCAGCAAGTGCTTTGTGATATGATATGGCCAAAGTTGTGATGAATGATGAATGATCTATATATGATGTATGAGTTGTTCATGCTATTGTAATAGGAATCACGACTTGCATGTCGATGAGTATGACAACCGGCAGGAGCCATAGGAGTTGTCTTTATTTTTGTATGACCTGCGTGTCATTGAGAAACGCCATGTAAATTACTTTACTTTATTGCTAAACGCGTTAGCCATAGTAGTAGAAGTAATAGTTGGCGAGCAACTTCATGGAGACACGATGATGGAGATCATGAGGATGGAGATCATGGTGTCAAGCCGGTGACAAGATGATCATGGAGCCCCAAGATGGAGATCAAAGGAGCTATGTGATATTGGCCATATCATGTCACGTTTATTATTTGATTGCATGTGATGTTTATCATGTTTTGCATCTTGTTTACTTATAATGACGGTAGTAAATAAGATGATCCCTCATAATAATTTCAAGAAGTGTTCCCCCTAACTGTGCACCGTTGCGACAGTTCGTTGTTTCAATGCACCACGTGATGATCGGGTGTTTGATCCAAACGTTCACATACAACGGGTGTAAGACAGATTTACACATGCAAACACTTAGGTTGACTTGACGAGCCTAGCATGTACATACATGGCCTCGGAACACAGAAGACCGAAAGGTCGAGCATGAGTCGTATAGAAGATACGATCAACATGAAGATGTTCACCGACGTTGACTAGTCCGTCTCACGTGATGATCGGACACGGCCTAGTTGACTCGGATCATGTTATACTTAGATGACTAGAAGAGGGATGTCTATCTAAGTGGGAGTTCATTGAATAATTTGATTAGATGAACTTAATTATCATGAACTTAGTCTAAAATATTTACAATATGTCTTGTAGATCAAATGGCCAACGTAGTCCTCAACTTCAACGCATTCCTAGAGAAAACCAAGCTGAAAGACGATGGCAGCAACTATACGGACTGGGTCCGGAACCTAAGGATCATCCTCATAGCTTCCAAGAAAGATTATGTCCTACAAGCACCGCTAGGTGACCCGCCTGTCCCACAGAACCAAGACGTTATGAACGCTTGGCAGACACGTGCTGATGACTACTCCCTCATTCAGTGCGGCATGCTTTACAGTTTAGAGCCGGGGCTCCAAAAGCGTTTTGAGAGACATGGAGCATATGAGATGTTCGAAGAGCTGAAAATGGTTTTTCAAGCTCATGCCCGGGTCGAGAGATATGAAGTCTCCGACAAATTCTTTAGCTGTAAGATGGAGGAAAATAGTTCTGTCAGTGAGCACATACTCACTATGTCTGGGTTACATAACCGCTTGACTCAGCTGGGAGTTAATCTCCCGGATGATGCGGTCATTGACAGAATCCTCCAGTCGCTTCCACCAAGCTACAAGAGCTTTGTGATGAACTTCAATATGCAGGGGATGGAAAAGACCATTCCTGAGGTATTTGCAATGCTGAAATCAGCAGAGGTAGAAGTCAAGAAGGAACATCAAGTGTTGATGGTCAATAAAACCACTAAGTTCAAGAAGGGCAAGGGTAAAAAGAACTTCAAGAAGGACGGCAAGGGAGTTGCCGCGCCCGGCAAGCAAGCTGCTGGGAAGAAGCCAAAGAATGGACCCAAGCCCGAGACTGAGTGCTTTTATTGCAAGGGAAGTGGTCACTGGAAGCGGAACTGCCCCAAATACTTAGCAGACAAGAAGGCCGGCAAAACAAAAGGTATATATGATATACATGTAATTGATGTGTACCTTACTAGTACCCGTAGTAGCTCCTGGGTATTTGATACCGGTGCAGTTGCTCACATTTGCAACTCAAAGCAGGGGCTGCGGAATAAGCGGAGACTGGCAAAGGACGAGGTGATGATGCGCGTCGGCACGCTACCTCTATATTTGCCTTCGGGATTAGTTTTAAACCTTAATAATTGTTATTTAGTGCCAGCTTTGAGCATGAACATTGTATCGGGATCTCGTTTAATTCGAGATTGCTACTCATTTAAATCCGAGAATAATGGTTGTTCTATTTATATGAGAGATATGTTTTATGGTCATGCTCCTATGGTGAATGGTTTATTCTTAATGAATCTCGAGCGTAATGCTACACATATTCATAGTGTGAGTACCAAAAGATGTAAGGTTGATAATGATAGTCCCACATACTTGTGGCACTGCCGCCTTGGTCACATAGGTATCAAACGCATGAAGAAGCTCCATGCTGATGGACTTTTAGAGTCTCTTGATTATGAATCATTTGACACGTGCGAACCATGCCTCATGGGTAAAATGACCAAGACTCCGTTCTCAGGAACAGTGGAGCGAGCAACCAACTTATTGGAAATCATACATACTGATGTGTGCGGTCCAATGAGCGTTGAGGCTCGCGGTGGCTATCATTATGTTCTCACCCTCACTGATGACTTGAGTAGATATGGGTATATCTACTTAATGAAACACAAGTCTGAAACCTTTGAAAAGTTCAAGGAATTTCAGAGTGAGGTTGAGAATCAACGTGACAGGAAGATCAAGTTTCTACGATCAGATCGTGGAGGAGAATACTTGAGTCACGAATTTGGCACACACTTAAGAAAATGTGGAATAGTTTCACAACTCACGCCGCCTGGAACACCTCAGCGTAATGGTGTGTCTGAACGTCGTAATCGCACTTTATTAAGATATGGTGCGATCTATGATGTCTCTTACCGATTTACCGCTATCTTTTTGGGGCTATGCTTCAGAGACTGCCGCATTCACTTTAAATAGGGCTCCGTCGAAATCCGTTGAGACGACACCGTATGAATTATGGTTTGGGAAGAAACCTAAGCTGTCGTTTCTAAAAGTTTGGGGATGCGATGCTTATGTCAAGAAACTTCAACCTAAAAAGCTCGAACCCAAGTCAGAAAAATGCGTCTTCATAGGATACCCTAAAGAAACTGTTGGGTATACCTTCTACCTCAGATCCGAAGGCAAGATCTTTGTTGCCAAGAATGGATTCTTTCTAGAGAAAGAGTTTCTCTCGAAAGAAGTAAGTGGGAGGAAAGTAGAACTTGATGAAGTATTACCTCTTGAACCGGAAAATGGCGCAACTCAAGAAAATGTTCCTGAGGTGCCTGCACCGACTAGAGAGGAAGTTAATGATAATGATCAAGATACTTCTGATCAAGCTCCTACTGAAATTCGAAGGTCCACAAGGACACGTTCCGCACCAAAGTGGTACGGCAACCCTGTCTTGGAAATCATGTTGTTAGACAACGGTGAACCTTCGAACTATGAAGAAGCGATGGCGGGCCCGGATTCCGACAAATGGCTAGAAGCCATGAAATCAGAGATAGGATCCATGTATGAAAACGAAGTATGGACTTTGACTAACTTGCCCGTTGAACGGCGAGCCATAGAAAATAAATGGATCTTTAAGAAGAAGACAGACGCGGATGGTAATGTGACCATCTATAAAGCTCGGCTTGTCTCTAAGGGTTATCGACAAGTTCAAGGGGTTGACTACGATGAGACTTTCTCACTGGTAGCAAAGCTAAAGTCCGTCCAAATCATGTTAGCAATTGCCGCATTTTACGATTATGAGATATGGCAAATGGACGTCAAAACGGCATTCCTTAATGGTTTCCTTAAGGAAGAATTGTATATGATGCAGCCGGAAGGTTTTGTCGATCCTAAGAATGCTGACAAAGTGTGCAAGCTCCAACGCTCGATTTATGGGTTGGTGCAAGCATCTCGGAGTTGGAACATTCGCTTTGATGAGATGATCAAAGCGTTTGGGTTTACGCAGACTTATGGAGAAGCCTGCGTTTACAAGAAAGTGAGTGGGAGCTCTGTAGCATTTCTCATATTATATGTAGATGACATACTTTTGATGGGAAATGATATAGAACTCTTGGACAGCATCAAGGCCTACTTGAATAAGAGTTTTTCAATGAAGGACCTTGGAGAAGCTGCTTATGTATTAGGCATCAAGATCTATAGAGATAGATCAAGACGCCTCATAGGTCTTTCACAAAGCACATACCTTGATAGGATATTGAAGAAGTTCAATATGGATCAGTCTAAGAAGGGGTTCTTGCCTGTGTTACAAGGTATGAAATTGAGCTCAGCTCAATGTCCGACCACGGCGGAAGATATAGAAGAGATGAGTGTCATCCCCTATGCCTCAGCCATAGGTTCTATTATGTATGCCATGCTGTGTACCAGACCTGATGTAAACCTTGCCGTAAGTTTGGTAGGAAGGTACCAAAGTAATCCCGGCAAGGAACACTGGACAGCGGTCAAGAATATCCTGAAGTACCTGAAAAGGACTAAGGAAATGTTTCTCATTTATGGAGGTGACGAAGAGCTCGTCGTAAAGGGTTACGTCGATGCTAGCTTCGACACAGATCTGGATGACTCTAAGTCACAAACCGGATACGTGTATATTTTGAATGGTGGGGCAGTAAGCTGGTGCAGTTGCAAGCAGAGCGTCGTGGCGGGATCTACATGTGAAGCGGAGTACATGGCAGCCTCGGAGGCAGCACATGAAGCAATATGGGTGAAGGAGTTCATCACCGACCTAGGAGTCATACCCAATGCGTCGGGGCCAATCAAACTCTTTTGTGACAACACTGGAGCTATTGCACTTGCCAAGGAGCCCAGGTTTCACAAGAAGACAAGGCACATCAAGCGTCGCTTCAACTCCATTCGTGAAAATGTTCAAGATGGAGACATAGAGATTTGTAAAGTATATACGGACCTGAATGTAGTAGATCCGTTGACTAAACCTCTCCCTAGGGCAAAACATGATCAACACCAGAATTCCATGGGTGTTCGATTCATCACAATGTAACTAGATTATTGACTCTAGTGGAAGTGGGAGACTGTTGGAAATATGCCCTAGAGGCAATAATAAAAGCATTATTATTATATTTCCTTGTTCATGATAATTGTCTTTATTCATGCTATAATTGTGTTATCCGGAAATCGTAATACATGTGTGAATAACAGACACCAACATGTCCCTAGTAAGCCTCTAGTTGACTAGCTCGTTGATCAACAGATAGTCATGGTTTCCTGACTATGGATATTGGATGTCATTGATAACGAGATCACATCATTAGGAGAATGATGTGATGGACAAGACCCAATCCTAAACATAGCATAAAGATCGTATAGTTCGTTTGCTAGAGTTTTTCCAATGTCAAGTATCTTTTCCTTAGACCATGAGATCGTGTAACTCCCGGATACCGTAGGAGTGCTTTGGGTATACCAAACGTCACAACGTAACTGGGTGACTATAAAGGTAGACTACGGGTATCTCCGAAAGTATCTGTTGGGTTGACACGGATCAAGACTGGGATTTGTCACTCCGTATGACGGAGAGGTATCACTGGGCCCACTCAGTAATGCATCATCATAATGAGCTCAAAGTAACCAAGTGTCTGGTCACGGGATCATGCATTACGGTACGAGTAAAGTGACTTGCCGGTAACGAGATTGAACGAGGTATTGGGATACCGACGATCGAATCTCGGGCAAGTAACATATCGATTGACAAAGGGAATTGCATACGGGGTTGCTTGAATCCTCGACATCGTGGTTCATCCGATGAGATCATCGTGGAGCATGTGGGAGCCAACATTGGTATCCAGATCCCGCTGTTGGTTATTGACCGGAGAGTCGTCTCGGTCATGTCTGCCTGTCTCCCGAACCCGTAGGGTCTACACACTTAAGGTTCGGTGACGCTAGGGTTGTGAAGATATGTATATGCAGTAACCCGAATGTTGTTCGGAGTCCTGGATGGGATCCCGGACGTCACGAGGAGTTCTAGAATGGTCCGGAGGTAAAGAATTATATATAGGAAGTGCTATTTCGGCCATCGGGACAAGTTTCAGGGTCACCGGTATTGTACCGGGACCACCGGAAGGGTCCCGGGGGTCCACCGGGTGGGGCCACCTGCCCCGGGGGGCACATGGGCTGTAGGGGGTGCGCCTTGGCCTATATGGGCCAAGGGCACCAGCCCCAAAAGGGCCCATGCGCCTATGGTTTGGGGAAACCCTAAAGGGGGGCGCCCCCTTGCTTGGGGGGCAAGCCCCCCACCCCTTGGCCGCCGCCCCCTAGGAGATTGGATCTCCTAGGGCCGGCTCCCCCCCTAGACACCCCTATATATAGTGGGGGAGATGGAGGACATCAGACCTCAGCCTTTTGGCGCCTCCCTCTCCCCTGTTACATCTCTCTCTCGTAGTATAGGCGAAGCCCTGCTACTGTGACGCCCTGCATTCCACCACCACGCCATCGTGCTATTGGATCTTCATCAACTTCTCCTTCCCCCTTGCTGGATCAAGAAGAAGGAGACATTACGCTGACCGTACGTGTGTTGAACGCGGAGGTACCGTCCGTTCGGTGCTAGGATCTCCGGTGATTTGGATCACGTCGTGTTCGACTACCTCATCCCCGTTCTTTGAACGCTTCCGCTCGCGATCTACAAAGGTATGTAGATGCATCCGATCACTCGTTGCTAGATGAACTCATAGATGGATCTTGGTGAAGCCGTAGGAAAATTTTTGTTTTCTGCAACGTTCCCCAACAGTTTGGCCTTAGCATACTGAGACCAGAACAACTTCTCCGTCGAGCTTCCGTCCTCGGCTTGGTAAAATTGTGCGGCATCGGACACACTGCGGGGCAAATCTGCGAATGCTCCTGAAGAGCTCCGGATCCGGGTAAGTAATTGGTAATTTACTTTTACATGCCTGCTTTGCATATAGAAAGACTTACCCGCCGCAATCTTCTTCATCGCGTCGATCTCTTGGAGGGCCTTTTGGGCTTCGGCCTTGGCACTTTTTACACTCTCGAGGAACGCGGCAAGCTCAGACTCCCACGTCTTGGAGTCAAGCTCCAACGCCTCATGCTTCGCCACAAGAGCCTGGAGCTCTTGCTGCACCTCGCCCACCCGAGCCTCGTGCTTCTCTCGCTCGGTGCGCTCCTTGGCCGCTGTATCTTCGGCCTTGGTTAGCACTTGCTTCAGGGTCACCACCTCGGTCGTGGCCCCTGGCAAAGATACGATGATCCTGTCATTTTGCAATCGCGTCCTCTTTTATATATATACATAAGACAGGTTATTACTTACCATTGTTCTCCTCGAGCTGCCTCTTGGCAAGGCCGAGCTCTTTCCTGGACCCCTCGAGGTCCTGCTTCAGTACGGCGACCTCCGCAGTCAGTGCGGCGGACGCCAGCAGCGAAGCCTGCATACGCATATTGACATACTTATATTAGACTCCTGCGATATTATTTGATCCTCTGTTTGGCTTTTCTTTGTGAACACCGAACAAAGCATCAGGGGCTACTGTCTATGCGGTAATATTTCTACTATATTTTAAAACACTTACCTCAAAGCCTGTTAGAAGGCTGGCACAGGCTTCAGTCAATCCGCTCTTGGCGGACTGAGCCTTCTGGATCACCTCACTCATGATTGTCCGGTGCTCCTTGTCGATGGAAGCGCTGTGAAGCGCTTCCAGCAGATTGTCTGATGCCTCTGGATGGACAGAGGTCACCGGCACAGGCATCTTGCCCCTCTTAGAAGGAGGCTGCCTGCCCAAGCCCGGAACCGCTGGAGGATCCGGCGCGGTGTCTGGCTGAGGGCCAAACTCGGAGCTCTCGGGGGCCCTGTCCCCGTGGCTCCCGGAGTCCGGAAGGTCGCCTTGAGGCGCCTCCAGGACTGTCTCCCCTCGACCCGGTGCCTCTTGAGACAGCAACTCGGCGTCGTCAGCAGGATGAGGTGAGGTGGTCGTCGGGACTGGATCGCTATCCATGTCCGATAAGCCCAGGGAGCCGTCCGATGATACATCGATGCTGGTTCGCGGCGGCCTGCATAATCATGTTCGGCGTTAGGGAAAGTGGTGCGACAAAGGAATGCTATGAGTTACTCTGGTATCCGAATACTTACGATCTCCCCGGGGGCTTGGCCCGGGGCAACCACTCGTCTTCGCCCTCGTCGGCGGCGGTGGAACAGTCCGAAAGGAGAGTCCTCCCCTTCTTGGACCCTTCGGCCTCCCTAGTTGGGGCGGCCTTCCTTTTCTTGTCTTCCTCGCCTGGAGGGGGAGCATCTTCTTCTTCCTCCTCGTCTTCGGGGGAAGAGTGTGCCGCAGAGTTATCGGATGATGAGTCCGATAACACCTGGCATCAGGAACTCTTTCAGGTTCCCTTGGCCTTCTTGGTCTTCTCCGGCACCTTGTAAGGAGTCGGAGCCAGCATCTCCATCAGGAGAGCGCTCGCAATGTCTTCGGGCAAAGGGGCCGGACAGTCGATCTGCCCCGACATCTCCACCCAGTCCTATCAAAGGCCTGGAGATTAGACCCCGCACATAATTAAGCTAGGGAAAATAAATGTCTTACGGGACGTATTGAACTCACCGAACGCGCTAAGCGCTTTGCGCTTAGTCCACGATCGTCGGCGAGAAAAGGAGGGACCTGGGTGCCCTTGAACAGCACCTTCCAGACGTCCTTGTGCGTCGTATCAAAGAGCTCGCTCAGAGTCTGGTGCTAGGCCGGGTTGAACTTCCATAAGGTAAAATCCCGTTGTTGACACGGGAGGATCCGGCGGATGAGCATAACTTGGACTATGTTGACGAGCTTGAGCTTCTTGCTTGCCATACTCCGGATACATTTCTGGAGTCCATCCAGCTCCACTGATGAACCCCACGACAGGCCCTTCTCCTTCCAGGAAGTGAGCCGTGTAGGGAATCCGGATCGAGACTCGGGGGCTGCTGCCCATTTGGCGTCGCGCGGCTCGGTGATGTAGAACCACGCCGACTGCCACCCCTTTATTGCCTCCACAAAGGAGCCTTCGAGCCATATGACGTTGGGCATCTTGCCCACCATGGCTCCGCCGCATTCTGCTTGTTGGCCTCGTACCACCTTTGGCTTGATATTGAAGGTCTTTAACCACAGGCCGAAGTGGGGCCGGATGCGGAGGAAAGCCTCACACACGACGATGAACGTCGAAATGTTGAGGATGAAGTTCGGGGCCAGATCATGAAAGTCCAGCCCATAGTAGAACATGAGACCACGGATGAATGGATGGAGGGGAAACCCTAGTTCGCGGAGGAAGTGGTGAAGGAAAACTACCCTCTCGTGAGGTTCCGGGGTAGGGATGATCTGCCCCGCGGCGGGCAGCCGATGCGTGATGTTCGCGGCTAGGTATCCGGCTCCGTGCAGCTTCCTGATGTCTCCCTCCGTGACGGAGGAGACCATCCACCTGCCTCCCGCTCCGGACATGATTGGAGAAGGTTGAGGTGGGAAGTGCGGACTTGGGCGCTAGAGCTCGAGTGTGCGAAAACAGATGAGTAAGGGAGGAAGAAGGCGTGGATAGAAAGGTGAATCCTTATCCCTTTATATGGGCGGACGAAACTGTCGGATTTCGGGTTCCGGCAGACCCTTGAGGTTCGAACACTGGGGTGCGCATGGAGATTTTGCCTTCTACCTACCTGCACCCTTCCGCCTCGCTAAGATCTAAGCTATGGAAAGAACAGCACAAGAGACACAGGGTTTATACTGGTTCGGGCCACCGTTGTGGTGTAATACCAGACTCCAGTGTGTGGTGTGGTGGATTGCCTCTTGGGCTGATGATGATGAGCAATACATGGAAGAATAGCCTCGCGAGGGTCTGTTCTTGGCTGGGGCGACGAACTGCTAGGAGGAGTTTAGTCACCCTTCTCTCTCTCTCTTCTCGATTCTCTCTCCAATCCGATCTCGATCCCAACTTGTTTCTGGGTTGGCCGATTCTCGATCCCCCCCTACCCTGGGGGTGGCTAGTCCTATTTATAGGCAAAGGCCCTGGGCCTCTTCCCAAATATTGAGCGGGAAGGGCGCCAACAATTGGCCATTTTGAAGGGGAACATCTGGTACACTTATCCTGACTAAAGTTGGTCCTCGCCTGCCAAAGGCTCTGGTGGTGACGCTGGCTTGGGCTCCACAATGACTTCCTCCTTGCCGTTGGACTGGTCTTGGTCTCGTTGCACCGAAACGGGTGCCTTTGCTTGATGCTCTCGCCTGCGCTTGCTCCCTTTGCACCAAAGAGGAAAGGAGGACACTGCGCGGCTGGCGCCCGCCTGGCGCCTTTGGTCGTCATGGCTTGCGTCACGGGCACCTTGTGAGGTACCCCGCCTTGATCTCTCCGCCTCCTCATGAGCCAGCCTAATGAGGCCGTGCCTGAGGAAGCTCCGTGTCGTCCGCCCCGCGAGGCTTGGCCCCTCGCGAGGGTCTTGGGTCTGTGTTGATGAAGGTGGGCCGTGCTGGGCCCCCCTTTGAGCCACGCCGCAGGCAGGCAAGTCTGGGGACCCCCGTTCCCAGAATGCCGATAGTAGCCCCCGGGCCCAAGGCGCGCCCAGACTTGGCCGTGCAGGGAGGCGAAAGGGCAAGAGCGAAGCGCCATGGGCCCTAACAGCCTGCGGCCTTGGGCGCCGCGTGGCGGTTGATTGGACGTGAGCGTCTCCACTTCCCCACGGCGCCTCGGCAACTGCACGGATTGGACAAGTCCCTGCATGCAAAGCGGATCATGATTACCTGCGATCGTGGAGGTCGGCGGTTGGCCTTCGCCGGCCATAAGTACGGAACGGCGCACGCCCTTCCAGTCCATCCCTTCTTGCTTCTCCTTCTTCCCAGTCCTTGCTCCGTCTTGCTGCGATGGCTCCGATCCACCGTTTCTCGACAGCAGAGAAGGGAAAGGCTCCCCGAGAGGAACCAGACCCGCTCCCGCCGATGAAACGGCTCGCCCTCCGTGGCCGGGACGATGGGGCCCATCAGGTGGTGTCGAGGCCCTGGTGCGAGCGGCCACCGCCGGGGTTCCCGCTTCCCTTGTACGCCCACATCGAGGTCTCTGAAGGAGTCAATGCCGATTGCCACGGGTGGCGCCGCCGTCGGCGCCGACGGGTCCCGAAGGTGTGGGTCGTCCCCCCTGGGGTCCACACCGAGGGATCCTCCCGAGAGTTCATGCTCCACGCCACCATGCCTCCTCAGTCTTGGATTCGCCTTCCTCCCTTCTTCGCCTCCATCATCCCACATGGAGAACTCCTGGAGCTTTGGCTGCAGCACGCCGACTGCAGCACCCTCGCGACCGAGGCAGAGGTCGTGGTCGTTGCCCCGGGCGAGGTCTTCATGACTCGAGGCTGGAGCGAAATCGCCCGGGTCTGCAGGACAAGAGGCGCCTTCGCGATCCACTTGGAGTACGACGGTGCTTCGGTGATGTTCTTCAAGGTCTTCGATGCGAACGGGCGCCGGCTGGAGTGCTGCCCCGGGAGAGGTGGTCGGGACCCTGCTACGGCGAGGACTGGGCCCGCCGACCGCTCCCTTGGCGGCTCCTCAGGCGGCGGAGGCGTCGGAGGTTCCAGCGACTCCGGCGAGCTCTTCGCGACTCCGGAGACGAGCGACGACAGCTACGAGCCCCCGAGCCGGCGCCGCTCCTAGAGCAGGGCGGGCTCGTCACGCCGTCGCCGACTCTGATCTGGATTGGGTTGGCGCCGGTGCTCGACGGCCCACTGTTGATGATGGCGTCTTTTGCAGGGGCGCGTGTAGTTAGCGTCTGAGGGAGTCCTGGATTAGGGGGTGTTCGGGTAGCCGGACTATACCTTCAGCCGGACTCCTGGACTATGAAGATACAAGATTGAAGACTTCGTCCCGTGTCCGGATGGGACTTTCCTTGGCGTGGAAGGCAAGCTTGGCGATGTGGATATTCAAGATCTCCTACCATTGTAACCGACTCTATGTAACCCTAACCCTATCCGGTGTCTATATAAACTGGAGGGTTGTAGTCCGTAGGCAATCAACTCCATATACAACAGGCATACCATAGGCTAGCTTCTAGGGTTTAGCCTCCTTGATCTCGTGGTAGATCTACTCTTGTACTACCCATATCATCAATATTAATCAAGCAGGACGTAGGGTTTTACCTCCATCAAGAGGGCCCGAACTTGGGTAAAACATCGTGTTCCCTGCCTCCTGTTACCATCCGGCCTAGACGCATAGTTCGGGACCCACTACCCGAGATCCGCCAGTTTTGACACCGACATTGGTGCTTTCATTGAGAGTTCCTCTGTGTCGTCACCTTTAGGCCCGATGGCTCCTTTGATCATCAACAACGATACGGTCCAGGGTGAGACTTTTCTCCCCGGACAGATCTTCGTCTCCGGCGGCTTCGCTCTGCGGGCCAATTTGCTCGGCCACCTAGAGCAGATCGAAAGCTACGCCCCTGGCCATCAAGTCAGGTTTGGAAGCTTAAACTACACGGCTGACATCCGCAGAGACTTGATCTTCGACGGGTTCGAGCCACGGCCAAGCGCGCCGCACTATCTCGAGGGGAATGATCTAGCTCTGCCTCCGGACAGTGTCGTGGAGGCCGCACACGCATTGGTTCCGACCCCTAACTCGGAACCTATTGCGCCAATCGAGGATGAGCGGTTGGACGTCACCTCGGGGGCTTCGATCTCAAAGGCGATCGAGCCGAACGCTAGCCCCGCACTCTGCATGATCCGTGACTCCGAGGATCCGGACTCCTTTCCGAACTCCAAACCACCCGCGCCCTTGCCGATCGAATCCGATTGGGCGCCGATAATGGAGTTCACCGCCGCAGACATCTTTCAGCACTCGCCTTGTGGCGATATCCTGAACTCTCTCAAGTCTCTCTCCTTATCAGGAGAGCCCTGGCCAAACTACGGTCAGCGAGGATGGGATACGGACGATGAAGAAATTCAAAGCCCACCCACCACCCACTTGGTAGCCACTGTCGACAATTTAAACGACGTGCTCAACTTCGACTCCGGAGACATCGACAACATGGATGACGATGCAGGAGATACCGATGAACCAACGCCCATAGGGCATTGGACAGCCACCTCATCTCACGATGTGTACATGGTGGATACTCCTAAAGGAAGCGACAATGAGGAAAAAGGGGATGGGACGGGAGATCGACCCCCCGAAAAGCAATCAAAGCATCGGCGTAAACGCCGACCCAAGCCCCGCCTCGACAAAAACCCAGCCATAGAGCAGGACGAGCCGGTAGACGACGAGCAGGCCTTAGAGCAACCGTCCGAACAGGGCAACACGGATAGAGAAACCGAACATCCCTCCTCCGGCGAAAACGGCATTCCGGATGACCTCACGCCGAATAAACCTATGGAGCAGAAGAATCTCCACGAGAGGCTCGTTGCAACTGCAGCAGCCTAAAAAAGCAAAAGCGGAAGCTAAAAACAGCGGAAGATGCACTCCGGATTAGATGGAGCAAAGTAATCAATACCGCAGATAAATACGGCGACAGTCGCCGCACTAAAAGCTATCCGAAAAGAAAGCTACTGCCTGAATTCGACGAAGAGGCCCTAGAGCCCTCGCATTCAAAAAAATGAGAAAGCCACATGATCGGATAGACGATCCCATAAAGCGGCAAGCGGCGCCGCACCTAAATCGGCATGCGACCCACTTAAGGATTCGCATCATGGCCTAGTCAGGTCCATTTGTGGGCCAAGAAAGCAAGCTCTCGTAAGCAACGCTATGAATCCATCATCAGAATCTGGCACACCCAAATACAGGGGCGCCGCACACCCCCTATGTTTCACCGATGAGGTCCTGGACTATGAATTCCCAGAGGGATTCAAACCCGTAAACATAGAGGCATATGATGGAACAACAGACCCTGGAGTTTGGATCGAGGATTATATCCTCCACATACACATGGCTAGAGGAGATGATCTCCACGCCATAAAATATTTACCCCTTAAGCTTAAAGGGCCAGCCCGGCATTGGCTTAAAAGCCTTCCCGAAAACACAATTGGAAGCTGGGAAGATCTCGAGGATGCTTTCCGAGCAAACTTTCAAGGGAGCTATGTCCGCCCTCCAGATGCAGACGATCTCAGTCACATAACTCAACAACCCGGAGAATCAGCTCGGCAGTTCTGGAATAGATTCCTCACTAAAAAGAATCAGATAGTCGACTGTCCGGAGCCGAAGCCTTAGCAGCTTTCAGGCATAACGTCCGAGACGAATGGCTCGCTAGACACCTCGGCCAAGAAAAGCCAAGAACAATGGCCGCACTAACAAGCCTCATGACCCGCTTTTGTGCACGGGAGGACAGCTGGTTGGCAAGGTGCAGCCCCAGCGACCCAAGTACATCCGAAACTAGGGATGGAAACAGAAAACCGCGACGCAACAAGGACCGTCGCTGGACTAAGGACAAAAGTCCGAAGAGCACGGCAGTCAATGCCGGATTCAAAGGCTCACGACAAAATCAGGAAAAATCGCCCCCAGGATAACAGGGACGATCCATCCAACCTAAATAAAATCCTGGATAGGATATGTTAGATACACAGTACTCCCAGGAAGCATGCTAACCATACCCACAGAGACTGTCGGGTTTTCAAACAACCCGGCAGACTCAATGCCGAACACAAGGGGCTCGACACACCAAGCGAAGACGAGGACGAACCCCAAAAGCAGAGCACCAGGAAACAAAAGAACTTCCCACAAGAAGTAAAAACAGTGAACTCACTTCACATAACAAAACGTGTGGCGCTCGTAAAGGTACGCACCACATGGCCCATCCCCAAAGGGTCCTGCCACTGGTTGTCAAAACCGATCATCTTCAATCAGCTAGATTATTCTAGAAATATCAAGAATGTAGGCTGGACTGCCTTGATACTCGATCCAATAATTGGCGGACTCCAGTTTTCAAATGTACTTATGGACGGCGGCAGTGGACTAAACTTGATATATCAGGATACAATCCAGCACATGGGGATAAACCCAGCAAGAATCCGCCACAGCCAAACCTCCTTTCAAGGGGTAATACCTGGTCCGGACACCCATTGTATGGGTTTTCTTCGGCTCAAAGTCATATTCGGCTCTGCCGATAACCTCCGCCGTGAAAAGCTGACCTTCCATATTGTCCCGTTCTCAAGTCGCTATCAAGCACTACTGGGACGCGAAGCTTTCGCTCGCTTTAACGCAATACCACATTATGCATCTCTTACGCTTAAGATGCCCGGTCCACGAGGCATCATCTCTTTGAAGGGGAAGCACTAAAGTGCACCTCCCCAAGCGGAGGACTGTGCGGCCGCTTTGACAGCCCCACAGCAAAATGGCCTCACCGGCCAAAAAACTTCGATATAGGTCATTCAAGACCACGAACGCGGATAGACGAGTTCGGTGCAAAATCGTCATTGATGTAGGCCTAGAGGCCATATACCCCCGCACTAGGGGCTCCACGCATATACAATAAGAGACAATAAAGCTCAATCTTATATATTTTACTTTATACTTTGTTTATTTTAAACTTTTTCGGCACGACCCGTTTTCAACTCAGTTCCTCTCTTTTACAGATGAACGTCGCGCGGCGCCCGTCCAGGATACGGCACAACGGAGACACAGGCGCAGACGTGCAGTAGGGACCCATCCTAAAGGATTCTTTTTAGATTAAGACCCTGCGTAAACCTTTTTTACTGTCTCTTGTTGCTACACATCCCCTGGTTTTTTCTTTCTGATATAACCAAGGAGGAGGCTGGCGTCTTGGCATGTGGCCACGTCAGAATTTTTGCACGTACCTGGACACTAGGGGCTTTTTTAATAATAAAGAGTGTTGTTTCGCCCGCACTCATAAAGACCGAACACCTTAGGGAGTGTTCGGCGTCACGAGTTTTGGCATTATGTGCATCAGCTCCGAATCATGTCTTTGGTCAAATGTTGGGTTGCCCGGCTCCTGAGTTCGGCAACCTTACGTTCCGCTCTATCGGCTAAGGTAGCACTAGGAGAACTACTGTGATTGTGCCTCGGTTCGGCCGGGCGAGCACCTCAGTAGAGAAAGCCGAAAACTGACTGCCATGATGTAGCGTGAGACTGGTCAGCCACTCGATGACCTATCGGAATCTATCGGATTCCTCCGCTTTAACAAAGGGCCACTTCCCGGTCAGGCACATACGCGCCCCGAACTCGGACGAGCACAGTTGCCACCAAGGGACTATCTAAATAGTCTCACTGTCAAACTTCTATGGCTAAGTGAAAGTGTTAAAGCATTATAGTCCGGTTGCCTGGCCCGCTGCGCTATCACCTCCTTTGTGGGACCAAGACGTTGGGTTAAGTGTGAAAATGCGTCTTCTCCGAGCACCCCCGCACTATGTGCGTGGGGGCTGAAGCCAACGACTGCCATCTTTCAGATTTTGTATATATATATATATATATATATATCTTAAAACGGCTGCACAGGAGGTGTTCCCAATACTTGGAGGCACAAGTATAAAAAAGGCCACTACAGTGTATCAAAATATTACTTTATAATTACATACGCTATCATAACATAGCATCTTTCGGGCACTGCGTCTCTATTACACGAGCGCCTTCAAGAACTTCCTGAAAATAGTGCTCGGAGGGTACTCGGCTTTTGTCCGAATCTCGGGACGCAACAATGGTGGTCTCCATCTCTGCCCAGTATGTCTTAACACGGGCAAGAGCCATCCTAGCACCCTCTATGCATGCTGACCTCTTCATTGCATTTATACGCAGCACCGCGTCAAGGAATTGCTGCACTAAGCTGAAATAACTCTTCGGCTCCGATCTCCCCGGCCACAGGTGAGCCATGACGTACTTCATGGCGAGTCCAGACAACCTATTCAGTTTGGCCCATTGAGCCAAACGATCATCCACTGCCAGTGGACGCTCTGGATTGTGAAACTGCGACCAGAAAAGCTTTTCCACTTTGCGATCTTTCTAATCTCGAAAGTGTTCGGTCGCATCAGCAGCACTCGCTGCCAAGTCCAGATAGGTATCCTCCACACTCCACATCCGGTCCAACGGAGCAAACTTCAGATCGCAAAATTTCCTTCGTAGCATAAAGGGCTTTCCAGCCGCAATCTGTTCGGCCTGGCGCAGCTCCTCCTTCGCAGCTCTCATCGCAGAGCGCGCGTCCTTGGCATTGGCAACGGCCTTCTCTAAGCCCGCCTGTTTCGCCTGGTCTTCTTTTTCAAGAAGTCTGCAACGGTCTGTAGCGCTTTTTAACTTTTCGGCCATCTCGGTCATCTCTTCCTTGCTTCGACAATGAGCAGCCTGTTCGGCTCTCAGCTCTTCAAGGGCTTTCCTGGTGGCCGCATCACTTTTGCTGGCTTGTTCTTTAGCTCGGGCAAGTTCTGCCCTAAGACTCTCCACAGCGGCCGCACCATCTGCTTCAAGCACACACATCGTAAGACACAGGCATAAAACTGTTCTTACCTGATGCTGCCCGAGGAATTACATACCTTGAGCCTCATCAAGCCGCTTATTGACAAGCGTGATGTCGGCATCTGCCACGTCCAGTTGCCGCTTTAGTTCGGCAAAATCGTCAGTTCGGCTCGATTCCGGACACCCTGCCGCCTACATTCAAAGGCGACATCTTAGACCTGGGATTATGATCCTCCGCGTGCCGTC
Organism: Triticum urartu; assembly: GCF_056163025.1. Classification (NCBI taxonomy): domain Eukaryota; kingdom Viridiplantae; phylum Streptophyta; class Magnoliopsida; order Poales; family Poaceae; genus Triticum; species Triticum urartu. The sequence goes on along the minus strand of NC_141879.1, from coordinate 437,759,215 downwards.
ATTTCTTGACGACGGGCAGAGTCTCAGGGGCTACTATCTACACAGGGCGCATCTTATTCATGCGCAACTGACAAAAGTATACATTATCTAATGTACCTCGAAACCCGTCAGTAAACTTTTGACAGCCTCATATAATCCGCTCTCTACGGATGAAATCCTTTCAATCACCGTGCCCATCAATGCGCGGTGCTCCTCTGAGATAGAAGCTCGCCCTAGCAGAATCTTTAGCTCCTCCGGCCGAGCACCAGACGGTGCCGGGCTCGTCCCATGACCTCTTTCAAAGGCCGGATGCGAAGAACCTCGGGGGGCCGCATAGCCACCTTCCGCCCCTGCCGGATTTGGAGAAACCCTCCGCGATGACACCTCAGGGTCGCCCGCCTCGCTAGGCGGCACGGCAGGGGGAGGCGTCCCGCTCTCCAGCATCCCCGGAAGGAGATCCCCCGAAGACGAGCTCTGCTGAGAAGGGCTGATGTCCGAGCTACAAGGTAAAGGTTTGGTTAATCTTCTTAGATATAAATCAAGGATTTCCCTCATCCCTCAAAAGGAAAATCTTTTCTCCACTTACGGCTCGCTGGAGGGCTGATCCCCTTAAGGGCGTAGTCCGGCCGAGGAACTCCCCGGCGTCGGACCCTCTGACGAGGATTTTCTCCCCCGCTTCGAGGCCATGGTTTCCGGGTCGTCAGAGGCGGCTCTCTTCTTCCCCTTAGGAGAGGAATTGTCGGTTCCTCCCTTCGGAGCAGCCTCCTTCGAGGAGGACATAGCTTCCTTGTCCTCCCCCTCCAAAGGCATTATCTCTAGCATCCTGACCAGCACGGGATCCGGCCTGGTTTCAGGAAGGGGAGCCGGACACCTGATCAGCTTTGCCTTCGCTATCCACTCCTGTTTAAAAGGACGGCTCTTTTAGGGGCAAGTTTATGACAATTATACGGATAGAAGGTCCGGGCACAAGGTTTCTTACTTGAGTATCCGGGCGATTGCAGCTTAGGCCTGCGTCCTTGGTTAAATCCGGACACATCACTTGTGATCCGAAGAACAGTCTATACATCTCCACGGGCGTTGCGCCCATAAAGTTCTGGAGAGCTCGCGGTCCCTCTGGATTAAACTCCCACAAGCGAAGGGGGCGACGTTTGCCGGGTAATATTTGGCGAATCAGCATGACCTGCGTCACCTTGACCAAGCTGAGGTCTCCTTCCAAGAGATCCTTAATTCGGCCCTGCAACAAGGGCGCGTCTTTGGGCAAACCCCAATCTAACCCTCTGTTAACCCATGACGCTAGCCATGGTGGGGGACCCGAGCGAAAGGCAGGAAGCGCCACCCACTTGGTGCTCCGGGAAGCGGTGATATAAAACCACTCTCGTTGCCACAAGCCTAGTTCCTCTTGAAAAGAGCCCTCGGGCCATGGAGCATCAGCATTTTTGCTTATAACAGCGCCTCCGCACTCTGCGTGCTGTCCCTTGATCATCTTCGGCTCCACTTTGAAAGTCTTGAGCCATAATCCAAAGTGAGGGGTAACACAGAGGAACGCTTCGCATACAACGATAAACGAGGAGATATGGAGGATGGACTCCGGAGCTAAGTCGTGGAATTCCGGCCCGTAATAAAACAGCAGTCCCCTCACAAAGGGGTCCATCGGGAAGCCTAACCCCCGAAGGAAGTGAGACACGAACACTATGCTCTCACCGGGCTGGGGACTGGGGATAGCCTGCCTTTGAGCAGGCAACCTGTGTGAAATTTCAGCGGTCAAGAACTTAGCCTCTCTCAACTTTAGCACGTAGGGCATCCATCGGCCTTGAAGGTCGGAACCGGACATTGTCGAAGGTCTGAG